>NC_089828.1:9902411-10227768 GCF_035046505.1 Tiliqua scincoides
TTTGTTGCCCTCTCACTTTTTTGTGCTAGTGGTGACAGCACAAAACCTGGTTTGGGCCAGGGTTAGGCTGCATGTGACCCACCTTTTAAAATGAGATGTCCTTGGCATGTGGGGCTACAGGTTAAAGGAAAGTTCAAAATCCTACTAGCCACATACAAGCCATTGGTTGCTTTTTAGTTCTCTGTCTCTGAAGGTAGACAGATCCAGGAAATGGGTGCTACAATACAGCAGCGGTCTCCAAACCCTGGCCCGGAGGCCAGATGTGGCCCGCAGCATGCCTCTTTCTGGCCCACGGCCAACCTCTTGTTCCCTGAAAGCCAGTGGCCCACTCAACTGAACATGACCAGAACTGTGCTCTGATTGTGTCGAGGGTGTTCTGAGGGCCAAAGAGGTTGAATGAATGAGCCCATTCATTCATTTATTCACTCATCTAATAATAATAACTAAGTGTTTATATACCGCCTTTCTGGTCATCGGTTTACTCCTCTGACTTTATTCAAGGCAGTTTACATAGGCAGGCGTTTCTAAATCCCTCAAGGGGTTTTTTACGATCATAGAGGTTCTCTCTTTCAAGAGCCAACATTTCAGAATGGATCTTCCTGGTTTGTTCTCACTTCTGGCCTCCAGTTCTCCCACGCAGGCTGACAAGCCGCTCCGTCTCTCACATGGAGGGCAACCATCTAAGTTCCATCTCTAATTTATTTATTTAAATTTTATATTTAGATTTTTTTCCAGCCCACAACACCACACCAGGTATCTGATGCAGCCCCCTGGCCAAAAGTTTGGAGACCCCTGCAATACAGTAATGTGGTTAAGAGCATTTCAAGGTGGAGTTGTATGTACACAGTGTTAGTAATAGAATAAAAGGAACATGGTAAACATTGTGTATATTTTATGTAGTACATGTTGATAAAACAGTGATAAAATAACTATTAATCATGGCTTTCTTGAATTGTGCAGCAGGGTAATGAGACCTCTCAAAATTACCTTATAGTGTCTGGTGGTATTGCCTTGAATTTGATATGCCAATTGCTGTGCTAATAGTGCCACACACCATAATGTTAGTTTATTTTTGAGGCAGGTATCCAATATCTGAGTTGTTTTATGAGACTTTTCAGAATCGTTAATCTAATCAGTAGCTGGGAAGAGCCTATCCCTCTCATCCACCAAAGTATGTTTGTATTTTAAAGGTTCAAAGTTCAGGTGCACTTTTGTCAGCCTGTGTCACACAAGGAACTTGTATGATGTGGTTTCTTCAGAACACACAATCAGATTGCAGCTAATCTATTCCTGAATGCAGCTTTCCAGCCAATGTTTTATTTGGGACTAGTGCCAAATGCTGAGAGATGATTCAGGTTGGTGCTGGCTGAGAAGACCATTTGGTTTTGATGCTGGAGTATTTTATATTCCCTTTCAGTTTCTCGGCATAAAGATCTAACAGGCACAATGGGAAGACCAATGGGCATTTTGTTGGCTTAATCAGATGTGAAAAGAGTAGAAGTTCTCAGTTTTATCTGCTTTCCCAAAGGACATTGATAAGTTTTTGAGAACATCAAAAGACTAAATTGGCACATGCAGTCTCATCTCCACTGAGCTGGAATCCTCCTAGCTCCCCTGCTGAAAATCCTAGTGGTAGTTATGACCAATAGTATGTTCTACCTCTGTTACTGTTGAGAAGGCTGTGAACAGACTTAAGGTTTTGCTAGTTAAGAGATGCACTGTATGAAGGTGTTGAGAAGTGCTTTTAGCACAGAATGTATTGGCTTCCCTTCCAGCAGAAGTGGACTGCTCTACTGAGTTCCTTATACCTGGGTTTTACAGTTTTAAAGATCTAATTTCATTTCAGGCAGTGCGTTTTCAAAACCTCAAGATACTTTATTCAATTATGGGTTTGAGTATTGTAATATGTTGCTATTATGTGAGGAACTTCATGGAAGAGTAACCTTAAAAGAAAATTGCCTGCCCTCAAAGATTTGGTTTGTATTTTATTATGTGCTTTAATACAGTATCTTAATGACTTATGTGTAAAAGAGATGAGCATTTCAGTCTGTCCTGGAGATTGAGAAAATTAAATTGGGCTGCTTGCCAAGGCGAACAGTTTACTTCAGTTTGCTTAGGATTCCTGCATTACATTCTTGAATGTATTTACATTCCTTGGGACATTCACAATTGTCTTTGTTACTACTGTAGAGAACAAAAGTGATATATGATCTGTTTCCTGCAAACGCAATGTTGAATGTCTTGATCAAACCTTCACTCTACTTTTCCATGAGCAAAAATGATATGGGTAGAAGTATAAATGCATTTGAAGCTGGTCTGAAGTTCTTGGATATCAGATAAATGGGTACTTGTTGCCCAGCTCTCTCTCTCTCTCCTCCCCAACTCTAATGCTAGAACATTCCTTGGGAAGTTCATTTTGTTACAAATTCCTATGCTTCCCAAACAAAATCTTGGATTGTCTTTTATGTTCAAGTTTTACAGAAGCTCATTCTGATTGTGTGCCTGTAAAATGTAATTGTGTTATTAGGGGAGGAAGATGGAGAGGGTAGCACAAATATAGGTCAGTTGTTTGCGGCTGTACTGAGAGGGGCATTGACTGGATATTTGACCTCTTTTTTAGCGGAAGGACTTGCAGAATTTTTACTTAATGGTATATAATGGTGGGAGTGAGGAGAGATCGCAGAACATAATTATTTAGTGCTAATTTAATGTGAAGATTCCTTTAGTGCACTTGGTCTTATTGTGGACAATAGTCCATTTTTGCCACCTGCATCTTCAGGATAGGAAGTGCTTAAGTGACCAGGGAAGGAAGTTCCAGGGAAGGAAGCTCCTGCGAATCAGGAAGAGTTGGTTCTTTCCCCCTTTAGGCCATCATGTGCCCCAAACTCATCCATGGATGAATGGTGGTTTACAAAACCTTTCTGAACACTTCTGTGTGGTTCCTTCATATGACTACTGTATAGCAAAACTGGTCATAAAAATTAAAAATGGTTGGCTGTAGGAATGGGGGGAGCATTAAATCCTTCATGGTACATTAAAGCAGGCATTAGAGTTCCTTCCTCCCCTCCAATGCCTAGGCAACAGGTCTCTCTGTGTCATTTACAAAACCAGATATTTTAAGAGAGAAGTTTAAGCACTAACATATTTGTACTGAATTCATATTTCATTTTAAACAATTATTTTTAAAGAAATGTACTTGCAACATTATCTTTTTTTATCCTCTTGGTGACATAGGTTTTTGTCTTCTCAGCTGTTCCTTAATTAAGATTCCCCAGTATCAAGGTAAAACTTTGAAAAAAGCTTATGAGGAAAATGAATCCAATAAATTATTGCAAATAGTGCGTCACTACTTTATGTCCATTCTCATCACTTTGTTGCAAACTGGAAATATTTTTCAACTGCCTTAATTGCTCTATATGACTGGAATAACTTTAGGGTATAAATTATGATGGAAATGTTGTTTGTTATCTATGTTCTTTGTTCTGGGGCCAGGTCCCACTGAGTTATTGGAATATGTGGCTTATTTTCTTTCTGAATTTGGGGGTAGATTGCACTGTTGCTTTTGTGCCCACTTACTTCTCCATTTCAAGATCTGTTTCGTGCCCCCACAGCAGCCTTTATGTTGGGCAGCTCTGAGGTCCTTTTTAGCATACTCTTTGCCTTCATCAAAAATTACCCAGTTCTCTTTTCGTTTGAGCCAGTAATGTCATTGGCTCAGAGACCAGGACTGTGTGTTGTACTTCGTCTAGCTCTGATAGTCTCCCCTTTTCTAGTTGGTATTTAGCTGTGGTACAGTGTTACAGCTATACCAGTGTTAACCATGGTTAGATTTTAAAGCAGAATTTGAAATTAGGGTTTGAAGCTCTTTTGCAAACCCTGATGAGTTTGGCAACCTTCAGTCTCGAAAGACTCTGGTATCGCGCTCTGAAAGGTGGTTCTGGAACAGCGACTAGTGTGGCTGAAAAGGCCAATTTGGGTGTGACAATCCCTTCCACACTGGGAGCAAGTGCAGTCTGTCCCTGGTCTGTCTCCCTGGCTATGGGCCTTCCTTCTTTGCTTCTTTGCCTCAGACTGTTGGCCAAGTGTCTCTTCAAACTGGGAAAGGCCATGCTGCACAGCCTGCCTCCTAGCGGGCCGCTCAGAGGCCAGGGTTTCCCACTTGTTGAGGTCCACTCCTAAGGCCTTCAGATCCCTCTTGCAGATGTCCTTGTATCGCAGCTGTGTTCTACCTGTAGGGCGCTTTCCTTGCACGAGTTCTCCATAGAGGAGATCCTTTGGGATCCGGCCATCATCCATTCTCACGACATGACCGAGCCAACGCAGGCGTCTCTGTTTCAGCAGTGCATACATGCTAGGGATTCCAGCACGTTCCAGGACTGTGGAACTTTGTCCTGCCAGGTGATGCTGAGAATGCGTCGGAGGCAGCGCATGTGGAAAGCGTTCAGTTTCCTCTCCTGTTGTGAGCAAAGAGTCCATGACTCGCTGCAGTACAGGAGTGTACTCAGGACGCAAGCTCTGTAGACCTGGATCTTGGTATGTTCCATCAGCTTCTTGTTGGACCTGACTCTCTTTGTGAGTCTGGAAAACGTGGTAGCTGCTTTACCGATGCGTTTGTTTAGCTTGGTATCGAGAAAAAGAGTGTCGGAGATCGTTGAGCAAAGGTACACAAAGTGGTTACAGATTTAATGCTAACCACAGTGCAGTATTACAACAGTAACCAGAGAAAGGAGCCCACAGTCTGCTCTTGATTTGCCTAACACTGTTTAAAAGGTCATTAGAATTACATCTGCAGCAGACCTAAAATGAACCCTGCCAGACTGGCTCTTGCCATTGTAAATGTAATTGTACTGCAAAAGGTTTTGATAGAGACAAACGTGTTTGCCTAGTTAAGTTAGAGAAAAAGCTAATCCCTGTGGCCTTCTAATAACAAATTGTGCTGTGTCATGTTAAGATGCCACGTGCCAAGAAAGCACCGATGTGTTTTTAGCAGCATTTGAATTTGTGGCACAGGAAAAACAGATGATACCAGTTTTTATAATCTATCAAATAATACTAGGGGAGATGATGATAGATTTGAGAAGGCAAACTGGGTGTCTGCTCCGAATGAGTTACTGTGTTCCTGCTATTGTGTTGCTAAAATATCTCCATATTATGTTGGCCTTCTCTGTATTTTAGGGCAAACTTTGATTTTTTTAAATCATATTTGATGTTGATCTTTCTGATGTCAAGATGTTGTTGGGAACAAGCATATTGGGGTTTAAAGAACAGCCTGAAGTGATTGTGTGCAATGGTCCAGATACTGGATTCAGGAGCTATCGCCCAGTCAGCTCAATCAGTTACCTTTCCAAGATCTTATTATGATAATCAGCTTGTTTCTAGCCACAAATAGGAGGGAAGAAGGAGGCCAGGTAACTATTCAAGCTAACTTGGCTGTGGCCCCATCCATACTATCCTGACTGATTGAAGCTAATTTGGACATTCCCTAGTAAGGCAAACCATGTGTGTTGGCATAGCCGTGTTCATTCTTCGCAACTGGCACCACATATTACAGTGCTACTTTAGGGCAACACGGGCAGGGGTATAGTTGTATTGGTCCCATGCCAGCGTGCCTTTATTTTATAATCTTTACTGTTCTGTGAGTATAAAATCCTTGTGTGTTATAGGAGACTTTACAAAACTGTGTCTGTTTGGTTTTATTAAATAAATAAATCATACCAAGCTAATTTTGCAAGGAGTGTAGTTTCTCCCAGTCAGTGGGCTCTGAGACATAGATGAAATGGCTGGTTTTAGCTGACAAGATGAGCTTTACCTTCCTCTCCAGCTAGTGACTATTAGAAGCTCTCCCTAGCTGTGGGGTGACTTGTATGTTATGACTAGAGATACTTATTTTCAGTGAGTAAGATAGGTTTACAGCCTAGGTCTTGGTGAACACAGTGGGTTTACTTCTTAGCAAGGTAAATAATACCTTACTAGTTACATGCTTATAACACCTCTAGTTATAACTCTGTTTGCTTGTTTATAGTCTGGGAGTTTCCCGTGTTGGCACTCTTTTGGTTTGTCAAATGAGCAAGCACTTGCCCTGCAATCTTTCACTTCTAAATTCCAGTTATGGTTTTTACTATTAAATGCATGTTTCTCAGGGAACTGCATGTCATATAATGTGCTAGAAACCGGCCGTCATATCACTGCAGTTCGCAAGCAGAAGGAGATCCATGTACAGTTAATTAGTCTATTTCTTCACATTCAAGTTGCCTAGATATATGCCTCTGAAAGTCCATCAATTTGCTGGAGTGAATAACTTGATGATCTCTCCATGCAGTTTCTAATACCTAAATACTCTAGGATCGTAATTTCAGATAGTGCTGTCAAAGCAACCTGGCTGCTCTGTGTTTTGAGGACAGCTTGAACCGAGTCCTCTGCAGTTTAATACATTCTCCACTGTGAATAATACCTTTGTTTGTGGCAGGCTGCTGCCAGCCACTTACAGAAGGCGCAGGAATGTCAGAAGTGGCTGAATGTGTGCTGGTGGCAACTACTAGGCATATAGAATGCAAAGGTAAGAACTGTCTTTTAATCTTGTAATGTAGGCCTACTCAACTTGTGAACCAGTCATGCCTGGTGTGGAAGGCGCCTGGAGTTTCATGCTAGAACCCAGAAGACCTCCCTAGGATGTTTCCTGCTAACACATTTCCCTTTCCAGGAAGGGGAAACATCCTTGGGAGGTTTACTGAGTTCCAATGTGAAACTCCAGATGCCTTCCATAGTAGACCCAAGTGGTTCCTGCTCAGAGCAAGAAGGGCAGATGTGGAAGGTGTTTGCTTAAGAGCTGGAGGAGCACACTTGACCACTGCTTGAGCAGGACCTCTGCAAGAGCAAAAAAGGAGGGGAAGTTTTGTCTGGCCGTTGCTCACCCAAGACTGCTTGCTAGGTGATGACGCTGTAGTTGCTGCGGCAAGTGGAATGAACAGAATGGTGGAAGCCTGGGCAGGAATGCTGGCAATAAAGCATCACAAATAGTGGTGATGGCAGATACATTTTGGATGTGGGAACTTTACCTGCAGGTGCTTCTGCTTGAGGCTATAACAGTGACTAGAGAACAGCACTGCAGTCACAGTCAGTTACTGTAGGTATTATATACCTGTGTTAAAAGGAATATACTGTATCTACAACTGATGCACCTGGCTATTGGCAATAGTAGATTAACCATAGTGATCCTGCCACTCTATGTATGAGAGAGCTGGTATTATAACTGTTTGAAAATATCTGATGGGCTCTGTGAAGGAGGACGGGAAGAAATACTGTTTGGACAACAAGTACATAACCTCATAGAAAATGTGGTTTTTTTAAATAACAAAGTTTACAACCCTTTGTCAAATGTCTTTATGGAATGGAAAAATTGTAACACTAAACATAGATACGAAGAACCCTGAAACACATCCTTGCTCTGTTATAGAGCTTGCTGGCCTTGAGAAAATCACTATCTCTGCTTGGTCTAACCCAGTTTTTCTCAACATTTGTCTTCTGCCATACTTCTTCACATGGTCCATCTATTTGAAGTATGACCAGAAGTAACTGGCATTGACATCATTGCCAGTTACTTCTGGGTTACGAGGTCAGATGCAATGTGACGAACACCAGTAAGATATTCAGGGTGGGCCGGAGGGTTTTTTGAGTGTGGAAAAGCTTGTTTTGGAGCCTCCTACTGCTGTTTGTTGTGTCGTGTTCTTGGTCTCGCTGCTGGGCAGCATGTGTCCAGGGGTCCCATGAGTACCACCAGATACCACCTCGAGTACCACTGGTGGTACCCTTTCCACTGATTGAGAAACACTGATCTAACCTACTTTAGAGGAGGTTGTGGGGGTAACATGAACTATTTTATATGTTACTGTGAGCTCTCTAGAACAGGGATAAGTTTTTCTTCTCTCAGAATGCTAGAACTGGGAGTCATCTAATGAAACTGACTGGTGGGAGTTTCAGGTCAGGCGAAAAGAGCTGCTTCTTCATGCAACACATTATTAATCTGCAAAGTTTGCAAGATGTGGTGATGCCATCTTAACTTGAAAAGGAATTAGACAAATCAACAGGCCTAACATGAAGACTGTTAATCATCATAGCTATATGCTACTCCAGCTTCAGTAGCGTTATGCCTCGGAATACCAGTAGCAGGAAGCAAAGGGAGGGAGTTATGCATTTTTGTTCTGCTTGTGGGCTTCCCAGAAGGCAACTCATGGCCTACTGTGGGAAATGATGCTTGGTTTGGCCTGATTCATCCAGGCTTGGCTTATGTACTGACACAGTTGAGTGTCTTCTGAGAAACTCACTAAAGACTCAGGTTGGGAGTTTGTGACAGTGGAATGTCTCTTTTGCTGACATTAGTCTATAAAGCTCATTGTTCAGTGATGGTGGTGTATTAATAATAAAGGTAGCCTTGTAACTTGGTTAGCTCACAGTTTCTACTAACTTGCCAATCTCTACTAATGTATTTTTTGTTGTGAGTATGTGTTTTGCTTTTTGCTATATCAGCTGCTTTAAAGAAGAGGAGGAATGTCCTACTTCCAGATTACAAAAAACAAAGCCCTTCCTGGATGCTTTGAGTCAGTTTTACTCCCAAGACCTGACTGGTATTCAGACCAGAATACCCTGAGTCGCAGACAGCCATGTCAGCGCTTTCACACTGTCCATTGTGGTCCTTTGCTCAAGTGCAGTAGACCTGGGCCTGCAAGAGCTGATGCTTTCGACAGACATATGTTCAAACTTCCAGTCAAACTTCCTTAATGGAGCTAGTATGTATCTTTGGGGATATGTACTTATTGAACACCAATGGGAAAAATTAAATGACTCTGTTTCCCCTTCTAATGAATGCTGTGGATTCTAAGAATAAGAAAGATTACATTGTCTGATGTCTGTTGCAAAATGTTACTCAGAGGTTGGATTTGTATAGATTTTGTACAGCAGTCCAATACAAAATATATAATGGAATGTAGCTGAGGTCTTCTGAATTATTAACATGGTGAATGAAGGGCATCTTTAACAGCTACAAACCCTGACTGTGATAAGTAAGCTCTTAGCTCTCTCTAACATTCCTTTGCTACAGGACATTTTTAATTAATTGCAACTAACTCAGTTAAAGTAACTCTAATGTTCTGTGTGTGGTTTTCTAAATGAAGTTGAGTATATTAAAATGGTGTGCGTTTCTGCCATTGTATCTCTGTTAATGGCTTGTGAGGATACCTAAGACCTGCATGCTGCAAAGTCTTGGGATGTGTTTACATGAATTTTCAACTCAAGCAGCCAAACCTATACTGTGCTTTTAATTACTATAATCCTCAAAGCTGCTGTTACCTCCAGGGCTAGCAGACTTTTGGAGGCTTAATTTTGTCAGTACTGTGGCAGAAAGGGCTTAAATGCCTGGGCTGATGTTTTAGTTTACCACTCACACAGGACCAAACGTAACATAACATGCTATTTGGCCCTCACGGATTGGGTTCAATTTGGCCCTGTTGCTCTGCTAACTAGTACTGCAGCTCCTGCTGTGCTCCTGTGCAGCTCTTCTGCTTTCCTGGCCTTAGAACATTAAATCTGGAGCTGTGCATTTTCCACATAAGAGTCAAATGGTAATAACATAGGATGAGTAGATCCAATTGTTGCTTGCTTATTAATCTGGTCCTGAACCATAAATAAGAAAACCCTTTGTCAGCAGTCTTTATGCTCGTGTTTCCTTATAGCCGGATAAACAGAATTTTTTGCCTTGATGGTCTCATCGCAGCAGGCTACCTGTGGTACCATCACGGATACTTCCTTTGAAATGTGCAAGTAAATCCTGTAGCAGCCCACATCAAGACCTTTTTTTCCTTTATATGTATTTAAATCACTGTAGCTGTGGCAATGAAGCTGTTCAACTCTGCGTTTACTTCCTAAATAAGCAGCTAATGTAAATGTGTATGTTATGCTAACTACCAAAAAGCAAATATATAGGAATCAAAAACGGTACACCAAGTTCTGTTTCAGTGTACCAATGCAAAACAAGTGACCAGTTTTCATACTTCTGGTTCTCAGTTCATCTTGCTAGCATTGCTTACAGATTTGTAACGTGCTTTCATGGCAAGCTTCCAATAGCAGTTTACATAGTTGTTCTTGGGGAGAGAAAGTTGCTGTATTTTTTTTCTGGCAACTCTCGGCGAACTTCCATAGATAGTGTCTTTGGTTTTGTCCTCTGTGGCTACCTTTTATGCAAGAGCAGTTCCAGACTTCTGAGTCTGTGCACCTTCCTATGCTAGCCTTTATCCAACCTCTCCCACCTCTTCCCCCCCCCCCACATCCCTTGGTGACCATTTGGATTTCATAGTAGCAAAAACAAGGAAGGCTCAAATCTGCGCAACTGTGGGTAGGATTTTTCAGACATTGCATCTCTTCCCAGCAAAACAGGCTTGACTGTAGAGTCCAGGGCTCTCACAGCTTTAAGTTGCTTAAATGTTCTGACCTAAATAACTGACTAGGGCCAGCTGAGAAGTAGGACATACAGTATTAAGGATAATTGCTGCTAGTCTTTCATTTATTTGACAAACCATTTTAGTAGATGTTTGATTTTAACAAACTCAAAATGTGCAAGGTTGCAGTTATTTAGAATTACAAAAACTGAATTGCGATAAACATAAATGGCGTGCACTTATAAATCTAAGGCAACAGTGGTAGAATCTTAACAACACCTTGGATCATAAGCACCCCTGCTAATTGGGTAAAGAGGCACTTTTTCAAGTGGGTGCTCCTTTTTTTAGCAGGGAAAGAGTAACTGGCCCATCTCACCCCAGCAGTGTCTGTTGTAGTTGCTGTCTGCTGGTATTCTTTGGCATCTGTTTAGATTGTGAGCCCTTTTGGGACAGGGAGCCATTTAGTTATTTGATTTTTCTCTGTAAACTGCTTTGTGAACTTTTAGTTGAAAAGCAGTATATAAATACTGTTAATAATAAGTGTTGTGAATAAATATAGATTTAAAACTGAGAGCAGCAAAAAAAGTTCTGTTGTCAAATGTAAGAAACAAATAGGTCCTTCCTCAGAAAGCTGCACTGTTTACTATCTTGGCAATGAACGTGGCCATTAAGCTTTGCCATTGTGGCCATGTGCCAAGTCCTGCAAAACCCACTCACTGTCTGATGATTTAGTTTGGCATGGTATGTATGGATGAGAGTTGCTGTGAGCATTTGCAAAATTTGCGTCCCTTTCAGTGAAATGAAAAACTTATTCAAGACTTGAATAAGTCTTGTTCTTACAGTCAGTATGTCAAATATATAATGGTTCAGTTATATTTTTCCACCCTTTCTGATTTTCAAATTTCTGATAGTTCCTTGGAAGCTGCTTGGTTGTGGTTCACTGCATAGCTGATGATGGCATGTGGAGTGAAACTAAAGCATCTGATTTTTCTTATAACTGTGAAGAAAAGGCATGTTATGGCAACAGCGTGGGAGGTGTTCATCTCAATGAACTCTGTGTTCGCACAGTCTCAAATACTGGTATCAGTCAGCAAAAGTATGGAAGCAGACTTCGGGCCCAGCAGACATGCTATTTCTATGTACCTCTGGGACAGGGATACTTTAATAGGTAGCCTAAGGCCAAAGCTGACCCACTGAGGTAACTATTCAGCCCCATTAGCCAACCCAGAGGAAAGGGGATTTTGTAGGAGGTGCCCATAAGAGTAGCTGAATGTTTCTCTATAAGAAGCTGAGGTGGGACTTGGGCCTACCATCACGTCCTCGATGTTCTTCTATAAAACTTGTTAATGACAATATAGGGCTGAAACTTGCTTTTCAAGAGGTGACTAAGGGCCCAATCCTATTCAATTTTCCAGTGCCAGTGCTGCCATACCAGTAGGGCGTGCACTGCATCCTGTGTTGGGGAGGCAGTCATAGAGGCCTCCTCAAGGTATGGGAGCATTTGTTCACTTACCTTGGGGCTGCTTTGCAGTTGCACCAGTGCTGGAAAGTTGGATAGGATTGAGCCCTAAGCCTTTGTTTTGTAAGTCTAGCAGATGTGAGCTAACAAAGAACCTTCAGAATCTGTAACATCTTGTGCACAACATCGTATTGGCAAAGTGTGCTAGAAACTTGAAGTGGACCTGGATTATAGTTCCCCAGATGAACTTCAGGCTCTCTGCAAACTCCAAACAAAGGGGTGCTTCTGATATTTCTGCAGTTACCAAACTTCAGGCTGGTTGCCTTACCCTGTGGGTAAACGTCATAAAAGTCTGGAATCCTAAGCATGCTTGCTTGTTCAAAAATGTCTGGCCGAACTTGGTGGGGTTTGCCTCCAAGAAAACCTTTCTGATTATACATATAAATGGGTCATAATTGTGCTGGTTACCTGTCCATTTGTGAACTTGGTGATACATTACTTGGTGTATCACCAACCTTGCACTTGGTGATACATTACTCAAGCTTGTTTTTTTGATGGGGCAACTGGATGTGTTAACCAACTCCATCAAAAAGCTTTGCATTTGAGGGGATGTGAGAGTTCCTTCTGGAGTGTATGAGTGTTACTCATACATGGAAATCATTGCTCAAAGTTGTAGCCCCCCCAAATGATGAACTTGTATACATGAATCAGCTCTGCCTGCTGAATTGAGCAGTCAACTGAGCAATTTCTGAATGGAAGTCTTGAGTTGTGTGCGGATACAGAGCAGAAGCAGAGCAACAGGCTTATTAGTGGAAGCAGCAAAGGGAGAGCAATGAACCATCGTCTCTCATTAGAGCCCTGCTGAGTTTGAAATTGCTTGATTTCTCTTTTCTAGATAGCTGGAACCCCTCTCTGGTTGAATAATGCTTAAATACTTACTTTCAGGATGAAACACATAATTGGACTATCATGTTCAGCATTCAGTCCCAATTTTGTATCTTTCCTTAATTCCAATAAAGGAATTATTTATTCCTTTGATTTGATTTGTATCTTTCCACTGTTTCCTTCCCCCACCCCCATATACACAGTGTGCTTTCCATCCTGTTTTTGGGATTCTTCTGAAGAGGTGATCTTTGCAGGAACAGCTTGGTCACATTCTCATAAATTTTAACCTGGACATTCCTTTTAGTCCCATGGTTTTCTGTTTTGTCAGACAAAAACTCTTTTGATTCAAGAGTTATTTTTAGGCACTACTCTGTGACTTGCCTTGAAAATTCAGCACACACTCTGAGGCAGGCCACCAGGGAACCTGCTGGGACAGTCTACTTCAAACAGATCGTTACAGTGTGCAATCTAGTATTGAGCAATGCTTGGTGAGCATTATAAAATATGTAGGAAGTCGCCTTCCATCCTTAAATCCTGCATTATTAATAGGAAAATGGGCAGGCTGTCCTGCCATGGATGCCTACAATTTGTGTAGAACACAAAGACCTTCACAAACAGCATTTTCACAGTTGTTACCATTTTACAAGCAGTAAAATTGTTACTTGGCCGGAGCTCTACCCAGTGCACTAGCAGGATGCTCTGGGCATTGCTTTGTGACTATAAGCATTAACACATTGTGTTCTGTGTCTGAAAAAGCCTCTTACGCTGTTAGACAGCTGTACAGGTGCTAACTCCAAATGCACATCCCCTTGCCAGAAATTTTCCTCTCATCTTCCACCACTCTGTGCAAGCTCAGCTCACTGTCAACATTGTTTCCTTATCCTTGTGCTTTCCTGCCTTCCCTCCTTTACTGCATGCAGAGTTTGTAGATTCTGACGGCTATGGCCGACCATGTGCAATTTTTACACTTGACTGAATCCCAAAAGATGTGAACAGCAGCATGTTGTACAGATTGTACATGACTGCAAATGTGTTTCTAGGAACATGGCAGTCTTTCAAATCTTTTTATGCAGTAAAGCAGTCTGTAGTGCTAGGAATCTGAATGTAGAGATTAAGACCAAAATGGGAGATTTTGGGAACCCATAATCTCCCATCCCTTTTCCTCCTTTGTTTACAGCTAGTGTGTTCTCCAAGTGAGCAAGCTAACTTTGTTTTAAGCACCCTTACAGAGAACTCCAGGAAGTAACTGCTGGGCATTTAAAGATCACAAATACAAAGTAGTAGTTTGACGTGTATTGATAACTTAGCAATGTTTGAATCTGTATAGTTTTAATATTCTGTTTTCCTCTTCCTGAATGGTTATGAACATTTTCAATAAGATAACCTCTGTTTTCCTCCTCTGGTAGGTATGGTGTCAGTCCTGAGAACATCATTCTTTATGGACAGAGTATTGGGACTGTTCCCACCGTGGACTTGGCATCTCGGTATGAATGTGCAGCTGTAATCCTTCACTCGCCATTGATGTCTGGGTTACGGGTAGCTTTCCCGGACACTAGGAAAACATACTGCTTTGATGCTTTCCCAAGGTATGTGCTTGGAGGGGGAAGCACAGTTCGTTTATAATATTTGAGTGTGTACCTTTTTAAATTTTTTTAGTCATGGGTATGTTTACTCTAACCAAGAGTTGCTGGTGGCCTTGGAGTGTGTGTGGGAGAAGCTGTTAAATATACTGCTGTATGAAACTTGTGCAGTTCTTCATACTAGATACCTTTAATACATATCCTGATGTATAGTAGACTTAAAAGGAACGGGCACAGCTCAATGCCAGAGCATGTGCTTTGCATGCAAAAGGATTCTAGGTTTAATCCTTGCTATCTCCAATTAAAGGAATCTCAAGACCTATGCTACTTGAAATCCATGCCTTGGATGCTGGAGAGTTACTGAACATCAGAGTAGGCATTACTTGTCTAGATAGCCCATCTGGCTCTGTATAGACAATTTCATATGTATTGTTGGTGGCTAATATTTCATGACTTAAACATGGCATCTTGTTGAGTCTGGGTACACTGCTAAGTTTTACAAGTCAAATAACTTCAGTGTTCCCAGTTCAGTATGCTTTTTTTGGTTGTTGTTGATATGGCCTTTTAAAATCTTGTGAAGCACATGTTTGGTTGGGACTATTAAATATTTTTGTATACCTGTTTTGCAAATAATGATTGAAGGGGAGAATGGATGCTATCCAATGGTGTGGAAAAATAGGACCTTCTTAGAATGCCTTAGAATTTATTATAGTTATTTCAACCATGAAATATATTTGGCTGGCTTTACTCAGGAATTCTACATCATGGATAACTCACTTCTTTCCCCGCCTCTTTCCAGTGGCAACCAAAACTCATGAAGAGTGGATAAGCTGTAGGCTCTATCCACATGTTGTTCAGAATGTGTGTCTCGCAGATATACACTTGCCTGCAACTTTGGAAGTAGTGATAATCCTGCTTACTTTGTGAGCATGGTCTGGGTTTCAGAACTGATTAGAACCACCAGTTGAGGTGGATAGAGTCTTGAGCTGTAGGCACATAGCAGGTAGTCATCTGTTTTTGCTCTTTGCATGAAATGTGATGTTTTCAGTCAAATAAATAGCCCAAAGATACTTTCCTTGATTTTTCAGGGCTGAAAAACCCTCTGGGCTGGTGCTGTGTTGTACTGGAAACAGTCTACTGTGTACAGTATTCAGCATTTGAGTTAATGGCAAATCCATTGCTGAATCTTCTTCTGAAAATAACTACAGTGGGCATTTGTAGAAGTTCTTTATTGCATGTTTTAATACATACAAGCAAAGCAAGTGTGGTGGAGGGGGAGACATGGCAATTCAGGAGATTGTAGATGAAGCCCTTTCCCCCATAGTGGGGAGGGGAATATAGGATGGTTATTACTTGTATTCTTGAAAAATAGGACATAATTACCCACAGCTTATAGCAATGATTGATTCATTGTTGCTCTGTTGGGTGCCTGATTATGAAAACCAGTTTAACTCCTAATATGCATCTTCTTGAGTGCGAATTGAGTTTGTGCCATCTTGCTGTTGGGGAATGCGTAGCTCTTTTCAGCAGATCTCTGGGCCCAGGACTCAAGAAACCTGCTTTTCAGTAGATCTTGTACATAGCATCAGAATGCTCTGAAAATCAGGGCTGTAGTTGCAATTTTATCTCAAACTTAATATGCAGCATTAAGCCATTTTTTGAGGCAAGTTTCTGGCAGGTTGTGCTGGAAGCTAATGTAAGTACTGCTACTGAAACTTGGTGTCTTCCCCCCCATCCCCAGTCCTTATGTAAACAAAAATTAAGGATATTTACAATTTTGAGAAGCTTCTGCTTTGAGCATCCAGGCGCTCAAAACCTATTCACAAAATTTGGAGCAGAGCTTAAATGAAATGAGCCAAATCAAATAGCAGGTGAAAAGGACTGGGAGAAGGACCAGCTTAACAGCAGAGGTATAGTATCACAGTCCCTTTTTTTCCTTTGCTGTCAGCTTTCTGCAGAGCTATTCCTTACTGACAGTCTGAATTCACTTTGTATGTTAAGCATTTTGGTACTTGCTCCAGTGTCTGCCAGCATGCCTTGTAAGAGAGAAAATTGTTCACTGCAGGTTACACAGAAATCTTTTGTATTTGCTGATGTTGTGACTTCATCAGAATGTAGCCTCTGTAGATTTTTCTAACTGCAGAGTGGTATGGTGAGGAATACCAAGTAAGGCTAATGTGCTCTTTGAATGCTGCCTTCCTGAGCAGCTGAACTGGCAGTGAGATGCCTTCCAGTGGCTTTGCAAGCTTCAGATATTGTTTTGCTGAAGTAGGAACAAATGACACTAATTATGTGGGCACCACAGTGGAGAGGCCTCAGCTCCCAAAGAGCAGGAATCTGCAGTCTGGCTGCTAAGGATGTATGTACAAGACTCTGCATACATAGGGGGTGCACTGTTTTTATGGAAGGCAGGTAGCTGCCTATGAAATTTGGCTATCTTACACTATCCATTCTGCATAATTCTTATGCTGTTAAGATAATTACTCTGGAGGGGTTGCAGGGGTTGGGTTAAGGCATCACTTCAATTCAACCCACCTTGCAAGAAATAAGATTCAATGCATCAGAGACAATAAAAATAATTAAAACAAATCTTGCTGTGGGCAACCATTCCTCTATGTATAGCTACTCTTTACATTGTACCAGTACTACCCCCGTTTTTTCCAGGGGTAGGTTGTGAGGTCCAGTTGTGATGATCTGAGGGTTAGGCTGAGCTAGAGAGTGATGCTTATTTTAGGGCCATCCAATGAGCTTTGTGACTGAACCTACTTAGGGCCCAATCCTATCCAACTTTCCAGTTCCAGTGTAGCCACAATGCAGTCCAGTGGTAAGGGAATACATGTTCCCATACCTTAACAAGGCCCCAGTGACTGCCCCTCCACTACAGGGTGCATCACAAACCCCACTGGCACAACTGCACCAGCACTGAAAAATTGGATAGGATTGGGCCCCCAGTCTTGTGAATAATGATGTATGTCCCTCCCAGCACTTGGATCATGGACCCCCATGGAACAAGCTTCTGTTATGATCACAGGGCATTAAAGCTGTCTTAATAGTCTCTGTTGCCACATGCTCTGGGGAGGAAGGCAGTAAAGAACCTCTGGCTCTCTCCAAGGATGTAGGGAGTCGGGCAGATGTTGCTTGCCCTTCACCCTTGTCTTGCTTCTATTTTAACTTTTTAAAGATGACAGCCAGGGGCATGCATTGTACTGACTGGGAAAGGCATGAATACTTTTCTTTCTTCATTAAGATGAACTTGGGGAGATGAAGGCAATGAGAATGTTTTTCATGTCCCATGGTGGCAACTGTCCTTACTACTTCAAGGAGCTGGCCAACCAGTAGTCTCTCCATATCCATGAGTGTGTAGAATCTGCTGCCAACTCGTAGGTGGTGCTGCTGGAGAATGTTGGCAGAAAAGAGTGAACAAATGGTGCTTGCTTGTTGGCATCGTATCGGTGGTGAAACAACGCAGGTGAAGCTTTAAATGTAAAATGAGCCTTGTACCATTGCCTCATTTTCATGGCTTTGAAAGGAGCCAGGAGGAATTGGCTGTTTCTATTTCCTGCTTGCCTCCTGAATTTCATGTTCAGAAATGATGATAAATGTGACTTTTAACGTTTCCAGGTCAATTACCATGTTGCTTTGCCAGAGGGAGATTCTGGGGCACATTCTAAGGCAGTAGTTCTCAAACACTGGGACCCACTTCTTAGAATGACTGTTGAGTGATGTGACTGGAAGTGATGTCCGGAAGTGACATCAGCAGGAAAATTTTTAACACCCCATATGACAAAAATCAAAATTAAGTAAATTAAAAGTTTATAATAAGTGTAAGTTTAAAAATTTATTTAAAATAAAGAACTTCCTAACCCTTGCTGATCTGTTTAGGAACTTTTTAAAAACATTCCAAAAGCTGCAGTCCTATCCACACGTACCCTGGAGAAAGCCCCATTGACTATGTTTGCTCAGTGCAGTCACATACCTATAGTAGCATGAAGTCTAATAATAAAATACATGTTGGAATGAATGGGGATCCATCTGAAATTGGCTCGTGACCCAGTTTGAGAAATGCTGTTCTAAGGCACTAGCCAGACCTATTGAGCCTTGTTCTCTTATCTCAGGGAAGTGCCACAGAAGATAGGGTCTCCTGAGGCAGTTCATTGTTTTGGGGAGGAGGGTGGGAAAGTGAGGAATCTTGCTAAAGAGTGTTTAATCTTCTCACAGAGGAATTTCAATGTTCCCCTTAAAATCATTTGAAAACCACAGGTCTGTCTGTTGCCTGACCTAACCTGTAATGTTTTCTTGGTTTTTTTCCCCCTCTCAGCATCGACAAGATTTCTAAAGTGACCTCTCCTGTCTTGGTAATTCACGGTACTGAAGACGAAGTCATAGATTTCTCGCATGGTCTGGCAATGTACGAGCGGTGTCCTCGAGCGGTAGAGCCCCTCTGGGTGGAAGGGGCTGGCCACAATGACATAGAGCTTTATGCACAGTATCTAGAAAGACTAAAACAGTTCATATCTCATGAACTCCCTAATTCCTGAAGAAGTCAACTTGACCTTTTTTCTTTTCTTTTTTTACCTCGGTTAACTGTGAATGGAAGAATTTACCTGTTTTTTGCACATTCATTAACTGGATTAGCTGTAATAGCTTTATACTATGAAGAAATGCCCCTGTGTTAGGGCAGATCCAATCATGCCTGACTGTCTTTTATATCAGGAAACTATTCTAATGATCACTACTGTAATCCCCAGTATTTTTTACCTGCATTACCCTAGAAGAGTTGGAGTTTTGGAGAGGAAAACTAGCTGAACTTGAGGATACTACTTAATCTAATGCAGTATACTTAACTCCTGAGCTTTCTTTTTCTTCTCTTCCCCCTCCCATTGCTTATGCCTATAATTTTTTTAATCTTCCCCACAATCTGGAATGCAAGAAATCTGGCCTACAGCTTCTTACTGATTCATGGATTCAGTCTGAGAGTGTTCTCCATGTCAAGTTTCTAGCTGTATTGTTGTAACTGGAAAACTTTTGTGATGTTTTCTCATTGTGATTTTTTTGTTGGCTAACTTACCATCTGGAGTTTAATGAAACCTTCCTGGGAGAGACAAATCACTTCTAAATGGGGCTAATCTGAAACAAGCTGTCATCAATTTTCTGCATATTTAAAAATAGAACTATTGTTAAAGGAAAAAAATGACTAAATGGTGAAATCCTTTAATTCTTTTTACTTAAAACACATATGTGTAAATTTACTAAGCAGATTATTCAGATGATATCTGAGTAACAGCCATTTTAGGCATTTCCTTGTGTAAAGCATTCCTTCTAGAGATTTTTAAAAGTGTTGTATATAAATGAATTTACATTATGCATAACTCCTGATTGACAGTTAAATTTAAGTCTAGTTAACAAATTCTGGTTTGTATATGATTGAATACATTTTGTTATAAGTTTTTATCCCTGTGTTATTTTGCTATTAAAGTTTTATAAAATTTCCAGGACAACTAAAAAAAAATTACACATTGTTTTTTCAAGAATTTATGTAAGACTTTCATTGAAACTGATCCTTTTTTGTTTAGGAAAAAATTTTCATTCTTGGACACTGGAATCGCACAGAATATGCAAGACACTTAAAATCGTTATACACTAAGAGGCCTGAGGTTTTTTCCAACTTTAAAGGCCTTAAATGTACTGTAAGCCTCTGATTGTTGTAAAAAATGAATCGCGATTGATTATGGTTTGTGTATTTGTTGCCAGAATGCAACAACAGTGGTTGTAATGGAATAAAGGATGCATGGAATAGAGAATATTGAACTGGGCCTCACTTTGTTCTGTAGTTGAATATCACCAAGGCATAAATATACAGTGTGCAGTCACTCTCATATTGTCATCTTCCAATGAGTGAGGGAAGGCAGTGTGGAGACATCTAGTGTGGTGGCTTGGTTTTGAACTTTTGTCCAGGGAATCCTGCATTTGAATTCCCCTTCCCATTGAAAGTAAGGACCTGCTCTGAATGCAGAAGACCTTGCTTCAGTTTTTGGCATCTCCAGTTTTCCTGCCAGTTGCCAATATGAGACTGAACGGAACAATGGTCTGTTCAAGGCAGTGTCAGCCCTGAAACTCACTGGCTGACTTTGGGTAAGTCATTTATATTTCAGCCAAGTGCTTTAAAGCGTTTCCTTTTTCTTCTATGTCACCTGGGCTGCCAGGACTCCCTCTGGATCAACTATAGAATCTCAGTGCATTGTAGAGAATTGTATAGTGACCCAGGGCCCCCACCCATTCCATGTTGCAGGAAATAAGTACTGGGCTGGTGAGCTATCTTTAGGGAAGCATGCCCATTGACACTGATCATCTCATGGAGTCTTCTATAATATTCTGAGGCATTTCAGCATTGCTAGCACATAGGTTTAGAGCCATTCTCTGCCAATCTGCTTTTGGACTAGAATGACATTAGAAGCCTGAGGCATGCCATCTGCTGTATGAGTGTGATACCACATAAATGATAACAATGCTACAGAAAATTTGTGTGACTAGTGTAATGCAACTGATAGTTGGTGATATTTACAGCATGGATTTAACTGCATATTTGAAATAACTTCCCTATACTTTCAGTGTGGCCACCATGCTCTTAATGTGACGGGACTGCAATTGGCTACTGCAAGTGTGCCTGCTATTGCCTCAGATTGATTTCTTGGAACAACAAAGTCAGAGTAATTAACATTATATTGAAGCTTTGTTTCAGTGCCTGGTAGACAACCATGGGAATGGCTATTCCACTGTATTGCAAACCAATCTCTGGCACATCCAAGCTAGTTTCTCCAGTTATCCTAAATAGTGACATTACACACACAGCATATGTGCCTGCCCCATTTCAAATGGGTGTAACGAATAAGATAATCACATTCTCTCAGGCATGATTGCCTGAGAATGTCAAAATGCAGCTATTCAGGGTAGCCTGAATAGTGGATACCTGCATACTTTAGCAGAATATTTTTGTGTGAAATACCTTGTGTGTGTTCACTTCATTCCCTTGTATTGCCACAGATTGATTTGTATTCTTTTTGACTTGAGTCTCCAAAAAATGTCAGAATTCTTAATCATGCACTTCACGTTAAAAAAACAACCCAGTCCAGTCATTCCAGAAGGCAGTAGATTGGTGACTCTGCCCCTTTCTCTCCTTCAGCTTTTCCCAACTGCACAATCTTCAGGTGGACTCAAGAATACAACTTTTTACAATACTACAAACCTTTTTCCTTCCTCTCTGCCTATACATAAGAACATAAGAACAGCCCCACTGGATCAGGCCATAGGCCCATCTAGTCCAGCTTCCTGTATCTCACAGCGGCCCACCAAATGCCCCAGGGAGCACACCAGATAACAAGAGACCTCATCCTGGTGCTCTCCCCTACATCTGGCATTCTGACTTAACCCATTCCTAAAATCAGGAGGTTGCACATACACATCATGGCTTGTACCCCATAATGGATTTTTCCTCCAGAAACTCGTCCAATCCCCTTTTAAAGGCGTCTAGGCTAGACGCCAGCACCACATCCTGTGGCAAGGAGTTCCACAGACCGACCACGCGCTGAGTAAAGAAATATTTTCTTTTGTCTGTCCTAACCCGCCCAACAATCAATTTTAGTGGATGTCCCCTGGTTCTGGTATTATGTGAGAGTGTAAAGAGCATCTCCCTATCCACTCTGTCCATCCCCTGCATAATTTTGTATGTCTCAATCATGTCCCCCCTCAAGCGTCTCTTTTCTAGGCTGAAGAGGCCCAAACGCCGTAGCCTTTCCTCATAAGGAAGGTGCCCCAGCCCCGTAATCATCTTAGTCGCTCTCTTTTGCACCTTTTCCATTTCCACTATGTCTTTTTTGAGATGCGGCGACCAGAACTGGACACAATGCTCCAGGTGTGGCCTTACCATCGATTTGTACAACGGCATTATAATACTAACCGTTTTGTTCTCAATACCCTTCCTAATGATCCCAAGCATAGAATTGGCCTTCTTCACTGCTGCCGCACATTGGGTCGACACTTTCATCGACCTGTCCACCACCACCCCAAGATCTCTCTCCTGATCTGTCACAGACAGCTCAGAACCCATCAGCCTATATCTAAAGTTTTGATTTTTTGCCCCAATGTGCATGACTTTACACTTACTGACATTGAAGCGCATCTGCCATTTTGCTGCCCATTCTGCCAGTCTGGAGAGATCCTTCTGGAGCTCCTCACAATCACTTCTGGTCTTTACCACTCGGAAAAGTTTGGTGTCATCTGCAAACTTAGCCACTTCACTGCTCAACCCTGTCTCCAGGTCATTTATGAAGAGGTTGAAAAGCACCGGTCCCAGGACAGATCCTTGGGGCACACCGCTTTTCACCTCTCTCCATTGTGAAAATTGCCCATTGACACCCACTCTCTGCTTCCTGGCCTCCAACCAGTTCTCAATCCACGAGAGGACCTGTCCTCTAATTCCCTGACTGTGGAGTTTTTTCACTAGCCTTTGGTGAGGGACCGTGTCAAACGCCTTCTGAAAGTCCAGATATATAATGTCCACGGGTTCTCCCGCATCCACATGCCTGTTGACCTTTTCAAAGAATTCTATAAGGTTTGTGAGGCAAGACTTACCCTTACAGAAGCCATGCTGACTCTCCCTCAGCAAGGCCTGTTCGTCTATGTGTTTTGAGATCCTATCTTTGATGAGGCATT
The DNA here is from genome assembly GCF_035046505.1 of Tiliqua scincoides. Taxonomy (NCBI): domain Eukaryota; kingdom Metazoa; phylum Chordata; class Lepidosauria; order Squamata; family Scincidae; genus Tiliqua; species Tiliqua scincoides. Next base: position 9,925,472 of record NC_089828.1, read on the forward strand.
CCACCATCTTACCCGGTATGGATGTTAGGCTGACCGGCCTATAGTTTCCCGGGTCCCCCCTCTTTCCCTTTTTAAAAATAGGCGTGACATTTGCTATCCTCCAATCTTCTGGTACCGTGGCCGTTTTGAGGGACAAGTTGCATACCTTAGTCAAGAGATCTGCAACTTCATTCTTCAATTCCTTAATAACCCTTGGGTGTATGCCAAGGGTTATTCTTGTGTACAGGCAGTTCTTAAAAGCTTTGGAGAACCTGAAATGTTCCAGCCAGAGTAGGTTATTTCCGTCCACTGTGAAAGGGCTGAGTTATGCAGCTGTCAAAACCTGCAGCTTTTGTTTACATGAATTTAAAGAAAAACCATTGAACTGACTTGGGGATAATTGGCAAAACCACTGTTTCCTGTTTTCTACATGCTTTGTGCGGTTCCAAGACCCCAAAAGATTATCCAAAATTGGATTTGATTTTAATGTTTAAAGATCAAATACCTGATTAAAGGTTTCTCTCCTTTTCAGTGTGTAACACAGAATGAATATGGATGCAGTAAAGTTATAGCAGCAGGAGGTGATTGCTTCATTATGAATAGGGTTAAAGCACATTTGGTGGGCCACTGTGAGATACAGGAAGCTGGACTAGATGGGCCGATGGCGTGATCCAACTGGGCTGTTCTTATGTTCTTAAAGCAGAACTGAAAGAAACCCCTAAGACTAGTTTAGTACTATGGAAAATTATTTAAATGCAACTAGTTAAGCCTGATCAATATGCAGGTAGTCATTGTTCACTACTGATTTTTTTTTTAACTCTGGAATTGAGGGGAGAGAAAGGAACTTGGCCTGTCCTAGTAATCACGGAGAGCATAAACCAGGCACATTTCATTATTATTGGGCAGATGAGTGGGGAAAGCTCAAGGGGGCTGTCTTAGGGGTGGATTGGGTGGTTCATGGGTATGTGGCCCTACCAAACTGTTGTGCCAATGCCAATGGAGAAGGGCACCCACCAGGATCGGGAACAGCTCAGGCACAGCCAGGAGCCAAGGTCTGTCCGTCTGGAAGAGGCAAAATGAGAGCCCAGGTCTACCTAGCAGGCTTCAAGTCCAGGCAGCAGCCCAGGTCTGGAAGAGGTGGCTCAGAATGGAAGCCTGGCTCTACCCGGCAGGAAGATTTGGGCTCCAAGTCCAGACAGAGAAGCCCAGGTCTACTCACCCAGCAAACATTGGCTATTGAGGCCAGTTCAACTGGCAGCCCAGCTCTAGCTGCCTGGAAGAGGCAGCTCCAGAGAGCAGTTGGAATGGAAGCCCAGGTATACCTGCCAGGAAGATCAGGGCTCCAAGTCTGGTGCAGGAGCCCAGGTCTACCCACCCAGCAAACCTTGGCTATTGAGACCAGTAGCAGCTGGAAGAGGCAGCTCCAGAAGGCAGTCAGAATGGGAGCCCAGGTCTATGGGGCAGGGAGATCTGGGCTCCAAGTCCAGGCAGGAGCTCAGGTCTACCTGCCTAGCAAATCCGGGCCATGGAGATCAAAGTTCAGCCAGGAGGTCAGGTATACCTGCCTGGTTGACCTGGGCTCTGGAGAAGGTAGTGCTAATGCCCCGCTCCCCAACGCAAGCCCCGGATCTAGCCCTGATTTGCTTGTGTGTCGTTGGATAATATTTGGGAAAGGGCTGTGGTCAGCTGGGGGAAGCTGCAGGCGGGGTGGAGATGGAAAAACCCATCCTGCAGCTCTCCCTGCCTGGTTTTGGTGGCGCTCCCCTGGCTGCGCCCCTGTGTGCCCTGGAAGGGCGGAGAGGCGAGCCAGGGCTTTCCCTGCCCAGGCTCCAAGCGGGCGCTGGAGATGAGAGCAGACCAGCAGCCGATCGTGCCCTGCCCGGGTCGGGGTCCTCCTGCAGAGGAGCTTTGCAGGCTGTAGCCACGCCTGCCTGCAACGTTGGCTTCACCGCCAGCCAGCCAGCCAGCCAGCCCTGCTGGAAGAGGCTCCAGCAAGCCCATCCAGTGGAAGATGCTGTCCGGACCAGCAGATCCAGGTGAGTGGGCGGCGGGGGAGAGGACGCGGCCACATCCCCCCAGCAGAAGGGATGCTCCAGCCTCCGCTGGCGCTCTGCGCACCAAGCTGCGCCTGCGCGGTGCCCTGGCTCCTCCCGGGGAGGCTCCCCAGCCCCTGGGCGTGGAGATCGGTGGAAGGGAAAGAGTTAATTGCTCAGGTCCAGGCTGCTTGCCCTCCTCCCCCTCCGTGCATACTCGGGAGTAAATCTCCGCCAGCGCAGTGGGACTGACTCTACTCGTGTAGTAGGCATGTGTGTACAAACACAAAGGAGCCTGCACTCGCCCTCCCTGTAGTTGTGGTCTTGGTGACTAAGGATGCAATCCTATCCACACTTTCCCAGGAGTAAGCCCCATTGACTATAGCGAGGCTTACTTCCGAGTAGACACGCAGAGGATTGGGGTGTAAGAACCCAATGCTAGGCATGTCTACTTGGAAGTAAGTCCCCCCTTGAAGGAGGAATGACAGCCCAATCCTATGCATGTCTACTCAGAAGCAAGCCCCATTAGAGTCAATGGGGCTTATTTCCAGGAAAGTGCGGATAGGACTGGGCTGTAAGTCCCTATAAGTTGATAGAGGGGTAAGTCCTGAGAATGGGCTATAATGGTAGCCCATCCTACCACTGCTAATCACATTGTATTGCTGGTCTCACTCCCAGGCAGAAAGGGTCTGAACATCCCATGCGTACCACCAGTGGTACAAGTACCACTAGTTGAGAAACACTGGTCTAGTTTGTGCCCTGTGCCACTGCTCCTAATAGACTGAGATGCTTCTACCAGAGCAATAAGCGGGTAAACTAGTTGGCAACTTGTGGTCAGGGTTGCTCTGGGATCATGTTTGCCTGCTCAGTACAGAAAATGCATGTCAATAACTTTAATACAAGTCTAGAGGGAAAACTTTGCTCCAGAAAGGAACAGAACTGTATGCTGGGAAAGAAGAAAATATATGAACACTGAAATGGAAAGGCCTCTGAATGTTTCTTGCAGGACTCCTCCAGTGTCGCCAGGCTGCTATTTCTCTGCTCCCCCTGGCCAAGCTGCTACCAGCAGCTCCTCACTTGCACCTAGTAGGACTTCCAAGGTCACTCTCCCTTCAGCGAGAAAGAGGACCTGAGAAACAGCAACACCAAACACCTTTGCCTCACCTGAAAGACCCAGCTTGTCACTCAGCATGGCTTCCTTCACCAGCCTCCAGTGCTCTGGCATTTGCCAGTCTCCTCCTCCTCCTGCTACTGCTGCCTGCTTGCCGGCCAGGTGCTGACCTAAACATGTTTAATGTTTGGTATATAAGGAACAATGGAAAACACCACACTTTCCTGCCAAAATAAATAGGCACCTGGATGATCTTCACACTCACACACACACAGGTGCATGGGTATTTGCATACATCCATGTACCTATGTGTAGGGAAGATGCAGCCTGGTGCAAGGGGGAGTCATGTTCCTATTGGTAAAAGTAGGCTTATCTGACCAGTTCCTTCACCTGCCATACCTCTTCTCCACCCACATCTAATTTGGGCAAGATCTAGTAACAGAGTTGTTGTAGAAGTGCTTCTTAAGTATGACACTGCACCAGCACCACGTCATAACCCACAGTACCCTTTCACCAGGTCCCCACCACTTTTGATCTTGTGTGGAAAGGGCAGAGGAGCTACTCATAGGGTTATCTGATAAAAAGGGGACAGTGTGTCTATACCTTTAACCATTGTATAGAAGAGGGGATTTTGGCAGGTGCAGCTTTTTGAGTTGCACCTTCCATGTTGAGTTGCACCTGCCAAAATTCCCTCTTCTATATAATAGTTAAAAGCCATCTCTGCCCAACATTGCTTATATGCAACAGGGATCAAATGGCTACACCTGTGGGCTGGGTAGAAATGGGTTAAAGGCACTCTGTATCTGGTAAGCCTAACTATTCAGACAATGGGGAACCATAGATCTGAAACAAGGTTTGTTCTTGGTTTGTTAATAACCACCCAAGTTTGGAGAACACACAAAACTGTGGTTAGTTTAAAAAATCGAAAGCTGACATTTTTTGTCCTCTTCTTTTGCACACGCAAAGAGCAGAGCCTGTAGTTCTCCAGTGCCCATTTGTGTAGGGGAGAATCCCCTTCTGTCTGAATGAGACCTGTCTTTGGGTGTGAGCTGTTAACAAATGGTCAAATCTGCTAAAAGAAATAATATGTTAAAATGATGAGTTTTTACAATTAACTGCCTTTCCATTAAAAATGCTCAAGGGGGGGAGGGAGAGAGAGTTGGCTGACCCAAGACTGCCCAGTGAAATTCATGGCTAAGTAGAGGTTTGAACGCAGGTCTCATGGCTCAAATCCAGCAATATGATTGAATAGTGCTTAAAATGTTGGACTTAACCCAGGGAGACCTGAACTCAAATCCCTGCTCAGCTGCAGTTCCTATTGGGTGACCTTGGAGTAATCACTGTCTTGCAGCCCAACTGATCTCACAAGATTCTTCTTGGAGGGGGGCTGTGTGTGCCATCCTGAACTCCTTGGACCAAGGCGCTAAATATGTAATTAAGGGCCAAACTATACATTATATGAAGCAACTCTGTGCTTGTTTTTCCTCCTAAATTGGAGCTATGGGGGCACGCCAGATCAGGATCACAGCATGGGAGGCTTCCACCATGGTCCTGTTCAGGGCCTATCACAGCTGCTAATGTAGTGGGTTGGGGGAGCAAGCATGCCATTGCTTCTTGCCCTCTCACCAATGAAATTCTTTCTATATTGTTTATTATTTCAGAAATTACTCTAAATCCCAGCAGTTCTATATGGGACACAGAGTATCAGGAACTGCTTCACAGAATTCTCCCAGAGGCCACTGAATCTCATAAATTCACCATCCCCTTGAGAAGTAACAATTTCTTAAGCCGTGAGGAACAGAGGCTGCTGCTTCTCAGTCAGAATCTTGCAGTAAAGCTAGATAGCGGTGAGCCCGGACCGTGTGACATCCTCCAGAAGTTCTCTAGACTCTTACTGATAAAAGCCTTTGGACTTAACTTGGCCTCAAATATCATTCAGTTTCATAACTGTGACCGGCCGGAAGATCCACCCCAAATCCATCTTCATCTCCAGAAGCCATTACATTCCAAAGTGAAACCTTCCTTCTTATACAGAGCCCTAAAAGTTCTCAAGAACATGGGAGTGCAGGTTGAAGTGAGGCAACCCAAGATGTTCTCCTTGCAGAGCCATCGGATGCTCAGAACAAGGAAATCGTCACTTAAACCTGATATGAAACAGAATGGTAGGTACACCATTCATTCTTCCCTTCAACTGGTCAGGGATATGCTCAAGCCACTAAGCTTGAGTCGAGTCATGAGTCACCGACCCCTCAACGCACGAGTCATAATGTGCAGCTGTTACAACTTGAAAAATTTCAAGTCTTTCGAGTCATGAGTCTGTGTCATTTCGAGTCCTGAGTTGCAAGTCCCTGAGCAAAAATGCACAGCAAAAAAGAAGGTGGTGGTGGTCTTTTTTTGAGTCACTGACCCCAAGTGGTGAGGATGAGTCAAGCAGGGGTCAGTGACATCCACAACTTGAGTCATCAAAAACAGCTGCTTAGCTTAGCATGACTCGAGTCAAGTCAAGCCGAGATGAGTTCCCATGCTTGCTTCTGGTTACTGTGGAGTCCAAACCATGCATTACCCACAGCTTCAGAGAGAAGGAACAGTATGCTGCTGGACAGCATGTTGGTGGAGCAATAGGTGGGAGAGGGCTAGTGCTTTCATGCCTTGCTTGTGAGGCCTTCCTGAAGCGTCTGCTTGGCCACTGTGGAGGAATGCTGTGCTAGATGGCTCTTTGGTCTGATCCAGCAGGGCTCCTTGGTTCTTGTTCTTATTAGTACACTTTATAGGGGCAAACAGTTAAGGGCCCAACCCTATCCAATTTTCCAGTGCCGGTGCAGCTGTACCAATGGAACATGCACTGCATCTTGTGGTGGGGCAGAAGTCACAGAGGCCTCCTAAAGGTATGGGAACATTTGTTCTCTTACATTAAGGCTGCATTGCAGCTGCATTAGGTGCTGGGAAATTGGATAGGATTGGGCCCTAAAATGTCTTAAGAAGATCCAAAAGCCACTGTAGGGTGGTAACTTTATTTGGACCAACTAACCATGAACAAAGTCATGAGGAAGCTATCTAATTTTTAAATAACCTATGCACTGGGGAACCAGTGCTTTTCTGCAATAGAACATTTGTGAAACAGAGGATTTTGGGAAGTGTTCTAGTGGACACATTGAGGACCAAACTAGATGTTATGTTTGAGTGGTGTGGAATCAATTTGGACCTGATTTAAATTTGGGGCTGTGACATGAGCCAGGGAAGAAAGGTTCCCCACCATTAGAACTACTATTAGCTGCAAAGGAGAAAACATACAGTCAGAATGCAGTGGGGAAGGAATTAGGGTTCATGTAATGCTTACAGGATGTGTGTACATCCTAAATGTGTGAAGCAACCAAATGTGTCCTGAACAGAAACACTTGCTAATAACCATATTTAGTACTTGTGTAGTGCTTTTGTAGTGTGCAAAGCTCTTCAAAAGGTATTATCATGATGCAAGATTTGGACCAACCCTGTCAAGTGAGTAAGTGTTCCTGTCCCTGTGTTTGAGCTGGGGAGCTAAGACCGGGTGGCTTGCCCAAGGTCACTTTGTGAGTTGGTTGCAGAGGCAAAATTTCAACCAAGGACTTCTCTCAGTCATAACTTAATCACTATGCCAAACCAGCTGCCAGTATTTGCAGATCAAGCAGCTCTTAAATACATGAGATCAGGGGGCTCATAAACCAGCAACAGCCCTACTAATATTCAGTGAAGTTTCAAGGTGGCTTGGGAAAAGAATTCCCTAAATGCTGCAATTGGATTTGTACTTGTGCTTTGTGATGTATATGGCATTTTTCAGTCAGAGAGGGCAAATTGTACCATAATAGTGGCATTTTAATTTAATAGTAGTAGACTCACTCATGCATCTATTTTTCAGGCTGAGAGATCTTGTTATCTAGGAGCAATTAGTGCCTGCAATAAATTGTGGATGCTTTCTCCAGTTTTTTTTCCCATTTTTAACCAATATTTATAGCGCAGATCTTAGCTTCAGTGTGCTATCAATGCAGAGTACAATGAAAAGTATACGGTGTGATTATCACCCAGGCAAAACGCTCCCTTGAGATCAAGAAAAAGCAATGAGCAACATGATTGGTGTGTAAAGGAGACCTCTATTGGTAGAAGTGAGACATCTCAGTTGGGATGGGAACCAAACGCATCCTAAGGAAAGCAGAGTGCCTGTACAGTACTTTTAAGTATGCTAGAGATCTGTAGTCCTCAATTCTTTCCAATCCCGCATCCCTTCCTTAACCCCAGCCTGCAAAACACAACCCACACTTAATTTTTTTAATTGTACATGTCCATCTGATTCCTCCTTACAGATTTTTCCTTTTCTTTCTTTCTCCTACTTTTCTCCTACTAGATCTCTCCTCCTCCTCTGCCCTCCCAGTTTCCTTAAAAAAAAAGGGGGGGAGGAAGGAAATGGGAATGTGTACACTCTTGGACCTCACCTTAGGATGCAACATATGGCCTGCATTTGGGTTCTCTTGATTCAAATGAAGATGGTTTGGTGGAGAAGAGGAACTTTTAACTGCTGCAGTTTTTCCTCACTCCTGTCCAGCAAAAGCCCCTCTCCACACCTGGCCGCAAGGTTGTCCTCCTTTGTGGTTGGCCATCCTACCTGATAAAGCTTTGTTTTTGCAGGTATATGCCCAGTGGCGTAGCTAAAGGGGGTGCAAAGCACTAAGTTTTGCAGACACCACAATGTGCTGTACAAGCAGCCCCTCACCCTCCCTTTGGAGCCAATCTGGACAGTGGGAGCAATACGCATCCATTTTGCTCCCACCACCTGGAATGGCTCTGAAGGGGAGGGACCGTTTGCATGGTGCGTTCAGGCACCTTCAAAACTTAGTGCTTTGCACCCCCTCTAGTTATGCCACTGGGTAGAACACTGAGAAGTTGAAAACATTAGAAGTCCAACCCAACAGAGCAAATCCAAAATCCATCCCCATCTCCTCTCTCTGTATAATTGTATTGCATGGAAATCCTTTCAACTTCATCAGTCAGTATACAATTTCTGTATATACATACATATTTAAATATTGGAACACATTCATTAAAACTCATTTCTACCCTGATTCCATTCGCTTCTGTGTCTGTTGAAAAAGTGCTTAATTCCACTGTCTTTGACTGTTTAAAATTTGTTTCTAAACTTTAACAAAAAAAATTGTTCCTTAATGGTTTTTAGTGCATGTTATTGTTTCTTATATTCTACTTCTGTAAAATTAAGAAAGAATACAGCAGAATAAAAACAATTAAGCCTCAATATTAAAGAAGTAAATAATCATTTAAAGCAGTTTAAGAAAGTGAATTAAAAAAACTTTTCAGGGCATAAACCATATAATGCTTCATCCAGGCGCATCCAGAATTAAAATTGGGGGAGTTTTGCCTAGCTTGGAACCACAGGTTGCTGTAATGAGGATTGAGGGTCTCAAATGGTGTCCCCCTCCCAAGTGGGACACTTGGGTCGGAGTAAGTGAAATTTCAAATGGAGGATCCTGAATCAGTTGGAATCCTTTTCTGGACATCATCTAAGAACACACAGCCCAATTCTAAAAATCACTCTGCTGCCAGGTGTAGCGGCACCAAAGCGGCTACCACTGCATCCTGCAGTCCCATGGCAGCTGCTGGAGGTCTCCTCAGGGGAAGGAGACTTTTGTCCCCTTCCCCCAGGGAAATCCCCAAACCCGCAATGGGGCTTCTCCAGTTTGTGTCAGCTATTTTGCTGCTGCAGTGTTGAAAGACTCCATGTTGGGCCTTCTGGACAGAGCTCATGTGGACAGTGATGGTGAGATACTGAAATCCGCTTTAATCATCATCATCAAAAGCAGCAGCAGCATTGAGAAAATGCTTGGCACTTTGAATGGAGAAGAACTGGTGCCAGGGGACTATCTCTGGGGAGGTTGATCCAAAGGTGAGGTGCCACCACCCAAAATGCACTCTGTAATCAATGTCTCCCTAATTTCTGAGAGTGGGAGTACCCAGAGCAGGGCCACTGACAGCAGCCTCAGTGAATGGGCAGGTCCATTACCGATGACATATCAGTGCTGGCCTGGGTAGGGAGATCTACCCAGAGATCTACCCAGGTATCTCAGAGATCGCCTACTTCCGTACAATCCGGCTCGTCCTCTTAGGTCATCAGAGAAGGCCTTTTTACAAGTGCCGCCGCCTAGGGAGGTACGTGGGGCGGCGGCAAGAAATAGGGCCTTCTCAGTAGTGGCACCAACATTATGGAATTCCCTTCCCCTTGACTTGAGAATGGCTCCCTCTCTTGAGACTTTTCGGCGAGGCCTGAAGACATTTTTGTTTAAAGAAGCCTTCTGAGTGCATGGCCTTTTTAAACATCTTTTCTGTATCTTTTTAGTATTTTTACAGGCCTGATTCCTCTGATTTGCTATGTTTTGCTCTTTTTATCTGACTTTTTATCTGACTATGGTTTTTATGGGTATATGTTAATGTGTTTTTAATATGTTTTTATTTGTGGTTAAATTATGTTTTTAATCTGTTTTTAATATGTTGTGAGCCGCCCTGGGTCCCTCTGGGGAGAAGGGCGGCATATAAATAAAGTTGTTTATTATTATTATTATTATTATTATTATTATTATTATTATTATTATTATTATTATTATTATTATTAATAATAATAATAATAATAATAATAATAATAATAATAATAATAATAATAATAATAATAATAATAATAATAATAGGGAGGCATTTTGGAAAAACACATGGGCTAACTAGAGAAAACTGCCACAAAGGTCTGTCCTCCTCTATTCCTTGCTGACATTAAGATAACCATGTAGATGTCAGTTTTCTGCCACCAGAAGATAAGCCCATCTTTTCACCTTCCACATATATGGAAGTGCAGTCCATATATGGACAGAGTGGATAGGGAGATGCTCTTTACACTCTCACATGACACCAGAACCAGGGGACATCCACTAAAATTGAGTGTTGGGAGAGTTAGGACAGACAAAAGAAAATATTTCTTTACTCAGCGTGTGGTTGGTCTGTGGAACTCTTTGCCACAGGATGTGGTGATGGCAACTGGCCTGGACACCTTTAAAAGGGGATTGGACAAGTTTCTGGAGGAAAAATCCATTACGGGGTATAAGCCATGATGTGTATGCGCAACCTCCTAATTTTAGAAATGGGTTATGTCAGAATGCCAGATGAAAGGGAGGGCACCAGGATGCAGGTCTCTTGTTATCTGGTGTGCTCCCTGGGGCATTTGGTGGGCCGCTGTGAGATACAGGAAGCTGGACTAGATGGGCCTACAGCCTGATCCAGTGGGGCTGTTCTTATGTAGTCTTTGGGCCAGATGGCAAATATGCAATATTGCTGCAACTGCGGCAAAAAAATCACTAATCTACATCCCTATGCTTGGCTTTAGTGTAGGTTCATAGATACCTTGTATTGCTTCCTGAGTGCCAACATTTCCATGAGCTCACCTGTGGAACAGATGCACATATTGAGTTGGGGCAGGAAGAAGATAAACAGCACGTTTATCTTCTTCTTCTATGCATGTTTACTCAGGATGATGTCCAGGTGCTTTCAGTGGAGTTTACTTCTTGGTAGGCACGCATACAAAACACAGTTTCCATAAATTTTGTGGACCCCATTGTGACTTTTTGCGACAATGGGTTGCACATTGAGGAGGAAGAAAAATATAGTGAGAAACACTGAATTAGGGTGGTTACCGATCTGATTATTTCACCCCTGTGAACTTTTCATTCATCGGTGAAAAGTGACTAGTCCTTCCTTCCTCTATCTGGGCAAAAGGGAGGAAACCGGAGGCCAGTCAGGAGGGAGTGGACCAGAGAGGAAAACGTTTGCATCCAAAGACGGTCCCACCTCTCCAGTTCTGTGTGAATTTTTTAGCTTTTGCAAGACGGGCATCTTGGGAAGGTGCTCCAGTTTCCTTAGAATTACACAATGGGTGGTGGTTCTCACAATGGGCAGGAGGTCTGGTCTAGAGGGTAGAGCCTCCGACTGCCTGAAGATAACATTCACAAGGTCGCCAGTTCGAGGCCACCGGCACCGTGCGACCTTGAAGCAGCTGACAAGCTGAAGCCGAGCGATTCCATCTGCTCTGAGCGTGGGAGAAGGAGGCCAGAATGTGAAACCAGATCAGAGTGAAACACCTGGACAGTTGTGGTTCTTGAAAGATAGAACCTTCTTTCAATTGTAAAAATCCCTACGGGGATTTAATCAGCCTGCCTATGTAAACCGCCTTGAATAAAGTCTTGAATAAAGACCAAGAAAGGCGGTATATAAATACCTGTTTATTATTATTATTATTATTATTCTCATTAAGGGACACCCCTTGCTAGAACCCAGGCCCAAATAATCTGTATATTTTGAATATTTTGTTTTATTGGTTGTTACCCTCATTTCAGTTATCTGAAAAAAACAGGACAACTTTTTTCAAAACAAATAAATAATGGAGGAAAAAGATAGGACCTAAAGATAGGAGATAAATTCACAAGCTCTCCCCCTTGTCTGCCCCCCCCTTATTAGGCCAATCATGTCCTCCTGCAGTCTTTTAAAAGCAGTCGTTAAGGGTTCTATGCCCCCTCTAATCCCCTAGTAATACAAGCACTGACTAGAACAAGAGTGTCAAACCTAAGGCCCGTGGGCCGGATGTGGCCCGCGGAAGCTCTTTAGCCAGTCCTTGGGCTCATCATCAGCTGATGAGCTGTGCTGGTGTCACTGCTGAAAGGGCAGCCCGTATGATAATTGGGCTCTTCCAGTTCTTGAAAATATGATCAAGACTAGCATGTTATTTGCAGCTAATGAGTTCCTATGGGAGAAAAAAGTGCTTTTTTCTGATCATGACATGCTTAATGACATCAATACCTGCTTAATGACATCACTTCCGGCCCTCAGCAGGCATCATGAATGCTATTTGACCAGCCGTATGAAATGAGTTTGACACCCCTGGACTACAACCTATTCAGGTTCTAGTTTATACAATCAACATTGAACCATTTCAGGCTGCAGGGAGTGGGGTTACTTATTCAAAAAAATAAAAAATAACAAAGCAAAAACAAACAAACAAAAAAATTCTGTATGTGATTCAACGAACCAGACCAAAGGCTTCAGTCCTGTGTAGACTCAGAGCTCAATCCTATCCAACTTTCCAGCACTGCTGCAACTGCAATGCAGCCCTGAGATAAGGGAACAAAGGAGGCCTCTGTGAACAGCCTCCCCACCACAGGATGCAGTGCACACCCCATTGGCATGGCTGCACCGGCACTGGAAAATTGGATAGAATTGGGCCCTCGCTTGAGAATAAGCCCCACTGAAATCAGTGAGACTAAGAGTAGGCTAAAACATCACAATGTCAAAGAATTTACAGCCATTTCCCCCATATTTCATATAAAGGAAACCTCAGATCTTAGTATCTTGGTGCACTTCTAATTCCCATGTCCTAAAACAAGCATAAGTCTCTACAGGAGAGAGTCCTGTGAAATCAGTCAGACGAATGAGTAAGGTATTGGCCATTAAACCAATTTTGGGTATTCTCCCCAGTGGCCATCTTGAAAGAAGACCAACCAACCTCATCCCATGATGTTGGACGATGGAAGTGGAAGTCACTTCACTTTACATTGGGTGCCAATTCTTTTAAAAGCCCAAATGGCAGAGTGATCTCATGAGTTCTGATTTCTGGAAAGTCCCTTGGTTAGCCTTAATAAAAAATAGCCGCTGACATGTTAATCTCCTTCCTGTGAAGTGACAGAGGTGGGTTAGGTCACTGTGGGCTGACTCCTCTCTGACCTGCTCTTCACACTTAGGTGAGTGACACTTTAACCATCCGTTCCTTTAGCTTGATCGATTCTAGCACCTTTATAGACTTGGATCTTTATCAGTAGGTTGAACATCTTTAGGTTGAACTTAAAAATGACTGCCCAGGCAAACTTGAGCTATGGAAGGTTACTGAGACTGGGCCTCAAGACTAGAGCAAAATGGCAACCATATATGGCCAGCTCCTACCGTGTCTAAAAGACCTCTTTGAGGTGCTAGGGTGGAACAGATATTGTTGCTCTTTCCAAATGGTTAAAATGATGCTGTGAAGTTCTCCTCCCTTGATACTGTCAAGAGACAGGCTGTGTTGAAGACTTGGGCACAACCAGAGGAAGGGACAAGCAACAAATAGCTCTCCCCCACTTCACCAGTCCCATTGCTGGATCTTGGTTGAAGGAAAGGCACTTTGGACACACTCAGATGCTTTTCCTTATCATCATCAATCAATCTCTATAAAGAGCATGCCCTCATAGGGCCAGTTCCACTTGTGTTTAAGATGGGAACATTAATTTGAAATGCATTGTCTTTCTTTCAGAGGTCCCAGAAATGCACATTACCCCTTTCACGCCCCTCATTTATTTTTACCTGGAGACATCAGTGGTTCTGTAGAGGTTAATGTTGAACTTATACAATAGAGATCTATAAAATTTTGACAGGAGTGGAAAAATAATGCGCTCTCTCTCTCTCTCTCTCTCTCTCTCTCTCTCTCTCTCTCTCTCTCTCTCTCATGACCCAAGACATTTGGGGGCTGCCAATGAAATTGACTGAGAGCAAGTTCACGACAAGTAAAAAGGGGGAAAGGCCTTATTTACACAACGCATTTAACTGGATTATGAAATTTGCTACTACAAAATGTGACAGGTACTAGTTTAGGCTTATTTTTTTTAAGGAGTAGGCAAATGATTGACTGCTGTCACTCATATGAGCTGCCTAGGCCCTTGGGTCACCTTCTCAATCCCTGCTCTCTGGACCTGGCACTGACGCAAATTCAGCTGGCAGAAACCAGAAACAGGGCCTTTTTGGTGGTGGTGCTTTTCTTATGGAATCTTTTCCCCAAAGAGGTCTGTCAGGCCCCCACAATGCATACCCCTAAAAACACAACTGCTCTGCTTAGCTCTTAACAGATTGATTAGCCTGATGTTTTACTAGTTACCTGTAATTTCTGACTGGGTCACTTGCTGTGGCTGGCATGATTATTTTAGTTTGACTTGTTACAGCTAGTTTTGTCTGTGTTTGTTATTTGTCCATTTTCTACTGTACACTTTTTAAATGGTGAACTGCTTAGTGCAACTTCTGATTTGGAAAAGGTGTACCGTATATAAATATATGTAATACAACTAATTTTAATAATGGTGGACAAGTCTAACAAGGACTGTTCACCATGCTAGCTTTGTGGAACCTCCATATTTAGAGGCACTCTAATTCTTGAGGACCAAATGCTGGGAACAAAGCACCAAACATGGGTGACCTGTTGCTTATGAGCTTCCTAGGGGTATCTGCCTGTTGCTTTTGGAATGCTACATTAGAGGAACCCTGGTCTGATCCAGCAAAGCCATCCCTGCTCTCCTCTGAACAGTAAAAACAATTTGGCAGTGGGGAAAAAGGTTACTTCTAATGCTGTGGTGAAATGGACAAGAGGGGCGGGCTTGTAGTTCAGTGGCAGGACACTTGCTGTGCCTGAGAAGTTCCCAGGTTCAATCCTTGGCATCTCCAGGTAGGGCTGGGAAAGACACCTGTGCGGAACTAGAATTTTGAGCTAGATGGACTGATGGAAGAAGCAGGTTTTGATGCAAAGGAAATATACAGGGTAATTGGACAATGATTTCCTGCTGGAAATCGCATTTTTGCAAGCATAACTTCAAACAGATACTTAGCATGTGTGAGACTATTAGTTAACTTTCTCTTCCATTTTTTCATACACACTTTATCCTCACGACAGCCTTGGGAGAGAGGTCAGGCTGAAGGAATGTGACTGGTCTAGGATCACCCCCTTGAGTGCAGATTTCAACACACTAGTCTAACGTTGTAACCACACTGGCACCCTCCCCGAGGACCATGACTATCTCCCCCTACTCTATCGCCCCCAAGTATCCTCTGTGTATATAGTTTGAGTAATTTAAGTCTTGGAAAAATTCTTCTGTATTGCTTCATTGCAATCTTTCCATTGCCAGAAAAAGTTGCATCTTCACTGGAATTTTTTTTTCCCTTCTAAACAAAACAGCAGGTTGGACAAATGAAGAGCTGGTATGTCCTTTCTCATTGTAGAGGATGGTACATGTTGCTTCATTGCAGAGATCAGACTAGAGTTCAGACGCAGCCCTAAACTGACCAAGCAGGGTTGGAGCGCTTGCACTAGGAGAGGCTAAAGTGTTTGGGGTTTTTTTTTGCCATGGAAGAAAAAAAGGGCTTGCAATGCAAACACTTGCAAGTAAGTTCCACTGTGTTTGATGAGGCTTTCACCCAGACAAAAGTACATAGGATTGCAGCCTCACACTGCAATCCTGATCATGGTTTCTCAGAAATAAAAGCCATTGAGTTGAGTGAGTCTTGCTGCCAAGCAAACATACATAGGATTGCATTGTAGGTTGTTTATGAATGGTTTGGTACTTTAGAGTTGGTATAGTGGGGCAAATCAATGGCTATGAATCTGGAAGTCCCTGGTTTGAATCCTGCCACTGCTTGAGCTCACTTCCCTTTGAGCACCCCTCCCCATCTGAAATATGGGGATAAAAATGTTCATTTTATAGAGTTCCAAGATGCATGTAGGGCACCCTTTGCTACTGATCCATCTAGCCCAGGATTGTCTATGCAGTGTTTCTCAAACTGTGGGTTGGGACCCACTAGGTGGGTTGCAAGCCATTTTGAGGTGGGTCCCCATTAATTTTAATGTTTTATTTTTAATATATTACTTTATGCTACCATGGTATATGACTGCATTTGGGGAAATGTTACAGACCTGTACTTTTAACAAGCTACTGTGTGTATTCTTTTAACAATGATAGTAAATGGGACTTACTCCTGGGTAGGTGTGGGTAGGATTGCAGCCTTGGATTGTTAAAAATTGTCCTGCTTGATGATGTCACTTTCAGTAATGACATCTGGTGGGTCCTGACAGATTCTCATTCTAAAAAGTGGGTCCCAGTGCTAAATGTGTGAGAACCACTGGTCTACAGTGCCCTAGCTCCCAGGCTCCCAGGTCTTTCCCTGTCTTACCTGAAGATCTGCCAGGGAGTGAGCTTGTCATTGTTCTGTGCAGCCCTGTCCTCCTTCACAGCAAACTAAGTGTGAAAGCACAATATAAATGCTAAGTTACATGATTAGTTTTCAAATGCAGAAGGCAACTTTAGCCCAAAACTCCAACATCAGATATGCTTTAAAAGACCTATGCATAGGTCTTTTAAAGACCATATGTGGCTATGCATAAAAGATATGCACCCAGACAAAAGTACATAGGATTGCAGCCTCACACTGCAATCCTGATCATGGTTTCTCAGAAATAAGAGCCATTGAGTTGAGAGAGTGGTGACAAGATTTTTCTTCCTCTCATCATAAACCTTGATGTTTTGGGGACACCCAATGATTTGGGAACTTGGGGACGCCCAGTGAAATTGATCAGCTGTAGGTTCAGGACAGATGAAAAAAGTGTATTTTTGTACAATAGTTAATTTAGTGGCATTCACCACTGTCAGGTGTGATGGGCACTGGCTTAGACGGCTTTAGAAAGGGGTAGCAGAATCACAGAACATACGGCTCTCAGCGGTCTTGTTAGTCACCTTGAGTGTGACTCTGAGACTGATGGAGGGAAAGCCCATTACAGGTACCGTGATGGGTACGTTTCCAACCTCCTGGTTGTAGAATGTCAGGTGCAAGGGAAGGCATCAATGCCATCACCACATCCGGTGGCAAGGAGTAGCACAGGATTCCTCCACCAATCCATCCCATCCCCTTTCCAAGGCATTCAGGCCAGATGCCATTACTACATCCAGTGACAAGGGGTTCCAAGGACTAATGACACACTGGGTCAAGAAATAAGCAGTTTAACCATGTGGGGAGAGAAGTGGAGCCATCAGCACTTGGGCTGCCCCCCTTTATTTGGGGGGGGTTGCTCCTTCTCCCCCCTCCCCTTCACAGATGGCAGGCAGTTCCACAAACTTTCAGTGGCAAGAAGTTCCACAGACTTCCACCTCCAATCTGTGCCATCCCCTTTCTGAGGCATGCTGGCCAGATGCCATCACCACATCCGGTGGCAAGGAGTTCCAAGGACTAATGACACACTGGGTCAAGAAATAAGCAGTTTAGCCGTCGTGGGAGAGAGAAGTGGAGCCATCAGCACTTGGGCTGGCCCCCTTTGTTTGGGGGGGGGGGTTGTGCCTTCTCCCCCCCACCTCCTTGGCAGACGGCGCCAGCAGCCCGCGGAATGCCCAGAATGCGAGCAGCGTCACGGGCCGGGGAGGAGGAGGAGGAGGAGCCGGTGCTCAGCTGGTGTCAACAGCGCGGCTCGCAGCGCGCCGATAAATAGGGAGGCTGGTGGAAGCGGAGGGGGAAAAGCCGGCACGCGGCGCTCTCAGAGGCCAGCCCAGCCCCGCTTCCCCGATCGCGCAGGAACCCCCGCCTGCAGTGGGAGCCCAGCAGAGCCCGGCGCGGAGCCGAAGCTCTCCAGGTAAGAAGCCGCAGACCGTCCAGGAGGCTTGGAGAGGCGCCGGCGCCAGGAGGCGCTCTTGCGAAGGGCTTCCTGGAAAGACCGAGGCTGGGAGGAAGCCCCGTTGACTCGAAGGGACTTACATCTGAGGAGTCATGGCTAGCCGTAGGGGCTCAGGCTGCAATCCTCTCCACACTTTCCTGGGAGTAAGCCCTATTGACTCTAATGGGACTTACTTCTGAGTAGACATGGCTGGGCTTGGGCTCTGAGGCTGCAATCCTCGCCACACTTTCCTGGGAGTAAGCCCTATTGACTCTAATGGGACTTACTTCTGAGTAGACATGGCTGGGCTTGGGCTCTGAGGCTGCAATCTTCTCCACACTTTCCTGGGTGTAAGCCCCATTGACTCTAATGAGACTTCTCAGTAGACGTGGCTGGGATGGGACTCTCAGGCAGCAATTCTATCCACATTTTCCTGGGAGTGAGCCCCATTGATTCTAATGGGACTTACTTCTGAGCAGACATGCTTAGGCTTGGACTCTCAGGCTGCAGTCCTCTCCACACTTTCCTGGGAGTGAGCCCCATTGACTCTAATGGGACTTACTTCTGACTGGACGTGCAGAAGATCGGGCTGCAAGGATGCTGCTGGGACTGGCGGATGTTTGTTGGCAGATGGGTTGTCGTGGAGGGGAGAGAAATGAGCAGGGATGAGCGGTGGGTGGGGAGGCAGGGCCCACCAGAGTGGGTTGTGATTACTCGCGCGCCTCGCACTGCCGAGGCTCTTTCCGAAGGACTCCTGTGGGGAGGCGCTGCCTCTCCTGCTTCCCCATCCGCGCAGGTCCCTGCGTAACAGGTGTTATGGTGAGAACTCTCCGCGCGTTGTGGGGGTGCACAAAGCCACCTCCCGCAGGGATGCTCACAGAGCTCCCAGGGAGGCTGAGCGGTGGGGAGGCAGAAGCATCCCCTTCCCCCCCCCCCGTAAGTTCCTGGAACTGAATAGAGGTGATGATGAGGACTCTCCTCTTGTTCTGGAGGTGCACAAAGTGATCTCCAGCAGGGTTGCTAATGATGATGCTCACAGAGCTCCCTCGAAGGAATCCGGTGGGGAGGCAGAAGCCTCCCCTGCCTCCCCGCGCACCGCGCAGATGTGGTGATGACTCTCCCCGCGCGTTCTGGGGGTGCATCTCCGCAGTGCTGCTAATCACGATCCGAACCAGCTTTTGCAGAGGGTGCTGGAGGCGGGCCTGGACTGCAGCTACAGGTAGGCACGACCCGGACGCGCTGACCAGTAGGCGCCGCTGCCGCCTCCGCCACGTGCTTGGCGCTGACCGCCGCTGGGATCGTCCTCCGAGGAGCCTCCGGGGCACCCGGGATGCTGCTGCCGCTCTCCTGCCCGGCGATCGCGGGGGATCCGGGGGTGCTGCTGCTCCCTCGGGAGGCGGCAGCAGGAGGAGGCCCCTCGCCGCCCCCTTCCCCGGCCAGCCCCGACCCCTGGAGCGGACCTGCAGCGCGCACCAAGGTGGGTACCGCACCTCCTTCTCTGGCCCCGCCTGGGCAAGGCAGCCCTGGGGGGGCTGCTCTTGCCTCGCCCCTGTCAGCCCGCGGGTCGAGGCTGGCAACCTGGCTCTCTCTTCGCAGGGAGCTGCCCCGAGGAGATCGCACCGCACCTGGAGCCCTGGAGCCCGGGACACAACGCCAGCCGCTCCGCCGTCCTGGGCCCGGGGGACGCCTGGCGCTTGGAGAGCTCCGCCACCTTGGATTCCTTGCTGATCCAGGGCGGAGGTAAGGGGCCAAACGTTTATCTCGGGGTACAGCGTGGTGTGTGTGTGTGTGGGGGGGGGGGGGGAAGTTTGGATTCAATGTGCAGAGATCGGATTACAGAGCTGGGGGGGGGGAGAAGCCTTTATTTATTGATTTTATTTGGAAAATTGGGCTCGACTTACCACGGAGTCAACTTGCATCTGATGCCACTGATGCTGGCCAATCCCCCCCCCCCGCTCGAATTAGTGCAGGTTAGAGGATGGGGTTTGTAGAACTTGCCTCCGAGTCAACTTGCATCCAGTGGCACTGATACTGGCCAATCCCCCCTGGCTTGAATTAGTGTGGGTTAGAGGATGGGGTTTGTAGAACTTATTTTTGACTCAACTTGTATCCAGTGTTACTGATGCTGGCCAATCCCCCCTCGTCTTTATGTATATACTTGGAAGGGAAAAAAAGTCCACTGAGGGCCCAATCCTATCCAACTTTCCAGCACCAGTGCAACTGCAGTGCAGCCCCATGGTAAGGAAATAAATGTTCCCATACCTTAAGGGGGCCTCCAAGACTGTGTCCCCGCCACAGGATGCAGTGCATGCCCCATTGGCACAGCTGCACTGGCAATGGAAAATTGGATAGGATTGGGCCCTGAGTTTGGTGAGCTTGCTCCTTAATAAGCGGGACAGTCTAAATCTCTGGCAGAAGGAGTGAAGGGGGAGAGGAGAAGGAGGATGGTGCAGTCTAGGGACACTTAAAGTAACTTTAATTCAGATCCAAGTGAAAAAGTCTTGTTTTAAAAAATGAGCAGATTTACCCGATCAGTGAGTCCTCTAGTCCTCATTGTCACAATCATCGCATATGCCATCAGACTCTTTGCAATGATTGCTGTAAACAGTAGCTGCCTGGCTGGAAGGTAGTTCAGGTTGGTTATATCCCTGGAGGCCCTTAAATCTTATGATGCTGTACTTGCAATTTGAGAGGCAAAAGAGTGGAGGGGGGGGGCCTTTCTTTTATTGCTGAAGTAGTAGTGTAGCTAGAGGGGTGCAAAGCACTAAGCATATGCCTCTGTTTTGCTCTAGCAGCCTGGAATGGCTCTTAAGGGGGGGGCACTTTCATGGCACATTGAGGCTCCCTGCAAAATATAGTGCTTTGCACCCCTCTAGCTGCACCACTGCGCTGAAGTGCATACCTGTATAACAAGTGGTGACAATGGAATTAAGAGGCAAAGGCGTTTTTCAGATAGTTTATTGCTGAGAGAAGGTTGGGGGGGAGGGATAGAGTCATTTTACTTGCCAGGAAATGCAAAAAAAAAAAGGTGTCTCATGGCACCTATCGGATTTATTGGGTCAGTCAATGCCTTGAACTGGAGCCTGTTTTGTCAGACATGGCTACTAATCAGGCTGGAGTTTGCTTAAACCTTAATAAATCTGTTAGGAGATTTAAGAGGCTGGAAGAGGCAGACTCTTTGAGTCTGATGCAAGGAGGGATCGCCATGCCTGCAGCCCGTGTGTGTTTTCTGTCCTTCACCTTCTTTGAAGCGATTGCGTGGGCAGTTTCAAACGGGTGTCTGGTCTCCTGACTCAAGTTAGAAGCTGCTCCATGGGCCTTGTCTGCTGTGGACAGAGATTTTGAGCAAGCAGCCTAATAGGTAGAAACCCAACAGATGCCGGCACTTCTTGGGTTATGTAGTTGTTAAAGGCATGTGGCCTCTGTCCCTTTCTTTAAAAAATGAATCACATTAGGCAGATAAGAGATTTTGACAGTCCTTTCCCCTCCAGGGATGCTGGGATGGTATATCCAAGTCAATACAGTAGAGCTTAGTGAAAGAGCTTTTGCATGTAGAACAGGATTTCTTATCCATTTTATGATTACCGATTCGCCCCATATGTCCCCATACCCCCTTTGCCAGTCTGTCAGAATCATCATCGCCAATCTTGTAGATGCCAGTGTGACTTCAAAATATGTCAGTAGTTTGGTTTTACTTTACACGTAGGTTGCTAGAAACAGAATACTTCAATCCGTACTGATAATGGTGATGGTTAATAACTATGATTTCTAAAAATTGCTCAGAGATTGAGTTTCATTACCTCCCCCCCCCCACCATTTGGTTACCATACCCCAAGGAGTATGGATGCCCCTAGTTAAGAATCCCTGATGTAGAGGGTCTGCGGTTCAGTTCCTCGCATCTCCATGTGGGGCTGGGAAAGACTCTTATCTAAAACGCCAGAGAGCTACTGCCAGCCAGTGTAGGTAACAGTGAGTGAGACGGACCAGTCCAGCTGTGGTCTTGAAATCAGACTGCTTCCTATGTTCATACATTAGACTGCTGTTGCTCTGCTTCTGTTCCAGGAATTTTAGTGTTTGCAGATAACCCAGAGCAGCCCATCACTTTAAGGGCCCGCAGCATCCTCTTGGAGAGCGGTGGGGGGCTGTATGCTGGTTCTGCGCAGTGTCCCTACCGCTCCAAGCTCACCATCTCCCTATATGGCAAATCTACCGAAGGAGTGGATGTGGATCAGTATGGCAAGAAATTTTTGGGAGTGGGCAGAGGAGGGATTTTGGAGTTGCACGGCAAGAAACCTCGTTCTTGGACTCTTCTGGACAAAACCTTGTATCCAGGTGGGCTCCAGTATGGTCCATATACCTCTGAAAAGCACTGGAGTAGCCGCGGCCTCAATGTCCGGATTGTTGATGCAAACACGGCCCAGGTGGTGGCTGCTGATCGCTTTGACACCCACCTCCTTGTCGATGAAAGCCAGAGATTGAGGGAATTCCTTGCCCGGCAGTCTCCAGGCAAAGCGGTAGCCATTGCGGTAGGCGATTCTGCCGCTAAGAGCCTAACTCCGGAGACCCGACTCTTTCTCAAGAACCTGCTACACAGTCAAGTCATCATGCATCTAGGATACAGGTAAGTTTTAAAGTTTGGCTTTTTGCCTGCATGTCATGCTATGACTTTGTCAGATCCTTAGATCAGGGATGACTTATGGCCGAATCCTATCCAATTTTCCAGGGCTGGGTCAGCCATGCCAGTGGGGTGTGCACTGCATCCTGTGGTAGGAAGGCATCAAGGTATGGGAACTTTTGCTCCCTTACCTTGGGGCTGCATTGCGGTTGCACCAGTGCTGGAAAGTTGGATAGGATTGGGCCCTTAATTCACTACTGGAATATTTAGTTATTTATTTGCGAGCATGGAGTATTTAACTATCCACTGGTGCAGAGGAGAGAAGTAGTCTTTACCTGAGGCATGGGGCAGTCATCCCTGGTGAGTTCATTTGTAAAGACCTACTAATGCCCCTGTGGGTCCCAAGGGTATGAGCTACATGTTAGATCATTATCATGTTGCTCGTTTTATTTTGCATTTGCTATTTTTTATTAACGTTTGTAAAATGGTACATCTGGTGTTATCTTGGCTATTAACTATTAAAGCTGCTGAGTTCTTCAGTCTTGTTGGCAAATAACACAACGTCAATAAGCAAGAAACTTGACTTGATTTGCTAGTTGGCCGAAGGGCTGTGTTGGTGATGATGGTTTTGGTTTGATAGGTCAGGACCATTGACCTCCATTTCTGGTATCTGTGATGCTTCCTGGTTTAATGAGATGATAGGGCCTTTTGTATAGTCTCGTCTCTTAATCGATATACAGGCAATTTCAACTTTGGGGTTTAGGGGTGCTTCAAATGAGAGGGTCTAGGAATGTTCAGTGATAGCAGCATTGGGGGTTCTGCAGCAAAGTGTTTTAATCCATACTCTCAAGGCTAAGCTTTCATAGGGATAGCAGTAACATTTGCAGAACCGCTTGATTGGAAACCTGTAGGGAAACCATGGACAGCTCCCGGGCTCTTTTCCTAACAGTTGTATCGCTGTCCCTGCCAAGTTTTTTGTAGCAATTGGATGTCATGCAAGAAGGCTTTCCACTTTCTCATGCCTCAGAAGTTTGCACCAAACATGTATGACTTCAAAGCTGAAACTTCTACTTACACCTCTGGCCAGTTTCTCCACTTAACACTGCAGACAAGATGCACAATGTGATGTTACAATAATCCAGTTCAGTCTCTCAGCTGCTTACCAGTTTTGCATTAACCCATTTTTGCTCAGCCCACAGGTGTACACATTTGGTCCCTGTTGTGTATATGCAGTGTTGGGCAGAAATGGCTTAAACAGGCTGAACATCCCCTTCTGGGAACTTTGCCTAAGCTAATCAGATTGAGATGAAATGTGCATCTAAGGTTTGCAGCTCTGGCCATGTTTCATGACTAAGATTGCAAGACCAGTTCCACAGGTGGCAGGCAGCACAGTCTGTTGTGCTCAGTTGGGGTTGGATGTTTCCACCCTTAATCCGAAGTTCCAGAACCCATCTTTCAGTCCAACGTGGCATAGGTAGCTGGCCAATCACTTTCCCGTTTCCTCAAAGTAGGTGCACTTGTAGTCCAAACCATACTTTGCACATGTGTGTTCTTTGAAAATAGCATAAAATGTCAACTGCATTTATTGGCAGCACAATCCTATTAATGTATACTCAGAAGTCCCACTGAGTTCAATGGGACTTGCTTCAGGTAAGTGTGCATAGGACTGTAACTTAATCCTATATACACTTACTTGGAAGCAAGTCCCATTGAACTCAGTGGAACTTACTTCTGAGTATATATGTATAGAATCATGCTGGTCTCTATCAGGACATATTATCTTACCTTAAACAGAAAAAGGTTAGGAATAGGGGGTCCTCAGTCAAGTGCCAGGGTCAAGGGGGTGGCGCTAGAAAGGCATGTTGCACCACTGCTATCCTCCCTAAGGCTGCTGCCTCCTCTTCCTCCTCCCTGTTCCACTCCCTCTGCCTTGCCTAACTAACCAGGAGCAGGGCAGGTGGGCATGAAGGAGAAGAAGAGGTGGTGATGGCACCAGTCTGCCAGCTCTGCCAACTGTCAGCTCTGTGGGTGACACACTGGGGAGCCCTGGTTTAGAATATATGTTTAAACATTGTTACTGTTTATGTGCTTACATAGGGCCCAGTCCTATCCAATTTTCCAGTGCTGGTGCAGCTGTGCCTATGGGGCATGCACCGCTTCTCGTGGTGGGGCAGCAGTCACAGAGGCCTCCTTAAAGTATGGGAACATTTGTTCCTTTACCTTGGGGCTGCATTGCGACTGCACCGGTGCTGGAAAATTGGATAGGATTGGGCCCATAATGTGCAAGTACAATGTGCGTATATATGTTAATGATAACTAAACAAATGCTGTTGTAACCACATAAAAATGGCAAAATGAGGAGACCTATTAATTTTTCTAAAATAAAATATTTTTTCTAAATAATTTTTAGCCACGCCTTACCAGGGCAGGTCACCTTTTCCCCCTGGCATCACACACCTGTTCTTATTCTTCCCCCAGACAGCCCTGGGCTTTGGTTGGGATCCTTGGAGGTGACCCAGCTTCCACCATAGAAGATGCAAAGCTGGCTCAGGAGAATGGGACGACAAGGTTGGCAATAGCAACCAAAGACTTTCAGACTTACGAAGGTGTTGGTTTTAAAATCACTGCTTTCAGTGGCTGGATCCAAGGTTTACAGTCCTTTTTTTAATTCTTTATATCAAAGTATTCAATTTTTTTCCTGCTCTTAATTCTGCTTTCCTCCACACGATGGGCACACTGGGCACGTGGCTCTCGGTAACATAGCACACGTCTCTCCATCTTTGAATCCTAATTTCACCCCTCACCCTCAACAAAGCAGTGGGATTGCATTGCAAGAGAATTGATGATCCTTTTTTTGTCATTTAACCACAGTCTAAAAATGCCCTTGCGTAGATGTCATTCTGCCTTTTTAATTGTATCATGGTGTTCTAATGCATTTAATGATGCATGGTATTCATCATCAGGATTTCTTGTTGTCCAGTCCTGTATGAACATGTGAAGCTACTTTCTCCAGTAGTTTCAGAGAAGGAGGGAATTCTCGGCTCTACCTGGAAAGGCCAGAAATTGATCCTGGGGTCTTCTGCATGCAAAGCAAATGCTTCACCACAATCCACTGAGTCAAAATTGGTACACACATCCTCACTTCATTCAGGAACACACATCCCTGAACCTGCACCTACTACGATAACATTGATAAATTGACTTTTTTAATTTTTTAAGTGTTTTGAGCCTTCCCAGAACAGGAAGATGATGGGCAACCCAATCCTGAGCTGCCCAGAGTGCCCAAGCTCAGTGGCACTGAAAAGGGCTACCGCTGAATCCTGCGCCTCCCATGCTACTGCAGGAGGCTTCTTGGGAGAAGGGGACATTCGTCCCTTTCCCCCGAGTAAGGTAAGCAGCCCCGCAATGGGGCTACTCACCTTATTGCTGACCTTTTGGTCGTGCACCCCTCCATGAGTGCCCTGGATCCTGCGGAGCTTAGCTCCGCGGATCCTCCTCCTGCCCACCCACCCCCCGGCACGCCTCCCGCTCACCCCACAGCATGCCTCCTCCATGCCCCCACCGGCCTCCTCCTCCCCGAAATGCCTCCTCCATGTCCCCCATCCACACTCCCACCTCCTGTTCCGCTGCTCTGCGGTCTGGGAGACCACCGAGCTGCAGAACCTGGACAACCGCCCCGTGCTAGCCCAGCACCAGCCGGCACTGGGCTAGCACCGGCGGGAGCCCGGTAGTGAGCCCCGCGAACGTGCCTTACAGCACATTTGCGACTGTGGTCAGTGGCACGGAGCCATGCCGCTGACCACAGGACTGGGCTCTGAATCTCTTGAATGTTTTGTGAAAATCTGTTAGCTAACAATATCATCCAGTAAATAACCAATTACAGTTGGTTAACATTTAACTTCACTAATTGATAACAGATCAACTGGGTTTTGTTATTTTTAGTATCTCTCCTAGTCACTAAATTTGGAGTGCTTCAAGTTCCTGGTCAGCAACTCATCTTCTTGGAAGCAAGTGCAATGGATTATAATGAATAAACCCCTTGATCATCTAGCACAGGGGTGTCAAACTCGTCTCATACCGAGGGCCGAATGGCATTCATGATGCCTGCTGAGGGCTGGAAGTGATGTCGTTAGGCAGGAAGTAATGTCATTGAACAGGTCATAACCAAAAGTAAGCACTTTTTCTCACTTAGAAATTCATTAGCTGCAAATGACAGAAGAGAAAACATGCAAATCTTTCTCATATTTCAAGATATGGGGGAGTCCAAGTATCATGTGGGCCGCCATTTTAACAGTAACACTTCAGCACTGCTCAGCAGCTGAGAGCCTGAGGGCCGGATAAAAAGCTTCCGCAGGCCGCATCCGCCCCCTGGGCCTTATGTTTGACACCCCTGTTCTAACACGCTCTGTTTCTAGAGATACCATTTCCTACATAAATCACGTAGTATCTCCTGGGCCTGATTTTTATTTCATTTCTGTCCTGTCTTTTTTTTTTTTTTGAGCTCAAACCAGCATGAATGGGGTTCCTAGATGGTCTCTTAACCAGAACTAGACCTCTTTAGCTTTAACTAAGGAAGTGGCAGTGGGCTAGAATCAGATGGCCGCAGTGCTGTGACTGAGGGGGTTTTGGACAGACATTTCTGAATGCAAGTTTGAGGAGGTACTTGAAAGAGAAGTACATGCAACTGATGTTTCTTGCATGGCTGCAAAGATTATGTAACTGACCATATGGGTTGTTTTGGCTTGTCTTCCAGGAGTGCCCCACCATGGATTTAAAGTAGAAGTATCCAAAGGCATAATCCTAGACTTGGTGGACGAAGTTACCAGTTGGTTACCTGGTGACAGAATCGTCATTGCCAGCACCGACTATTCCATGCATCAAGCGGAAGAGTTTAATCTTCTGCCTTGCCCTGAATGTCAGAGTGACCAAGTGAAGATTGATGGTATGGCCAAATAGTCCTGAGTGAGACCCCTAATCAGTTTCTTCAACCTACAGTTTTATAGATGAAGTAGCTGGCTTTGGAAAGAGCTTTTTGCCATATGCCTATACAGGTGCATGTAAAACTCCCTCCGTTCTTGAATTCCTGTTGCCACCAGCAGATTTGTCCATAAAAGAAAGCTGGTCTACAGAAATTTGAGATAATCAGATCATTATTCTCAAGCTTAAGTCTTCCATTCCTGAATGTTTTGGAAAATACTTTTCACTTCCTCTAGCCCTCAAAGCTTCTTTTTTTTTTCATTTTCTAAAGATCTGTTTGCCTACAGTCGTTTTTCATTTTATTCTCTTATTTTACATTGTTCAGTGTATAAAGCTCCTACAGTTTGCCTGTTAGCAGCCCACCAAGAAGAGGGGAGGGATGGTAGTAGATTCAGGAGTGGTGTCAGGGATTGGACAGGTAGGGAACTGGCCAGGAGCTGATATAATCAGAAGACTTACCAGACTGGACCTACCCTTGAATGCTCAGTAACCAGGGCTGTGCCCAAAATGTTATCATGTGGTGATGCCCTGGGAAGTCCCACTGTGGGGGTTTGGTTCAGTGCCCTTAGCAATCTGATGGCAACAATGAGTAGATTACATTTAATGTTTTGTAACTTTTTGCAGTAGCCTAGCTACAGGGGGAGCAGTGCAGTAAGTATTGCAGGTGCCGCAGTGTGCTGTGTAACTGGCCCATCCCACTCACCATCAAAGCCATTCTGGGCAACAATGCTGTCACTATGGCCCAGAATGGCTCTGATGGCGAGTGGGAGGGGCTCGTTACATGGCCTGTTGTGGCACCTGTGAGTCTTACTGCCCCTCTCTGTAGCTATACTACTGACTTCTTGATATGTGGTTAATAAGGGGAAACCCCCAATCTGCTTTTTCTCAGGAAGTCCCCGTCATCTTCATATGGGTGAAATTGTAGATGGTGTAGACATGAGAGCAGAGGTTGGTCTCTTGACTCGAAATATTCTTATCCAAGGAGAGATGGAAGATTCTTGTTATGGATCAAATCACTGTCAATTTTTCAGCTTTGACACATTTGGAGGGCAGATTAAAGTAAGTGCATTTCAATGGATATTGAACAAATCTAGGTTCAGTGGGTTCAGCAGAATCTGTAGTTAGAATGGAGTCTCACTGTTTTCAGTGGAGCTTACTCCCAAATAAGTGAGCGTAAGATTGCAGCCTAACTTTCCCAGTCCTAAGCAAAGTTACTCCAAAAGTGACCCCCTTGCATGGCTCATTCAGGTGCCTGCAAAACTTAGTGCTTTGCATTCCCTCTAACTACACTACTGGTACAGTACACCATAAAAAATGACATAGATTCTTGCCTAGGGTCGTGTTTGAATAAAAACCTGAAGTGAAGGCTGTGTGCAAATCTTGTCTCTACAGTCAGGGACCTCAGTGGCAGCTTCATATCGTGCAAGTTGTTACTACCCTAGAAAAATCTTGTTTGGTCACCTAGGATCACCTAGGATGCCAGCATAATCTTGGAGACTTTTCCCCAAGTCAGCAGAGAAAGAGGAGGCAGTGAGGGAGGTATTGATGGGCTCAAGCTGCTGCTCTTCCCCCAGATCAGCTGTCTTTGCTGAGGGCTGCACCTTACCTTGTGACTGCTCCTGTTGTGTCACACTCATTTATATGGGTGTTACAGCATGCCACATTTGCTACCTACAGCGTACATCTGCTTACTCTGGAGTGATGCTGCTAGAAAGATGCTTGGTGCATCTGTCAGTCGTGATGCCTCATCCTGAGAGCTACACTGCTGGTGCCATGTACATTGCAGGATCAGGCCATCCACCTGGTAAAGAGTACTTGTATGTATCTGGTTTGCACAGCACAAATCCCAGGCATCTCTCATAAGAGGAAAAGCCCCATGCTTTGCCTGCTAAAGGTCCCAAGTTCAAGTCCTTGCGGTATTTCCAGGCAGAGATGGGCAAGATTTCTTTCTGAAAAGCTGGAGAACCATGTCCAGTTTGTGGAGGGAACTCCAAGCCAGTTGGACCTGATTCAGGAGAAGACAGCAGCATATGAGGGATCCATTTATTTCCAGGCACTACACCAGGACAAGTTTCTGAATCAAGTTAATTGCATATCATCAGCCTTGAATGGATATTATTTATGCTACTTTTTCATGCTTCGAATGCTTTCCTTGGGTATCCATTTGTCTCAATAGATCCAAAAGAATTTTACCTCTGTCCATATGTCGGGTGTTGAGCTAAAAAACATGGGCCAGCAAATCTTGGGGAGCTATCCTGTGCATTTCCATTTGACTGGAGACGTGGATGAGAGAGGAGGCTATGACCCACCATCTTACCTAGATAACCTGGCCATCCACCACTGCTTCTCGAGGTGTGTTGCCATCCATGGAACTCATGGCCTTTTGGTAGGCAGTTTTTCTTCGCTGTTGCTACTGCTTCATTATTAAAATGCTTACAGTTTTTGAGGCCTGAAATCCTGGAGATCTGGTCTGCATCATAGTACTGATCTAGATGGACCAATGATTTTTTTTTGTTGATGGCAGCTGCTCTCATGAATTTGGGTGAACACAGGTTCGTCCATTCATCTGTTCAAGTCGGGCTACCAGTGGCAACCAGAAATTCAGTTCAGGCAACCATGCAGAAGTAGCTTTCAGTGCTACAGGAGTAATAATAGTTTTTTTAATAGTCTTCAGCAGCAAAGGGAGACAGAAAAATGCCCCTTTCAAAATAAGATTGTGATTTCAGATTGTGCCTTGTAGCAAAGTACAGCATAGGTGTCATGAAGGAGAGGGGTTGCTATAGAAACACATCCTGCCTATTTTCAACATGAATGTGAAATATGCTGTTAGATTACTGGATGGGAGACCACCACCCCAGAAATGTACTTTGCCCCTTTCCTACCCCTTAATTTTTTTCTGGTTCCACTGCGGTCATGAGAGCTAGCAACTTGCTTGCACAAGTGAAAACTAGATTCTCCAAAAATACCATAGGGAAAAAAAAGGCACTTACCCATCCAGATCTATTTATTACAGTGTTATTGTGATCAACTCATCATAAACTTTCTGTGTCTTTTGCGGTATGTCTGTATTGTGCAAAGTAGGTGGGAGATCAGAACGCAGAGGTCTAAAAAACAGTTATTGGGATGATTATCTCAGAGGTGGCATTGCCATCTTGCATTTTTGATTGAAAGGTCTTGGAAAAAGGAACATGACCCATTTGCCTATAGTTGATATAGGAAAGAGCTTTTGTCCATCTAAGCTTCTCCGAGACTTTTAAACATGAGATGGTTTGGGATGCTTCCAAATACCAAATATATATATAGCTCAGCAATACAATGAGTGACCTTCGTACTCTGTAACAATATGCGCTGATGTCTACTCTGTGATCTTCAATCATCATTAAGTTTGGCCCTCAGCCCATCACAAAGCATGGAGTTGAAACAATCTGGCCTAAATGTTTTCAGAATGCATCATCCAGGCCTTTAGCCAGAAACGTATCTCCCCATCTCTGTACATTCTAAGGGTATGTAATGGGAAGGCTCATAAGTTCAGTACAGAGTGAAAACCCTGACTTTAAGCGTGCTTTAATTCCCTGTGCTGTTTGCCCTGGTCTATGAAACATTTGGCACCATGACTTCCTCCCCACTCCCTTCTTTAACTAAGCTTAAGTGTGTATAGCTGGAATGAATACATTGTCTCCCCTAGCTAACTCCTTCCTCCATTTTTCTTTCCTTTATGTCAATATCTAGTGTGCAAGCTCCTTGTGGCAGAGGCCTGCCCTCAATGACTGCACAGCACCATTTTACTATGTAAACCACGTCATTGAAAAATGACATTCTGTATAAAGCCTTCTTGGGGGGGGGGGGAGGAAACAGGACAGAGTCTGGGTGGACTCTTAAGAAGGGAGCCTGGAATGTTCCTGAGTGGACAAGGCCCTAATAGGAATGGCCATAGTCTTGTTATTGAAAATAGCTCTATCCTTTAACAATTGTCCCACTTATCTCCTGTTTGTGGTTGGTTCAGGTGAAAGATACCATTGGCTATGACACGCTGGGACACTGTTTTTTCCTTGAAGATGGCAATGAGCAGCGGAACACATTTTATCACAACCTGGGTCTCCTGACCAAGGCTGGCACAATTTTGCCTACAGACCGCAATGAAGCGATGTGCCTTGCGATGCGCGATGGGGTCTATGGGAGTTACGTTCCTGTTCCAAGCACAGACTGCATGTAAGTACAGTATAACTATAGATTAGGAAGTCAAATCCCATAGTCTGGTTTCTAGACAATATTATAGTTGGATCTCAGTATCCATGGGGAATCTGTTCCTAAACCACCACCTCCCAACAGATTCTGATACCAGTGGATAATGAAATCAGTGGGTCGGCCCTCACAGGACCTCCCGAATAGGAGGCCTTCTGAGGTGCAGGGAGGCCATGCAAGCCTTCTGCTGGAAACTAGAAGTGCCTCAGGGAGGCGTCTGGCAGAACTTCTGAGCTCTTGGGAGGCCGCGCAAAGCCTCACCACGGCCCCGAGGGCCTCCCTCCTTGACACAACCGGAAGACTTTTTTGACCTCTTGTGACCTGCACTGGGTCAAATCCACAGGTTCCAATGCCATGGATAAGGAGGGCCAGTCTGTAATTGATTGTCTTTTTAGAGTCTCCTTCAACCCCAAACCGGGATTGAACCTGGAACTCCAACGCCCACCGCTATGCTGACCTCCAGACTTCCACTCCATGCCCCCATCTTCTTTCTAATCCAGGGAGTGTGGGGAGGGGCAGTGGAGATGGGTGTGTGGATGGAGGTGGGTGCTACTCCCTGGAGCAGCTATCTCAGTCAGCTTCATGGTGAGCCAACCCAGCTTGCTGATGTGTGCTTGGCTGCTGTGGAGGACCCGTAGCTCAATGGCAGAGTACATGCTTGCATTCAGAAGGCCCAGAATGCACATCCTGCTATCTCTAGTATCATAGATCTTGAGCAGCTGAAAACCTCTGTGTTGCCAGTCCAAGTCAATTGTATTGACCTGGTAGAGACAGCTTCCTATAATGATATCCAGGTTGACTCCAGAGCCATGCCTTGGAATGCAGGAATACTTGAGGCCATTTGAGCTTCCACTGCTTTCTTTGGCTTCAGCAACCCCTGTTAAATGAGTGGCAGGAAGAATCTCCTGCCAAACTGGTAAATTGTTTTTGGCTGTGCCTGACACATGCTTGCATGTTCTCCCATGGTTTTTTTTTTTTTGCCTTGTTCTGTCCCCAGTCCTGCCTTGGCCATTTTACCTACAACCTGCCTGAGGTAATGTACTGTTACCTCACAGGTGGCTCGACCATGAGCGGATCTGAGGGGGCTCCCTTGGGGCCAAATTACACATTACCGTAGTTGGCCACAGATCTCTTAGTATGTGTTTTAAAAACAAGGAGAGGCTTCTTGTCAAAGAGCAGCTGAGGGGAACCAGGTTCAGTGCCACAGCCTGTGGTGAAGATACATAAGAACAGCCCCACTGGTTCAGGCCATAGGCCCATCTAGTCCAGCTTCCTATATCTCACAGTGGCCCATCAAATGCCCCAGGGAGCACACAAGACACCAAGAGACCTGTATCCTGGTGCCTTCCCCTGCATCTGGCATTCTAACATAGCCCATCACAGTGCTGGGAGTAGCCACTTGAAAAGGTGGACATTTTTTGGTAAGACCATTGCTTGGAGGGCAAGTGTTAATTCTCCCCACGTGTCATGGTACTGAATTAAATCCTTCTGGTTGTTCTTTCATAAAAAGGAGTGTCCTGTTTTTAAGCCCATTGTTTCGTGAGAGGCCTGATATGTCATGTAGATTGGCTACTACAGAGGGCTTTTGGAGTTCCACTGATGGTGGCAGAGCGGCAGACACCCATATTGCACCAGATTGCATTGGGTTTCACTGGAAATTTTGGCTCTTTTCAGTTAGTGGGCTGGCAGATCAATGTGGGTTTTCAGCCTTGGGTATCACTCAGCCCTTTCCTTGCTTCAGCTAGGCCAGTATATCCCAGCAGGCCTCTTGAAAGGACTGTCATAGATTGGCACAGCCTAATGAGTTCAAAGATGACTCTGTGAGTGTGTGTGCAAAATTCCATTTTTTTAAAATTTTGCATTTCTTTGGTAGGCATGATTTTATGCTAAAGGTTTCTTATGGTAATTTACAACCTGGCCTCTACGAGGCTCCATGAAATATCTGACATCACTCAGGCATTTAATTTTCCACAAAGGATGTCCTATATTGGATTATGTGGAGTTTTTAAACTTAGTGACAGTATCGTGGCTAAATTCCAGTCACTGCCGTTCCATGAAAACTTTATTTCTTCCTGTCTAGTGACTTTAAAATAAATTCAGGTTTTTACTTTCTGTTTTTTTTCAGGGCCGTCAGCTCTTTCTGGATTTCTAACCCGGACAACAATTTGATTGAGAATGCAGCCGCTGGTGCTCAGGTAGCCAAAGTGAAATGGTGAAGTCCATGCACTACCTTCTGCCCACTTTGAAGGGAAGCACCTGGATCCACCTCAATTTTTTACATTTTGTTTTTAAGTTGGTTCTGTTATCCTGTGTCCTAAACCCTGTGGAATCTCTGGGTGTTGTGACTTCTGTGTGGGTACTGAGAACTTGCTGCATGCTAATTGCCAAACATTTTGTGACAACCTAGTGGAGCAGAGCTAATGATCTGCCAATGGGGTGTGTGTCTCATGAACCGATTGCAAACATGAATGCTTTACATCATCGTTTCTCAAACTGTGGGTCGTGACCCGAAAATGTGGCGGGTTGTGAACCCATGTACTGGGCCACGACGCAGTGTTCCTTGTTGTTCCTCAGGGCTTTATTGGGCCTAGCCGGGGACCCACTCCATTTGCGGGCCCCAGAATGCCCGATGGAAGCAACCAGGAGCGATTTCTGGTTTGCGGATGCAATTTTCTGTTTGACTGGATGTTACTTCCGGTTGCTTCCATGGGGCAATCTGGGGCCTGAAAGAGGCCAATGGTGTTGATTGGTGGACCAGTGTGACCTGGAAGAGACCTCTGGGAACTTCCAATAAGGCATTGCAGCATGACAAGACGCGTTGTGTCATGATCCATCTTGGAGGACGAGGTGGGTCATGGCACTAAAAAGTTTGGGAACCACCACTTTACATGCAGGTGGTCTAACAGTGTATTTTTCTTTCCTAAAAATAAGAGCAATGAATGCCATATGCTTGTTGATCATCCCGGTGATTCTGTACTCTTTGGCCAGAATACTGAAAGGTGACTGAACCGTGAAATGGGTTTTCCCCAGGTCAAATCTCCCTTTTACCATGAACCCATCAGGTGGGTTTCTGGAAGCCACTCTTTCATTATTGGTTCTCCAGTGGCAATAAGAGGATGATAATTCTCACCGTACATGGTTGTTGGTAACGATTACAACAAGATGATCTGCATGAAATACTTTACGTGCTCAGAAGGCATTGCACAAATTCCAAGTATTAGTATTTCAGCTTCCTAGGATTCTTCTGAGAGGATGCCATAATTGTTGAACAGATTGAAGTTTGTTGTGCAGACCTATCCTAGGACTGCTTGTAAATGTCTTGGGGGAGGGGGAAACAACACACCAGCATATCCACATGCACGGAGCACTTTGGTGTGGTGTTTCTGAAGCTGAATTCTGTAATATTTATTAACTTTGAGGTGGAATGCAACATAATCAGGACCTGAGAACTCTGTAGGAACCTTGTTTGTTTTTTCAGGATGTTGGAATATGGTATATCTTTCACCGGGTTCCTACTGGGCAGTCGGAGGGACAGTATCCAGCAGAGCAGTCCGAACTGACTCCTTTGGGGACATTTTACAACAACAGAGTTCATTCCAACTTTAAGGCAAGTACAGTCTTTTGTAAATGCGAACTAGAGGTCTGTTAGCTGAACCTTGAGCTGGCTGTTTCCAATTAATACATGAAGCTCTTTTCTGCCTGTGGTCTTCACTAGCTTCTGGCTCTTGCCTCTGTCCTTCTGGTCCCCTCATTCCTTTGGTCTACTCCCTGTCAGAGTCCTGCCCTCCTTTCCCAAACCTTGCTGCCTCCCTTTTCCTGCTTCCTTCTCTGGCTCCAGGCTTATGCTAGGTTGTTACTTCCATCTCTCTTTTCCTGGGACTGTCTGCCTGTTCTGTATTTTTCCAGGCTCTGAAAAGCATGTGAGTTATTGGACCAAATGGATCTAAGCACATTTTAATATAAAATTGCTTACAAGATTAGATTACCCTTGCGTGGGGCGTCAAGTATGGGGCCCAATTGGGGGCAATTGATCCAACTGTCTTTACGCTGGCCCTGCTCCAGAGCACCATTTTCTTAACAGAGCACATGCACAAGATGTGAACATGCCTTATAACGAGTGGGACAATTGGTCCAGCCCAAGTTTCATTTATTTTGGCAGGGGCTCCCCAAGGATTCAGATGGATCATTCCCATTACTTATAACATCAGATCCTATTAATAAATTGAACCGAGGGCCTCTTGGATACGCTCTGCCTTTGAGGTGTTGTTCATCTCAAACTTGTCTCTCTTCCCAGAAACTTTTCCCAGTCAGGAAGGCATGAGCACAGATGGGCCTGTCTGTGCATGTAACCATAGTGGAAATCTCTAGTATGTCCGCTCTTTGCAATGCCAACGGCTGCCCATCCTTCCTTAATATTCCTCTTGAAAATGCATCAGATCTTTACCAAGTATGGTGTGGTTTGCTTGTTCAAAATTAATTGAACCCAGATGCTGGAGATCTCTATATATATCTATATGGTTTCCCCCCTCCTAGGCTGGCTTGTTTATTGGGAAAGGAGTCAAGATGACGAAAGCCAGTTCTGAAAATCCTAGAGAATATCTGACAGTGGATAATGCCAGGTGTGTAAACAAAGTGTCACACTGCCATTTGCAGCTTGCTTAACTTAATTGTATTGTCTTCCGGGCTTTTCAGGCTGTCCAGCCCTTCTGCCTCCATGTGTTGGGGTGGGCACAAAAGCCTAAATTAGCAAAATTCCCACCACACTAATGGGTGGGCGGATGTGAGTATGGAGAGATACATTGTACATTTCAAAGGTCCACTGTGTGTGTGTGCAGTGTGTACCTCTGCACAATGTCATATTGCACACTCCCTGAAGGCTCCCTGTGATTGGGGGCAGAGGGTAGATCTTGCTTTGTGCAGCATTTTTCATTTTCGTCTTAGGCACGAGTGGAAAACATTTGTTCACAGCGGAGAAAGTAAAGGGGTTGTCATGGGGACCCAATTTGATTCCTATGGACCCAAACCATTGAGAGTCAACCCTCCTCCTATATGTGTGTAACCCCACCTCATCATATACTTAGTCTCATTGGGTTTTGTTTCTTGGTCATGGTCAAACAGCATTTCTCAAACTGTGGATCGGGACCCGCTAGGTGGATCATGAGCTAGTTTCAGGTGGGTCATGGAGCACCCAGCTCAGCCACCATTGAAAATACATAGCTGAAAATACAGAGTACAGAGCTGCTGGGCAGAGCGGGTTCCCTGGTGGGAACTGGGAGAGAGGCCTGGTGTTTTGCCCTCAATAGGTGGGATGCTGGAAAGGATGGAGGGCTGTGTGGTTGGAGAAGGATCGAAGCCTGTCTTCTGCTTTCAAGCAGAAATGTTTGAATTCCAAGCTATGCAAAATAACAGCATGAGTGCACTGTGTAATGGGGCCTGTGGCTGATTGCAGCTTAGGTTTGAAGCCTAAATTGATGATGTCACTGCCAGTCATGACATCATGACCAGGTTAATGGCATCACTGACAGATTGTCATTCTAAAAAGTGGGTCCCAGTGCTAAAAAAGTTTGAGAACCAGCGTGCGAGACTGTAACAGAATATTGCTAATTGGCTTTTTATGATGAACTTTAGCCTGCCCCAGCTCTTTAAAAAGACAAACTCAGGGTAGCTGGACAATTAGTTTGTAGACTACCTTTGTGGCACTCCACCAAATTAAAGTATATGTTTCAGCTTGAGCTCCCTGAAATAATCCTTGGGGGATTTCTTGCTCAGTAACTGTATAAACACATGCACAGAGGATTAATGTCCCGATTCTTTGAAAGAGCCTTACTGCTCATCACTGACTCTGAAAAGAAATTTCTGAAGAATTGCTTCCAGATCAGAGCCCCCAAAGGCGTGATGCAGTTAATTACATCTCCTTGTCCCTTCTACAAGGTGATGGGGGAAACTAGAGGGGGAAATGACAGCAGAGTCTAGAAGTATGCAGAGGTTCACACATGCATGTTCATCGCTTGATATCTATAACCTCAAGGATTATTTGTCTGTGAATAAGGCCCCACAGATAATGGTTTTGCATGGTGCTTTTTCATGGAATCCATTCAAACAGTCAGCTTTCAATATGATTTGCAGAGATCTAGGGATGTCAGTGAACCAGTCCTAGGTTTGGAGCATTATAGGAACCACAGAGACTTGGCATAGGACTTGGGGATCAGGGAAGCAAGAGAACTCAGTTGCAATGAGGGTTTCCTGGGACAACTTCCAGAAGGATAAATGATCTCCATTCCTGAAGGCTTTACTGCCCAGAGGTTTCTGCTGTACGACTCCAGCACTTGCTATTTTTAGCCTTGCAGTACAATGTGCAGTAACATAAACTAAACATGCATTTTTGTACTCATTCCAGCTTGCATTGACAGGGCCAAAAATACAAGCACCAGGGCTCCATTCAGTTTGGAATTTTGGAGCATATTCAGCTTTAATTGACTGACCGGACCCCCTGCCTCTAAGTTTATTTCCCAATCCGCTGGGGTTGTGACTATTGATTGGATTCTTTGCTCTAGGTTTCGCCCCCACCAGGATGCTGACCCTGGAAAGCCACGGGTTCCTGCTGTAATCGATGGCCTCATTGCTTTTAAAAATAATGACCACGGGGCCTGGGCGAGAGGAGGCGACATTGTTTTCCGAAATTGTGGGTAGGTGACTGAAATGCCAAACTTGTTCCTTTCTGCTTGTGTCTGCCTCATGAAGTTCCTACAATTCACACTTTTTTGTGCATTATTTTTCTTTCCTAGTTTCGCAGACAATGGAATTGGACTCACTTTAGCCAGGTAAGCATGCTTTTTCACAGTAGGATGTATTTGCAGGAAACTGCAAGAGTTCTAATAATTCCCCTTTCTTTTCTGAGCTACATAAAGTCAGATGCAGATATCTTTTATGTTGCTTTATGGTAGACCTCAACATTTGCTTTTCTTTACATAGGTTTTTTTTTTTTTAAAAGAGAAGGACAATGACTGAGGCTTAGGCTGCAATCCTATGTACACTTTCCTGGGAGTAAGCAGTTCTATGCACACTGAAGACAACGGGCCCTTCCTCTGAGTAGACTAGTGTAGGCCTGTGCTCTACATTTTGTAATAAGATTGTAAGAACTGCCTTGCTTGATCAGTCATCTAGGCCAGTACTCTCCTTTCCAACAGGGGCCAGTCAAATGCCCCTGGAGACTCACAAGAAGGGATGGAAGTGATAGTCTTATTTCAATCCTAACATCTGGCATTCAGTGGTATACTGTTTCTAAACATGAATGAACATGTAGCTATGGCAGTTATCAGCTGGTCACGAATGTGTCTTCAAATAATCCTTCAGAAGCCCAGGTCACATTTTACCAAAGCAAACAGTGGGCAGATGCCATTAATGTCATATCCAACCATGCAATCTGTCATAATCACAGGTTTTATATGTCGCTGGAGTGGTTTTGAAGCAACAAGAGTGCTCAGTTAGGCATGAATGGGATTTAAGCTAGTGGCTCTTACCGCACTTGTCTCAATGAAATCTGCAGTTTACTGAAATTGTTTACGCCTGCAATCCTATGTACTTTCCTGGGAGCAGACCTTATTGACATAGTGGGGTTTACTTCCAAGTACACTTGCATAGAACTGTACTGTAACATGAAGTGGCCTGACACCAAGTCAGACCATTGATCCACCTAGCTCAATATTCTGGGTCTAGACAGGGGTCTTTCCCAGCCCTACCTGAAGATAGCAGAGATTGAACCTGGGACCTTCAGCATGCAACTGACCTACTACTACTGAGCTGCAGTTTTTTCTCCAAAGGACCCATTAATCTTCTTGTCTATCTGAAACTTATTGTTTCCTGTGGACACCCCAAAATTCTACTATGAATTTCCTCTGTGTTCTGTACCTTCTGTAACATCCAGATGAATGGGTCTGATTCAAGGTAGATACAGTTGGCTGGTGAGACAGCTCTGAGCTATACAACCAATTTTCAATCTAATTTCTTCTTCTTGTTGTTCAGTGATGGAACTTTCCCCATAGATGAAGGATGCAGCCTAGAGGTGACTCATTCTATCTTTGTTGGGGAAAGCAATAATGCCGGTTCCAGGGGAGGACAAAACAGCTACTGGGGGAGAGGTGCCAATGGAGAATATCGGACACTGCCTCGAAACAAGTAGGTTATTCACTGATGATTGCTTTCCTTCAAAATTAGCACAAGGTAAAAAAAGGCATTAGAAGCGGAGTTTTACTAGCGCGGGAGTATCCCTCAGACTGTATTCCTAAATACACTTAAGCAGGGAGTAAGTTCCATTGAACTCAGATGGACCTTCTTCTGAACAAGCAAGATTAGGGTTGCACTGTAAAGGAGCTAATGTAACACAAACACTTTTAAATTATTCCTACCAAAATGATGACCCTTGGCAAGCAGGGTATATATGGAGGGAAGGGCCTATATATTGCATGGTCCATATGGTTTTGGTTGGTGTCTAGCTATTACCAAGGCTTCTCATTGGGTTCTGTCCCCTGCAAGTTCTACAATATCACCCCCAACTGCATATAATGTACTTGTTTGGGTGAGGAGCAAAAAAGTCCTGTCACTCAAGTAAGCCTCATGAACATTGGGAAGGTCACCCATAGAGAAGAGGCACAGCAGAAAGCACCTTGCTGAGGGCCTTCCCAAGCCTGGAGTCAGCCTGCTCCCCCCCACACCCCGGCAGCTTATAAAGAGAAGACAGCAAGAAGATAAGAAACAGTGTTTAGTTCAGTTGTCTGTCACCAATAATTCAATTAAGGCTGACAAAATTGCGGGCAATGTTGGCAGTGATGAAACTGGTTTGTGTAGGAACAGAAACCCACAAATGTTTCTCGAATATGTGATGATTTTAAAGTACATTGCTAACAAAAATACCATCAACGGCAGAGGAGCTTCATAGGATACAGCAAAAGGAGCATTATAAATATGCTTTAAAAATGTACTCTGGAAAATCAATAAGCAGTTCTGCAAAGCATGAAGAAGGATGAGAACATGGGCAGCAGTGAGGGGAAAAACTTTCAGATTCAGATACCAGCGTCCCAGAGCAGAGTGATGTGCAACTGAGGCAGGAGAAAGTGTTGCTTAAAATGGAAATTGTGTTGACATGCAGAAAGACAGATGACTGCGCAGAATCTTTGTGTGCTAGGCAGAGGGGGTTGGAGGGAGTTAAAGTGGCTTCCATCCAGAAAACACAACTGTATGAAGTTGGGGAGATGCCCAAAAGTGAAAGAATAAGAAGAGAGGATGTCCAAGGCATTTATGTGTGTGTCAAACAGGGAAAGGGTTGTAGAAGAAACTTGATTTATTACAGAAAGAATAGCACGGTTAAAAAAAAGCAACAAAACTCTGAACACGGTATGAAAATGGAAGTAAATATAAGAAACAAAAATGTTCTCAGCAGCGTGATAGAGTTCCTTCACACTAATGGCCACTGTGTGGGCATCGGGGAGGCATAGCCAGATGGGCCTGTGATCTCCTACACCTGAGATGGCATGCCAAATGTTGTCCTCCCCCCTTACTTGGTGATGTGCCAGCTTCTCTCCTCTCAGTCCCTGGATTGGAAAAAGAAGAGGGGAAGAGATGAGGAACTGTGGAGGGGAGGAGAGGAGAACGGTGGGTTAGAGCACAAGAGACACTTTCCTCCACACTTCCTCTTCTGCTCCATTCCTTCAGTTTTCCTGTCCTGGAAATGGGAGAAGGAGCAGCTGAGGTGAGAGGGTAGACAACCTGCTGCCAACCTGCTGCCTGAAGTGGCCACCTCCGTTGCCCTCGTGGAAGGTCCAACCCTGGGCACGGTAAGCCCATATTCCGCCATTGGGCGTGTGGCCTGTTTTAGCCCCCATGCGTTCTCAGAGTGTATGGGGAATTCCCAGAATGATTTGAGTGTATGGGGAAATGAGTGAATGGCTCTGAACTCTAGTATAATCTACTCCCAAGAATCTTGTGAAGGCAAACATGATAGTGCTATATTTGCTGCTATGAGCCCCTTGCAGATAAATAAAAATTAAAACTAATTTGGCATAACCTTTCAGCAAGCACTAGAAACCCCATGTTCTCCACCAAATACTGTTGCTTGGTTTTCCATCTTCTGTAGGACTTTTCCAATACGTGGCTTCCAGATCTATGATGGGCCTGTTCGGTTAACGAAATCCACTTTCAGAAAGTTCACCCCCACCGTTGACAGACATTCGAGCGCCATTGGCTTCTTTCTGAAGAACGCGTGGCAAATAAGCCCTCAGAACAACGTGTCGTTGATCCGAATGGAGAGGAGTGTAAGTGAGGAGAACTATGACAACAGACTTGCTTTCCTCCCAGGGGTGTGTTCTGTATCAGGGCTTTGATCTGTGGGTAAATTCTTGTGGAATAGGAGTGGCTGACCAAGGCTAACTCAGGCATTCACTGGCTTAGGTGCTATAGTTTTCTAACAGGATTAATTTCTTTTATTTTCAAATGACTTGTGGAAGTATTGCAGTTTATGTGATGTCTAAGTGGTGATACGATAGCTGTCTTCGAGTATTTGGAGGGCTGCCACACAAAAGAAGGGAAAATCTTACTCTTTGTGGCTCCTGAGGATAGCGCTAGAACCAGTGGGTGGAAACTACAAGGAAGCGGTTTTAGGCTAGACATGAAGAAAAATGTCCTGACTATGAGCATCCTGGCACGGCAACAATCTCCCTGAGGCTGTCCCTGTCAGGGATTCACCCTGCATAGAACAGGGTGTTGGATTAGATGGCTTCCAAAGTACCTACTGTCTATAACATGCTGCGATTCTAGAACAGACCGTGTCGGAGAGATGGCGGTTTTTCTGCTCTGAGGTAATAAGGAATTTGTAATGTGGCCAGTTTTCACAAGCAATTTCCTCTGTCAAAGTTGCATGGTCCTCTGAGAGGACTCGGAGCCCAATTCTATCAGGCTTATGCCAGCCCAGTGCTGGCACCCAGCGCCAGGATGCCTGCAACACTTGCTGTCGGGCTGATGCTGGCTCAGCATGAGCCAGGCTGGGCCAGAGCTGGGTGGAGGAAAGCCAAACACCACTCAGAGCCTTGGGCAAGTGCCAGGCAGTGGAATGGTAAGTTGGGGCAGGGGGAGGGTGGGGGAAGGCAGGGCAGTCATTGGGAGCGGGGCAGAGATGTGGCAGGCCCTGCTGCCATATCTGGCCCGGGAGATGCAAAACGGGTCTTCTTGAATCAGCGCCTGCTCAATGGTTGGTTGGCAACCTTCAGTCTCGAAAGACTCTGGTATAAGCCTACAGCACCCGGTATTCCCAGGCGGTCTCCCATCCAAGTACTAACCAGGCCTGACCCTGCTTAGCTTCCAAGATCAGACGAGATCAGGCATGTGCAGGATAACAGTGCCTGCTCAATAGTGGTTGCAGATATGAGAAAACCCATTGGGGCCACCTGGGTCTTACACACTTCAGAAATATGTTTGGTTTGTTGAGGGGGAATGTAAATCTCAGTCAATTTGGCCAAAGTTTGGTTTTCTTTTTAGGGAAAGTTTCAGAACTCCAGTGCTCGTGTGACTCACTGCAATGTACATGGTCAGCGCCTTCCCGCTAACGGTAGGGGTGTGTTTTTGAACAAAGAATAGGTGTGTCAACCACCCCTCTACTGTTTGTATCCTTATGATGAAGTCCATTTTGGCCGTGTGCCTTTCAGTGAATCACACTTCACTATTTATTACTCATATAAACATTTGCCTATAAGGTCAGGTGGGGAATGAGGTGTGATTCTGCTGTGTGTCCTCTCATAACATACTGTGGCCTTGGATAGCCCACGCAGAGCGAGCATTTACACTTAACAGATCCCGCAGGTCCTTTCTTGAACATCGCAACTGCTGTCTGAAGTTAATGCCTAACTCGGTTCAGAACTTGAGATAGTGGTCAATGTGAGGCTGTCACCAAACTCATCAGCCCATCTCTCTTCTGCTCTCCCTGCTTTGTACAGATTCCAGCTTTCCTTGTTGCAGAATTTCAGTTGCTTAAGGTGAAAATTTTTTTAATATATATGTATATAAAACAGCAGAGACAGTGCGTACCCTGTTATATATTAGCAGAGTACGCACAGTCTTGGATCCGGGCTGCTCCTCTTGCAATTATAGGAGACCTCAACTTGCCAACTTTTGCTCAGGCAGCTAGAATGCCCTTCAAGGCAAGGCCCTGGCAAGGCCTGTTGCTTTTGCACCTCAGAGATGTTGCAGCATGTACATTAGAGAAACATCGCTGTAGACTTTTCTAAAATTTAATTTTTATTTTTTTTGAAAAGCTTCTCTCAATTAACTTTCCTCGGAGAATAGTGTTGTTCTATAGCTAGCTTGGAGCAACCCAAATATTATGACAAATGGCAGTGTGCAGATAAAAACTATTGCTCATCTGGGTGATGGGTTAATTGCTCCGGCTAATTAGCCTGTTTGAAGGCTAAAGAGCAAAACTAGTCAGGCCTCCTTTAATTGCAGCCTGAAAACAAATAACTGGGTGGAGCAGAAAGGTAAAGCACGCAACTCTACACTTCTCTTTGTAGCTGTAGGTTTAGAGGTGCATTTGATAATCAACAGCTGTCCAGTGTGTCAGGCTCAGGGGTCTTTTGAATCCTACCAGGGGATGCCAGGCATTGAGTCTGGCATGTTGTACATTCAAAGCATGTGCTCTGTCACTGAGCTGCAACGCCTGCCGTGTAGCTGTAGTGTGATGCAGTCATTAGGGTGTTGGAATTGAATCAGGGAGACTTGAGTTCAAATCCCCGCTCAGCCTGGAAGCCCAATACATGGCCACTCATATTGCACTTGTGTAGATAAAATAGGATAACTCCTTGAGAAAAGGGTAAGCTATAAATACACTAAATCAATAGTGTGGGAAAAGAA
Organism: Tiliqua scincoides; assembly: GCF_035046505.1. Classification (NCBI taxonomy): domain Eukaryota; kingdom Metazoa; phylum Chordata; class Lepidosauria; order Squamata; family Scincidae; genus Tiliqua; species Tiliqua scincoides. The sequence continues at coordinate 9,969,826 of NC_089828.1, forward strand.
CCCAACCTAGGACTGCTGCTTTTTGTCCTTGACGGATATTCTGTGCCTTTTGTAGCTGTGTGACAGGCAGGGGTTCAACAGATTCATCCCTTCTAGCATGGTGATGCAATGATAGGATGCAGTGTTGAATTTCTGTCCATCTGTGCAGTTGCAGAAAGGCTCAGTGATTTTGTGACCTGGCTTGGAATTTCTAGTGTGAGAGTTCGTGTACCACTCTTATCTTTCCAACTAAGGAATGAATTGTTAACTGCAAAATTGCAGTCATAATGCAATCACCGCAATCAAAACAACTGTTTATTTTTTGGGCACTGCCTCCCTTCAGGTTGGACTCAAGGTGTTCTTTGGCATGCCAGGCCAGTGGTTTGGAGACAATGATAACGATGGTGACAAAGTCTCAATTTTCCATGATCTGGATGGTTCAGTGACAGGATATCCAGACACCTTTGTGGGCAGAGCGGACAACTACCTGATTCGTCAGCCGGGCTGCCTTATCATCCCCCGGTGGAATGGAATCATTTGCAGTGGAAAATATGCACAGGTAACTCCAAGCAATGGTTGCACAGGTAGAGTTGTTGCATGTTTTCAGTGGATTGATGAAAGCAATCTTAAATCAATCTTTAAAGCAACCTTAAATCAAAATTGAAAGTTAGCACCTAAGGGAGGTACATAGGGCTACTCTGAGTAGGAGCAGAGTCCTACTCGTGAGTAAGAGCAGCGTCCTACTCGTGAGTAAGTGCCCAAGGGTCAGGCATTTAAATCAAAGTTGAAAGTTAGCTGCACCTAAGGTAGCACTTAATCGAAGGAAGGGAGGAGGATAAAGTGAAAAGCAGGTTTTTCTACTGTTTAAATTAAACCTATACTTAACCCAGGTTAAACCTAATCTAAGTTAGAACATAACCTAAACAGGTCAGTAAATTGGGACACAGGATCTAGAGAGCAATAAATACTTAAACAAACCCAAATAAAAACTAGCTTGAGGTTACAAAAACAGTCCAGCCTAAGAGAACAGAACTAGGAGGGAAAGGACCTAGGAAGGGCCAGTTCCCAACCCATTAAGAGCCCCATTAGGCTAATCCAAGCAGTCCATTCAGGAGCCTGCAGAGTAGGTCACGCCCATCAGCAGCCATTTGCCTTCCTGAGCTTTTGTAAACTCACCTGGGAAGGCCAGCCCCCTTTCAATCAGGAAGGAAGGAGGGGGGAGGAGCCAGCCAGGAGTATAAAGCTAGGCAGGCCATCGCGTGAGGCTCTCTGCAGACGCGTGTGGCCTCTGGGAACCCAGTGCCTCGGGAACTAAGTGCCAGGTAAGGCAAGAGAGTTTAGCATCTGGGCGAGTTCAGCAGCAGGGCGAGGAGGCCAGGGCCCCAGACACTGCCCTTCCTCTTCCCTAGAGAAAAGGGCTGCTATCCAGTGTACGGTTTTTAAAAGGACCCCTAAATAAAACAACAACAACAACAACAAAAAAGCTATGCAGTCAGACAGCCAGCAGCAGAGTGGGGGCTATCCAGTGTTCTGCATCGAGTGCCACATGTATGATTATATGCCTCTGGGGCATAAGTCATGGGTGTGTCCTCGATGCAAGGAGCTCCAGGCTCTCAGGGAACGCGTCCGCTCCCTTGAAGCCTTGGTGGCCGACCTGGAGAAGCGCAGGCAGCCAGAGGAGGACCGTGGGGAGACTTCTGGGGACGATCAGGCTTCGTCCCAACCTCAGGCGTGCAGCTCCTCGGCTGCCCGGGTGGGAAGTCTCGGGACTGGAGGACGTCATCCTGGAGAGGAGGGAAACAATCCCCTAGGGGGGACCCCTTCTCCAGGGGATGGGCCCGTATCTGAACGCACTCGGGATACTCCTCGGCGGGAGGGGGGTCGGGGGCTTCTTGTAGTGGGGGATTCGATTATTAGAAACATAGAGAGGGGGGTTTGCGACGGATGTGAGGACCGCATGGTGACTTGCCTGCCTGGTGCGAAGGTTGCGGACATCACTTCTCGTCTAGACAGGCTAGTAGGCAGTGCTGGGGGAGAGGTAGCGGCTGTGGTGCATGTCGGCACCAACGACGTGGGCAAGTGTAGCTGGGAGGTCCTGGAGGCCAAATTTAGGCTTTTAGGCAGGAAGCTGAAAGCCAGGACCTCAAAGGTAGCGTTCTCTGAAGTGCTACCTGTTCCACGCGCAGGGCCAGCTAGGCAGGCGGAGATCAGGGGTCTCAATGCGTGGATGAGACGGTGGTGTAGGGAGGAGGGGTTTAGATTCGTTAGGCACTGGGGAACGTTCTGGGACAAGCGGGGCCTGTACAAGAGGGACGGGCTCCATTTGAACCAGAATGGAACCAGACTGCTGGCGCATAACATTAAAAAGGTGGCAGAGCAGCTTTTAAACTGATCCCTGGGGGAAGGCCGACAGGAGCCGAGGGGCATCCGGTTCGGGACTCCTCATCCCTATGGGATGAGGATGGGGAGGTTAGAGAACAACAAGACAAAGGCAGGGTAGGAGAAGAAATTGGGAAAGGTAGGGTGATGGGATGTGATAGACGGTTTGGCACAATGAGAGGATGCGGGGACAAAGGAGCGAATAAGCAGCCCATCCTGGGGCATTCCGTGTATAAATGCTTTTATGCGAATGCCCGAAGTCTACGAGCAAAGATGGGAGAACTGGAATGTCTGGTGACAAGGGAAAATATTGACATAGTGGGCATAACGGAAACCTGGTGGAATGCGGAGAATCAGTGGGATACCGCAATCCCGGGCTATAAACTCTACAGGAGGGACAGGCAGGGTCGTGTTGGAGGTGGGGTGGCCCTTTATGTTAAGGAAGGGATAGAATCCAGCAAAGTAGAGATTGAAGGTGGGTCAGACTCCACCGTAGAATCTCTGTGGGTTAAATTACCAGGCTTGTGCAGCAATGTAATACTGGGGGCGTGCTATCGTCCTCCAGACCAGAAATCTGATGGGGACCTTGAAATGAGGAAACAGATCAGGGAGGTGACAAGGAAGGACAGGGTTGTAATCATGGGGGACTTCAATTATCCTCATATTGACTGGGTCAATTTGTGTTCTGGACACGATAAGGAAACCGGATTTCTTGACGTGCTAAATGACTGTGGCTTAGATCAGCTAGTCACGGAGCCCACCAGAGGACAGGTGACTCTGGATTTAATTTTGTGCGGTACGCAGGACCTGGTTAGAGATGTAAACGTTACTGAGCCATTGGGGAACAGTGATCATGCTGCGATCCGTTTTGACGTGCACGTTGGGGGAAGAATACCAGGCAAATCTCTAACAAAAACCCTTGACTTCCGACGGGCGGACTTCCCTCAAATGAGGAGGCTGGTTAGAAGGAGGTTGAAAGGGAGGGTAAAAAGAGTCCAGTCTCTCCAGAGTGCATGGAGGCTGCTTAAAACAACAGTAATAGAGGCCCAGCAGAGGTGTATACCGCAAAGAAAGAAGGGTTCCACTAAATCCAGGAGAGTGCCCGCATGGCTAACCAGCCAAGTTAGAGAGGCTGTGAAGGGCAAGGAAGCTTCCTTCCGTAAACGGAAGTCTTGCCCTAATGAAGAGAATAAAAAGGAACATAAACTGTGGCAAAAGAAATGTAAGAAGGTGATAGGGGAGGCCAAGCGAGACTATGAGGAACGCATGGCCAGCAACATTAAGGGGAATAATAAAAGCTTCTTCAAATATGTTAGAAGCAGGAAACCCGCCAGAGAAGCGGTTGGCCCTCTGGATGGTGAGGGAGGGAAAGGGGAGATAAAAGGAGACTTAGAGATGGCAGAGAAATTAAATGAGTTCTTTGCATCTGTCTTCACGGCAGAAGACCTCGGGCAGATACCGCTGCCCGAACGGCCCCTCCTGACCGAGGAGTTAAGTCAGATAGAGGTTAAAAGAGAAGATGTTTCAGACCTCATTGATAAATTAAAGATCAATAAGTCACCGGGCCCTGATGGCATACACCCAAGGGTTATTAAGGAATTGAAGAATGAAGTTGCAGACCTCTTGACTAAGGTATGCAACTTGTCCCTCAAAACGGCCACAGTGCCAGAAGATTGGAGGATAGCAAATGTCACGCCTATTTTTAAAAAGGGAAAGAGGGGGGACCCGGGAAACTATAGGCCGGTCAGCCTAACATCCATACCGGGTAAGATGGTGGAATGCCTCATCAAAGATAGGATCTCAAAACACATAGACGAACAGGCCTTGCTGAGGGAGAGTCAGCATGGCTTCTGTAAGGGTAAGTCTTGCCTCACAAACCTTATAGAATTCTTTGAAAAGGTCAACAGGCATGTGGATGCGGGAGAACCCGTGGACATTATATATCTGGACTTTCAGAAGGCGTTTGACACGGTCCCTCACCAAAGGCTACTGAAAAAACTCCACAGTCAGGGAATTAGAGGACAGGTCCTCTCGTGGATTGAGAACTGGTTGGAGGCCAGGAAGCAGAGAGTGGGTGTCAATGGGCAATTTTCACAATGGAGAGAGGTGAAAAGCGGTGTGCCCCAAGGATCTGTCCTGGGACCGGTGCTTTTCAACCTCTTCATAAATGACCTGGAGACAGGGTTGAGCAGTGAAGTGGCTAAGTTTGCAGACGACACCAAACTTTTCCGAGTGGTAAAGACCAGAAGTGATTGTGAGGAGCTCCAGAAGGATCTCTCCAGACTGGCAGAATGGGCAGCAAAATGGCAGATGCGCTTCAATGTCAGTAAGTGTAAAGTCATGCACATTGGGGCAAAAAATCAAAACTTTAGATATAGGCTGATGGGTTCTGAGCTGTCTGTGACAGATCAGGAGAGAGATCTTGGGGTGGTGGTGGACAGGTCGATGAAAGTGTCGACCCAATGTGCGGTGGCAGTGAAGAAGGCCAATTCTATGCTTGGGATCATTAGGAAGGGTATTGAGAACAAAACGGTTAGTATTATAATGCCGTTGTACAAATCGATGGTAAGGCCACACCTGGAGTATTGTGTCCAGTTCTGGTCGCCGCATCTCAAAAAAGACATAGTGGAAATGGAAAAGGTGCAAAAGAGAGCGACTAAGATGATTACGGGGCTGGGGCACCTTCCTTATGAGGAAAGGCTACGGCATTTGGGCCTCTTCAGCCTAGAAAAGAGACGCTTGAGGGGGGACATGATTGAGACATACAAAATTATGCAGGGGATGGACAGAGTGGATAGGGAGATGCTCTTTACACTCTCACATAATACCAGAACCAGGGGACATCCACTAAAATTGAGTGTTGGGCGGGTTAGGACAGACAAAAGAAAATATTTCTTTACTCAGCGCGTGGTCGGTCTGTGGAACTCCTTGCCACAGGATGTGGTGCTGGCGTCTAGCCTAGACGCCTTTAAAAGGGGATTGGACGAGTTTCTGGAGGAAAAATCCATTATGGGGTACAAGCCATGATGTGTATGCGCAACCTCCTGATTTTAGGAATGGGTTATGTCAGAATGCCAGATGCAAGGGAGCGCACCAGGATGAGGTCTCTTGTTATCTGGTGTGCTCCCTGGGGCATTTGGTGGGCCGCTGTGAGATACAGGAAGCTGGACTAGATGGGCCTATGGCCTGATCCAGTGGGGCTGTTCTTATGTTCTTATGTTCTTATGATGCAAGGCAATAGTGTCAATACTGAGCATCATCAGAAAGGTCAAATTTGTATTGCTGTCTGTTGTGCTCTTGTATATGAAAGTAGTTGTTTTTCTGAAGGCTTTCCAAAATGCTCTCAGATACAGTACACAGGTTGGCCTCTTAAAAATAAGTACAGAAGCCTCATTGCATCTGTACTAGCTCTCAGTCCTTGGAGTCAGTACAGTTCCAGCCCACGCTTTTATCAGCAAGTTGAGGACCACCACCCTGGAACCGACCCCTTCCTCTTGAAGCAGTCTCAGTTGACTTTGCCAGAGAGAACAAGGACATTGCAGCAGTGGTTCTTGTTGTGTTTTTTGTTTAAAACGGTGGCAGCATTTGCTCTTGCCAGTAGATGGGAGTGGAAGGAACAGAGAGCCTTACCTCATCACTACCAAAAACTATTCTCTTTAGTTTTTTTATGTTTATGAGGCCTTTTCCCCCTTACTAGTATGAGCATTAAAAACTTGCATTTAGAAAATGAACGCAGAAATTCTTAGGAAGCCATATGTTCATTCCCACTCAATGTGTGCAAACAGGTATAGGATTCTAAAGCGAGCGTGAAAGAGTAAACAAGACCTCCCTAATGCTTCTACATTTCTTTACTTCCACCATTTCCCTTGATGTGGCAATGCTCCTCTTAACAGTGACCTGCTTGCATCTGCCATTTTTTCCCCAGGACCCTCATTGGAACAATGCAGCATCTTGATGGAGTGGTGTGCTGAGTTCCAGGGCTTCTGGGTGGGAAAACGGCAGCTGCTGGGAGGAGCAGCAAAGGAGCACTCGGCGTGTGGTTTATTTACTGTGGTTGGTCTGTGGAACTCCTTGCCACAGGATGTGGTGACGGCATCTGGCCTGGATGCCTTTTAAAAGGGAATTGGACAAGTTTCGAGAGGAAAAATCCATTATGGGTTACGAGCCATGATGTGTATGTGCAACTTCCTAATTTTAGAAACGGGCTATGTCAGAATGCCAGATGCAAGGGAGGGCACCAGGATGAGGTCTCTTGTGATCTGGTGTGCTCCCTGGGGCATTTGGTGGGCCGCTGTGAGATACAGGAAGCTGGACTAGATGGGCCTACAGCCTAATCCAGTGGGGCTGTTCTTATGTTCTTAAACTACAATTCCCAGAATGCCTTGCAGGTCTTGTTGTCTGGTGTGCTCCCTGGGGCATTTGGTGTGCCGCTGTGAGATACAGGAAGCTGGACTAGACGGGCCTACAGCCTGATCCAGTGGGGCTGTTCTTATGTTCTTACATTCTTAGTACCATTGCTTTCCCCTGGCCCCTGTTCTGGTGCCCCCCCCCCCACAGTTGCCAAAATTTTCCTCTCCCTTTTTTCCAGCTTTGAGTGTGGAGGCAAAACGGGACCATTTTGGGCAGCCCTGTACAGGATATCTCAAAGCCTGCATGGAATCAAGCGCACTGCTCCATAACAGCTTGTCTTTTGCTCAGGGACTCTGGTTTTGTGTGGCTTTGCTGTTACGTATTAGAAAGTGACTGGGAAGCCAGAGAGTGAATTGCTGTCAAAAATAGGATGTGGACAGTTCTTGTGTTTTGTGTTTCAAACCCTCAGATATGTAATTAACAGTCTGCAGCACTTTCTCATTAGCAGTGAGATGCCTAATTTTATTAAGGAACTTAAAGTATGTAATTGGGTTTTGAATTCAGCTGACATCTGCTTAGTTATTACCATTTTTTTAGTGAGTCATTTGTGGACCAGTTTCCCCAACAGTCCTGGAATAACCTTCCATAAGGGTTGTTTTGTCAGCATGTAAAAGGAAAACATTGCAAAGGGAGAAATTTTAAGATCACCTAAATGTATGGTCTGATCTTTGGCTACCCTGAGTCTTATCAAGACCAGTTTGGATGCAAGTAGGATTTTTTTTATAGGCGATGCAGTGGCATGGCAGGTTAAACTGCTGAGCCAACGAGCCTGTTGATCGCAAGGTTGGCAGTTTGAGTCCACACGATGGGGTGAGCTCCCATTGCATGTCCCAGCTCCTGCCAACCTAGCAGTTCAAAAGCATGTACAAATGTAAGTAGATAAATAGGTACCACCTTGGTGGGAAGTTAACACCGGCTCTTCGGCTTAGAAATGGAGATGAGTACTGCCCTAGAGTTGGACACAACTAGGCTTAACGCCTTACTTTGTTAGGATTTTTTTAGCTTATCCAACAGAACCCTGTTGAATACTGTATAAGTACATAAGCGTGGTGATTGTTGGGCATTTTAGGTTCCCACTCGATCAGCTGGTATATGGGAGCCCCAGGAACAGGAGATGTTGGAAGCTGCATGAATGATCCGGGGTTGTAATTTTTAAACTCAGAATTGATCACAAATGGAACTATTTTAATTTTCTTTTTCTCTGTTTAAATACCCTTATATATCCCACATAATGAGACTTTTTTTTTGCCCTGGAAACTTACTTTGATGGAGTTTGGCCAAGAGCAAAGAGTCATTTTTTCTGGGATTTGTCGCTCTTTCCCAGAGTTTCCCACCCAATCAGCATCTAACAGTTGAATTCAGAACTTGCCTAGTGTAGCGGAACTCATAAGTATCTGGAATTAGTGCAATGGAGGTATTTGTTTTGGCACAATAGAGCACAAATTTTAGTTTTCAAAATGCCATCACCTTCAGGATCTAAAAGAAGTATCTGGCTTGTTGGATCCTTTTAGACAAATTGGTGTTGTGTGCACGTTCAGAGTGAATTTCAGCCCTGAAAGGCAAAAAAGACTGATCCAGTCATGGAGGACCATGAAGGCTTTCGTTCACTTTGATCTTGAAAACTCCATTACCAAATGTGCTTTTCTTTCCCCTCCTGTTTTGGTTCCAGGAGACACCCTATATTCATTCGTGGGACAGACAGGTGAATGCCATTTTTAGTCAATGTGCATTTTGACCATTTTATGCTGGGCTTGAATTTGGTCCAAATACATGTGTCCATATTAGGCAAAAGAAAAGGGATGCTGTAAATCAAGATACAGTGTGGGTTTTTGTCTCAGTTTTAAGCCTGATAGTTTAGCGCATGCTAATTAATGTATTAGGCTATGACTGGGGAGAGAGGTGTTCAGATCCTCACTTGGTCATGAAGCTCACAGGTTGCCTTAGTCTGACCTGCCCAGAGCTGGTCCAAAGACCTCATGATCAAATTCTGTCCCCTTCCCCTGATATCCAGTGATATTCCAGGCTCTGTGCCTCCCAGCTTCCATTTCTCTGCATTAGAAAAGCAACAGGGGGAAGAAGTGGAAGTGTGGAAGAGAAGGCATAGTGGGCTATAGCACCCCCTTTTCTTTTTCCTTTTCCTGTTCAGAGTGGGAGGAGAAAGAGCAGTGGAGGTGAGTGGGCTGTGATACATTTGCTAGTCTTTTAGGATGCCCCAAAACTCTTGGCTGTGCTTGTTGCAACAGACAAACAAGGCAACCCCTCTGGAAGTTTTTGCAAACAACATGTGCATTGTTCACATGTTCCTGGATGGGGCCAAAGAATTAAAGCCCCCTTCTCACCACTGTGTCCCCCATCTGGGTTTTTTATTTGTAGTAAAAAGGACAAGTGCAGTGTACACACTTCTCATAACATGTAGTCGCTGTAGGACAGATGCACTAAACTGCAGCTTTAAAAAAACACAGCTTTAAAAAGAGCTATCAGTCCTTTTTCCCCACCACTGCTCCAGCCCGCCAACATCTTGTTTATTGCTTTGGAAGTGTTCTGAGTGCATTTTCACATGGAAACCCAGTTCTGCCCAAATTAATTTAATATGGCATTTTGACTCGTTTGAAATCTTAGCATGCCATCAGTGGGTGTTCCAACCTCCTCTCTTTTGAAACAAGTTGAAAGAAATAGAACCGGCTTCTACATGCCCCGATGTATGTATTTATTTTATTTATTGAGGTCTTTATTTAGAATTTGTTGCAGCTTATCTCTGAGACCAACACATTTGAACAGAACTAATTTGTTTCTGTTAATTTAGTTTTAAAAAACTCTTCCAGGGGACATGTCAGCTTTATTCAGTCATTTGGTTTCTCTCTTGGCATGCTAGTGATTTAACCAGAGCCTCTATGTTAGCAGTTATGAGTTTATCCAGCCATTCTCTCTAGGGAACAAATGTCCTGTAGGCCAACTAGAAAGGCAAAATAAAGTAGTGCATTCTTTACCATTTTAAAACTTCTGTTTTCATTGTGTTTAATTGCTTTCATTATGTGTTCATTAAGTGCTGTTATTTCAAGGAGTTCAGACGTACGGCTCTCCCACCCATTTTTATCCTCACAACAGTCCTGTGAAGTAGGTTAGGCTTCACAGGGTTCTCCAAACCCTGGCCTGGGGACCAGATGCGGCCCGCAGCGAATCTCTATCCAGCCTGCGGCCAGCCTCTTGTCCCCTGAAAGCCTCTGGCCCACTCGACTGAACATGACCAGAGCTGTGCTCTGATTGCATCTGGAGGGTGTTCTGAGGGCCGGAGAAGCTGAGTGAATGAGCCTACTCACTCATTCATTCAAATTCCATCTCTTATTTATTTATTTAATTTTTTCCCTGGCCCTCAGCGCTGCGCCAGATATTTCATGTGGCCCTCTGGCCAAAAAGTTTGGAGATCCCTGGGCTGGAAGATAGTGAGTGACCTGAGATCACTCAGTGAGCTGTATGGATGTGAACCCAGGTCTCCCTGGTCAAAGTTCAACACTCTGTTCATCCATTAGGTGACACAGTCCACCCAAGGGTTTGTCTTGATATAAGTGCAGTATGTGTTTTGTTTTGACCCGCAATTAATAAGTTACTATCCAATAAGTTACTATCCACAAGATTTTTACTGCTCCCCCCACATACATTTGCTCACTGTGCATGCAAAAGAAGGAGATCTAAAGCTTTTGTTCCTGGTTTGGAATAAACTGCAGATTCCCATTACATCCAAATAGGAGAAATTGGGGTTTGCTCAAACCATAGTTGGGTTTTTTTTTTAAGCAACTGTGGTTTGATCCTCATTTGGACAAATTACAAAGGTCAAAGGAGCAACTAGAAAAATGCAAACAGGGACTCTCAGGATGCAGGAGAGATATACAATAAAACTCTTTTATTTAAATGGTGAATGGTAAACGTATTTGGTGACCCTTCCCCTCCACCCCATCTATGTCAAAATTTGGCTTTCACATAAAAAAGCTGTGCAAAATGCTATTAGTGTAACTTTGTGCTATTTAAGTTGGAAGTGGATCACTAGCTTAAACTCTGAAGGCTCTGAGCTAGCTGAAGTATTTTGGAGGGTATGCTGGTCATCAGATGCATGTGTGAAGGTAGAGTGTGGTTTGCTTCAACATGTGTTCCTCACCCCCCCTTTTCTCTATAGCTTTATATTCAAGCCAGACGTCCGGAGAATTTGACCTTATCAATTGCCAGAGCCGCATACCATTCCCATCCCCTGAGGCTACAGGGAGTGAACAGACGGGTACCTTACCAACAATACCAACCAGTGGTGATGCTGGAGCAAGCCTATACTGTCCAATGGGATGGCAGAGCACCAGAAGATGTCATCCTTTATCCAGTCAACTTCAACAGGTACTGATGGAGATGGCGGGGGGGGGGGGGGAGGGCGAGGTGAATTTCTGTGTTGTGTTTGATAAGGAGTTTAGCTATGATGCTTTTCTAGGCTTCTGATACATTTTTGTGTTGGTATCTCCAACTGCTGGAAAGGTTGGCCTATGTAAAACTTCTGTGTAAAAAAAAAAGAAAAAAGAATCTGACATTAACCAAAGACAATAAATGCCTCTGTTTTAGCTTTTGCTGCCATCTCTCTGATGTGCAAAGTCGTTTCTCCTTCCAGTGAGCTTTGTTTTTTTTTTTTTTTTTTTTGGAAAGCAATTCAAGTTACTGTTGGCATTCTGGCCCTAAAATCAAATCCAGCAGATCCCTGGCACAAGCTTTCTAATTAGTTTATACCAGCTTTCACACTCCTGATTTATTTCTCCATAAAGGGCAGCAGTGGTGAAGAGTGCTGAGGCAGAGTTGCCTTTTTTCTTACTTTATTTTAGTGTAGTCTAAACACTGCTATAGTTATTGAGCTCTTCTGTTATATAAAGCTGAAAAACACGAGGACTTTCCCTGCTGAAATAATTCTGAATGAAGGCACATTTGTCTGGGCTCTGCTCCATCACAAAATCATGTTTTTCCCCCCATTCTTCTTCTGTTGCATAAAGTTAGGGGGGTACCCAGTTAGAGACTTTCCTCTTTGCCTGTAGGTTATTCTATCTTGTACAGATGACTTCCTTCTCTCTGAGCCCTATTTCCTTTTCCCTTTCATAGAATTATTTAGTCTTGAATAGATTCTCAGTTACAAAGAACCCTGTGGAACTGATTGTGGTAGGAAGCTATGAGATGGGCTGTTTTGCCCATGGGGTGCAAAGAATTTCTGCTCTGTCCTTGCCTGGTGAAATATCTTTGTTCTTTTTGCAACAAAGTCATGCCCTTTCAGAAAGGCAAATGGTTTTTCCCTACCCCGCTGTCAGATGGGCAGCCCAGTTCTATCCTGTGCTGGCACAGCTGGGCTGAGTGGCCTACACCGTATCCAGCCAAGTCCAGGAAGATGGTTAGGATCCAGCCGAGGCCTTTCCCACCAGTTCTGTCCCCTCTTGGGCCTGAATTGCCCCCTTCTCACCTTGGTTCTGGCCTCCCCCCTGTAGCCCCCCTGTGCCACTTGGCGGAGTACTTGCCTCTGTCTGCAGCCTTTCCTTTGGATGCCATGCTGGTAGGCTGGCACAGGCCTTTCTACCAATGCTGCTTGCTCTAGAGTAGTAGCAAACATGCTTTATGGCACATTTGCCCTCAGAACAGAAGATTAGGATTGCGCTGTGAGATAGTGTAAGGTGCAAATGTGGAAGCCCTAATTTCACTTTGAACTTGTTATGTGCCCTTTAGGGAAACTGCTATCCGTGTGCCTCAGCCTTCCTGATCTATCATGTTGAAGTAATAGCACTGATCTACCTTGCAGGGTTGTTGTAAGGATGACTGAAATAATGTGTCTGTGGGGTTCTGAACACTGTCAGATGGTGCAAGAATGCAAAATGTTGTTGTTGTTGTTGTTGTTTTAAATACCATTACCATGCTGTCCCATTTGAAAGAATAGATGCAAGATAGTGACAGCCGTGACGGGGCTGAGAGAGACAGTGGCTTGGCTAAGGCCATCTGGTGAGTTCGTGGTGGAGGCAAGATTTAAACCAGAGACTTCTTGATGATTCATAGCTCAGTCTCTTCACCATTTGACAACATTGCTACTTAGTATTTTCTTCCAAGGCTTTTCAAGGCTGTTACTGGAGGATGGCAGAGTGGGTTTGCGCGTTTGTTTTCTAAGTTCCTATTACTCACTTTTTTCCCATGGCTTCTCTCTCCCCCCCCCCCCCCACACTGGTTGACTGTTTTTCTCCTCTCACTGACTCTCTTGTTCTCCCTCCCCTTTCTTTTTTCCCCTCCAGGTCTCACTAGCTCTCTCTTCCTTTCGCCTTCTCTCCCCTCACTGGCTGTTGTTCCTCTCCTTCTCTCCTCCCCCCCACATGCTGGCATTCACTGGAGCATCCAACTTTGGCCTCCTCCTCCATCTGGCTGGGTCCTTCTCCTTACTTCACTGCATGTATTTTGTAAAGGCAGAGGCAGGCACAGGAAGCAAGAAGGACATGTGGGAGATTAGAATGATGGGTTAGATCAGTGTTTTTCTTTTCACGGCACACTGACCTACATGGTCTTCTCTGTGGTCTTTGCCTCTTGGGATGTCACTTCCAGCTTCCAGGAGACTCGTCAGGGTTCTGCAGCTCTGTTTTTAGGGCAACTGTCTGTAGTAACAAGCTGGTGGAGGAAGAGGGACAGACAATTTGTTACTACAGTTGCCCTAAAAACAGAACTGCAGAGCCCAGAAGAGCTTTTCTGCAATTTTCAGCTGCTGTGCTTCAAACTTGCATGGCACACCTGCAGACCTTTCACAGCACTCCAATATACTGCTGAACACCAGTTGAAAATCACTGGGTTAGATGGTTCAACACTCTGTAGATCACCACATTGTATTATTCCATCCTTCTTTCCTTCCTGGAACCAGGACCAGTGGGGGAAAGGGTGCAGGATGGAGAGAGAGCCTGGAAAGAGGAGGAGCTGGATTTCTCCCCTTGATGACATAACTTGCTTCCCCTCCAAAAGAACTGGAGCAGCAGTGTTCCAGGGCGTATCAGAACCCCCCCTCCCCCCCCCAAGCTGGCAGACTTGAGTTCAGATCTAATGCAAAATTACAATTTTCCATTATGTCTGAACTTGTCCAACGTCTTCAGTTGCTTCCACAAGTATAGTTGCAAAAACTGTTAGCAGGATTGTTGTAATCTCTGTTGAAAACAGCTGGTGTCACTTGTGGAGTCCTTAACAAAGTAAAGGCTTTCCTCAAAGGAAATTTGCAAAGGCCAACTGGTATAAAGAGAATTTGGGGTTTTTAAGATTGTGTGGTGGGGGAGGGGTGGATTGCTGTGCAGGATTCTGCATAAGCCCTAAGGGACTAGAAACTTGCTGAACACTTTAGTATTAGTTTCATATGAGTAGTTGCAGAATGGCAAAATATACAGAAACCTGATTATCAGTTAATAAACCTATTCCCTTCAAAGATCCATTCCCATCCCATGTTAGCAAGTGACCGTTATTTTGCTTTCAAAGGTACATTACAGTCCATGGTGGAATGAGAAGAGGTGATGACTTACAGGTGCCGACAGGGCTAGACAAGCTGGGGTGTTTGTACCTGCTTTACGTCTTGTGGGAGTGGGGAGAGAACTGCACCATTATGGTTGATAATGAATCCTGATACACCATGCCTGTAGAACCCTGGGAAGAATGCGCAAAATGCAGATTGTGCAAAGTCAGCAAACATGATTGACTTGCCTAATGGCAGTCTCCAGGTCTTGCTAAGCTCAGCTTGATAGCATCATTTAGCAATTATTACCCCAGTGGACCGAAATAGCAGGAGTTGCCGATGTTTCAGAGAGATAGCCCTCATGTTTCTGGAATAAATATTCAGCATTGGCTAAGAAAAGGTCATAGGGGAGAAAAAGAATGTTGACAGTTGGCTTTAGACAGTTCCTGAAGTCATCTGTAATACCAAAGACTTATGTGGTTAGCATCTCTGTCCTAGTGAAAAATGCTAAGAATGCACCAAAGCTTTGGAAAGACAGAATGAAAGAATGGGTTGCTTTGCTGAAAATGGTACTGGGTCCAGAAGTGGCAAGTTTCTATACCTTAAAGCTGAATAGTGTTTTCTAGGGGCCATGAAGTGGCACCTAAATACCTGCCTGGTATTTTCTCTCTCTTCCCCATGGTGAGCAGAGCAAAATAACTTAAGTAATACAAGCAAGGATATAAACTTGTGACAGTCATGCATCATGGAGAGATTTTTTCCCCCCCAAGTGAAAAATTCAGAAGAAAAGACATTGTTTTGCTCACCTGACCCAAAATAAAAAAATGAGGGTGATGAAAGTTTGAGATTCAACGTATTGTATTGGCAACCTTCAGTCTCGAAAGACTATGGTATCGCGCTCTGAAAGGTGGTTCTGGCACAGCGTCTAGTGTGGCTGAAAAGGCCAATCCGGGAGTGACAATCCCTTCCACACCGGGAGCAAGTGCAGTCTGTCCCTGGTCTGTCTCCCTGGCTATGGGCCTTCCTTCTTTGCCTCTTAGACTCAGACTGTTGGCAAAGTGTCTCTTCAAACTGGGAAAGGCCATGCTGCACAGCCTGCCTCCAAGCGGGCCGCTCAGAGGCCAGGGTTTCCCACTTGTTGAGGTCCATCCCTAAGGCCTTCAGATCCCTCTTGCAGATGTCCTTGTATCGCAGCTGTGGTCTACCTGTAGGGCGCTTTCCTTGCACGAGTTCTCCATAGAGGAGATCCTTTGGGATCCGGCCATCATCCATTCTCACGACATGACCAAGCCAACGCAGGCGTCTCTGTTTCAGCAGTGAATACATGCTAGGGATTCCAGCACGTTCCAGGACTGTGTTGTTTGGAACTTTGTCCTGCCAGGTGATGCCGAGGATGCGTCAGAGGCAGCGCATGTGGAAAGCGCTCAGTTTCCTCTCCTGTTGTGAGTGAAGAGTCCATGACTCGCTGCAGTACAGAAGTGTACTCAGGACGCAAGCTCTGAGATTCAACGTATACATATTGTATAGGTAGTCCATAAAAGGTAGCCTTTGATGCAATTAAAATTTTCTTGATACAATTCTTTTAGACATAAAAAGGGACAGATTATGACATTTGGCAAAAGAACATGAGGCACTGATGGAAATGTTAATTGCACAGGGGAAATAAAAACTGGTCTCTTTGAACTGATTAAGCCACTTTGGAGTCTCCTCTTGGCCAGTGTGACTGGAAGGTTTTTCAAGTCTAGAGGCCTAATATTTTTGCATAATGGACCTCTTCTCTTTGCTGGACAATGCACCACCTTATCTTCTTACTCCTGAAAAGTTCAGACAGCATTCTCTTACTTTATTTTGCATGCTGTGCTTCATGGAAATTGCCTGAAAAACTGGGTTAGGTCGTTGGCTTAACTTGAATGCCTGCTTGTATAGCACCAAGACTGAGAAAACCACAATAGACATGAAGCTTGTTATGAGAAGTGTCTGCAAAAAGAGAGCATGTGGGGGAGGATAGGCACAGCTGGCAAGATTGGGCACTAAATTATGGGTAAGAAATAAACTAAGGGTTCTTGGTAAAGCAAGCTAAGGCATGCATTTTGAGACTTTTTTTTAGTCTTTGCTTGCTTGGAATGTGAGTGGCATTCTCTAGCTATGTGGCCATGTTCAGTAAATTGGGTGGGCTGGCTGGTACTAGATTGCAGACTCAAACGAAATGTCAAGAGTGTTGATGTGGTGCGATTGCACTTAGTGAGAGGCAAAGTTAATTAGACTGAAATAATCAGTATTTCTAACGTGTGTAGGCACATATGAGGGCACTTGGCTGGGTAAAACTTTTAGAAGTAGCCATTTTACGTTGTGGTCTTTATTTAGCAACATCCTCTGCAACACAAATGAATCTCAGTACCAAATTTTTCCAGCTTTCCCCCAAACATGTTTTAGCCATTTGGTTGTTTGTTGAAAATTGGCAGGACTTGAGCCTGCAAAGGATCCAGGAGCATGTCAGAGGAGAGTTTCGTTGCTGCCCCATCCCCAACTTCTGGTCCAAAGAGGAAAGGCAGTAAAAGTTCTGAAAAAGCAATTGGCCAGAGTGGATCAGGTGGTCCTGCTCTATCCTCTAAGACAGTGATTGTCAACCTTTCCCATCTCACGGCACACTGACAAGGCACTAAAATGGCCAAGGCACATCAACAGGTTTTTGACAAATGACAAGGCACACCATGCTGCCAGTGGGGGCTCACATCTCTCATTGGCCTTATTAGTAAATGACTTTCTCCCAAATTCCTGTGGCACACCTGTGGACCACTCACGGCACACCAGTGTGCCACAGCACAGTGGTTGAAAATGGCTGCTCTAAGAGATAGTGACTGGCCCAAGGTCACCCAGGTAGCTTCATGGCTAAGCGGGTATTTGAACCTGGATCTTTCAGGACTAAGTCCAACACCAGAACCACTACCCAAACCTGTCTTATCTTACATATAAACCAACTCCTGTGCCGACTGAAACGGAACCTCGGGATGGGAGCTATCCAGCTCAGTTGCCAAGAGCTCTCCCTGGGTTCTGTGGGACGAAGTGAAGAGCTCCAGTCTAAGTCACAACAGAGAGGAGGTGCAACTGCCCCAAACAGTGGGGATAACTAGGATCAGGAGATAGTCTTAAACCACTTCCCAGTGGTGTGCATGATGAGGTTTTCCTCCCTGTTAATGGATGTCTGCTCTCAGTTTATATTAGGGAAAAAAAATAGTTCTGTTTTGGGGACATTGTTGCTGCATATGGAGATTGGAATGATCATAAAAGTTTGAGAGATTGACAGAGCCACAGAATACAGATGGAAAGATTTTGCATGTTGAATAGCACTGAGGTGGCTTTCTCTGAAAAAAGTTGGCATCCCTACCTCTAATTCTAGATGGGAAAGCCACAGGCAGGCAGGCTGATCTTGGTGTCTGCCGCCATTGATACCTATCTAAACCCTCCTAGTTTTCTCTGACGCGTGACTAGAGGTTAAGGTAAGCACGATAATTTTTGCAGGCAACTCTCTCTATCTTGAACCGACAATAGCAACATAAACCAGAAACGCTTGCAAGACGCTTATCTTTGCTGGTTGGTTGCAAGTCAATTAAGATTAGAATTAACAGAGGAGAACAAAAGATGACTGTAATTGACTATTCAGCTAAAGCCCTGGCAGGATGGAGTGTTGGAATTTGGAGTGCTTCACATAAGATTGGAAGGAATGTAGATATTAAAATACTTGTCATAGATTTATTGGCTTGGTGATAGAGTTTGGCAAGGAGCAAGACCTAATGGGGCATAGTGGCAGAGATCGGAAGGAGATATAGGAGAGAAATGGCTTCTACTGAGAGCTGTGTAAGCAGAGTGCTTTGGAAGGAAAAGGCAGAGATAAGAATGTATCAGGGAGGCAAATCCTTTTATCCCCTAGCCAAAATGAAGCCTCATCAAGTGCATTGTTTGACTGATTTTATTTAGGGACAGCTCTGAATTTTTTTAGCCATACAGAGGCCTGACTATACCAGTTTTACAATACCTTTAAGAAGGGATTGGACAAATTTCTGGAGGAAAAGTTCATTACAGGTTACAAGTCATAGTAGGTATGTGCAAGCTCTTGGTTTTAGAGGCAGGCTGCCTCTGAATTGCCAGATAAGGGGAGTCACCGGGACACAGATTGTGTCTGTCTTGTGTGCTCCCTGGGGCATTTGGTGGGCCACTGTGAGATACAGGAAGCTGGACTAGATGATCCTTTGGCCTGATCCAACAGGGCTCTTTTTATGTTCCTATGTCCACCAAAGGTAATGTTAAGGCACAATTAGATGTTTGGCAGAGGTCGGGGACAGGGTAAAGGGAGTTTAGACTGCAATCCTTGACCCACTTATTTGGGGGGGAGTCCTGTTGAATATAGTGGGGCTTAGTGTAAACACGTATAGGATTGTACTTTTAGTCTCCCCTGTTGGCTCCACTGCAAAGCAATGTGGGAAGGGTGTGAGTGGGAAACAGGTGCTTCACCGTTTCACCCTCTGCTTTCATCCCAGATGGGGTCTGAAGTATTCTGTAATGCAGTGTCAAATCAACAGATGGGGAAGCAAGCTCAGGCCTGTGTATCCACTAAACATCCAGTTCTGTCTTCAGACTCGTGGGGGTACTGGCACTCTCTGAGAGCTTATGTTCAGCCGGTCCCTGTTGCTTACACACACCCTCCTTTAAGTGTTATTTCTTGCTTTCTAAGCTCTTAATCACACCTACAGTTAAATTCTTTACCGGTGATGCACTCAGGAGGGAAACTATGATAATAAGGACAAGGCTTGAACCAGCCTGTTGCAAATACACCTGATGATGAATTTCCCCCCTGCCTTATGGGTATTATTAGGGGATGAATAAATGCAGATGATGATGATGAAAAGAGCTCTTGGGAAGCCCAAGAATTATTAGTAGCTCAATGTTGTTGAGCTTATAATTAGAATTCCAATTAGAGTTTCAGCTGACCATTTTAAAAACATGTTCTACTTAAATGGTCTCAAGAGAATAAAAGAACAGTTCTTATTGTAGAATGTGGGGGAGGAGCATTAGAGGACCATGAGTGGTAGAGCTCCCAGTTTCCAATTCAAGAGAGCCTACCTTACTATTCTTAGTTCGGTAAGGAGGTTGCTGTCGTTCATGCACCTCATTCCGTCCTGCCCCCCACTCTGCTCACCCACCTTTCCCTTCTGTGGTGGACCGGAATTGAAGTCCTGCTTGCTTCAGCAAATGTGGGAGAGGGGTGAGAGAGAATGCCATGAGTAGCAATGGTCATTCCTGCCATTGCATTGGTCCTGGTAAAAATTGGTCTCCTGGGTGGCAATGTGTCCTATTGTATGCATATTACTGATTCTCAGGTTGATTTACAGACTTCCTTTATTGTCCAAGGTGGTTTTCCTCAATGGTAGTATCTCCATGTCGGGGGTTAGGGATCAGCCTTGGGAAGGGGCACATCAGGTGTGGAGTCCTCTACCACTCATGCAAAACGTTACATACTGCAGCTGAGGAAGCTCCATTGTTCAACATAAGAGCTGAATAGTTTCCACCTCAATTGAAAGTGGACAGTAATTGTTTTTAGGCGAATGGTCAAGTCGTTATCTGCTCTGTGTTGTACACAATTCTTTGTTTTCTTGTACTATGTACTTAGAATGTTGTACAGGTTATTCCCTCTCCCCAACAAGAACAGGGGGTGTCAACCACAGAATTCTCAGCATTCTCTCCAAACTGTAAATGCTATGGGCCATTTTGAGGGATTTAAGTTTTAAAAGGGGGGGGGGGTCCACAGTGGTGTAGCTAGGGGGGTGCAAAGCACTAAGTTTTGCAGGGAGCCTCACCATAGCGTGTGAGCTT
The DNA here is from genome assembly GCF_035046505.1 of Tiliqua scincoides. Taxonomy (NCBI): domain Eukaryota; kingdom Metazoa; phylum Chordata; class Lepidosauria; order Squamata; family Scincidae; genus Tiliqua; species Tiliqua scincoides. The sequence goes on from NC_089828.1 coordinate 9,989,936, forward strand.
CCTCTCCGTTTTGCCTTCAGAGCCATTCTGGGTGGTGGGAACAAAACAGAGAGGAATGCCCAGAATGGCTACTAAGGGAAGGGAAAGGGTCTGGTTGCACACCGTGGTGAGGCTCCCTGCCAGACTTAGTGCTTTGCACCCCCTCTAGCTATGCCACTGGGGATACACATTTTACAAAATCAAAAAACCACAGTTCCCAAGATTCTTTGGGGGAAGCCAAACTAGTTAAACTAATTAGAAACTGCTTAAAGTTTGCAGGATATAGTCACGTGTGCACCCTGCCACAGCACGGCCAATGCTTTTTAGAGAGCCTAGAGTTAATTTGTCTTCTACTTCTCCCTACAGCTTTCTCCACTGAAGTCCATTGACATGCCTGTTGCTAAAATGAGTTTTAAAAACTTTTTAATCAGGTGTACATTCTTGCTCAAATTTAGGGGGTGCCAAAACTGCAAATGTTAATTAAATGTCAACATTTTTTTAAAAATGCTAAAAACAACAAATAACCACATATAATGAATTGCATACATATCGGAAGCACACTGTGTGGATTGTTGAATGACAGTGGCTCAGGCAGGGAAGTCACGTTCACGCCTCCAGAATCTTTTAAAATTCCATTGTAAAATATTTGGTACACCATGCTACATGGTAGCTTTGCCACAGCTGCAGTTGAGATCAGCATCTTCTGTACAGCAAATATTTGACATGGAAAGCAGAGGGACAAATACCTTTCTGAAAGGAGCAGCTTAAAAAACCTGCCAGAGTGAACAGAACTGAGCAGACAGTAAACATAGGTAGCTGCTTTCTACTGAGTCAGACCATCTAGCCCAGTGTGGTCTACACTGACCGTCAGCAGCTCTCTGGGTTTTTCCCCAGCCCCACCTAGAAATGCCAGTTTGAACCTGGCACCTTCTTCATGCAAAGCACTGAGCTTTGGCCCCCTTCCCATTTCACTTCATTTCATTAGAGTCCCCATCAATTTAAACCAACATCTCTGTCTCTAAGATCTACATTATTGTTTCCAAATAAGGTTTGCTACATTTTTTTTTTGGTCTGGGGTTGTTCCTGCATCTTTAACGTCAGCAGTTGATAGACTAAGGGCACAATCCTAACCAGGTCTGCTCAGAAGTAAGTCCTATTTTGTTCAATGGGGCTTACTCTCAGGAAAGGGTGGTTAGGATTGCAGCCTAAATTTCTGACCATTGGACTCCTGCATCAAAACAGAACTGGTTAACAATATATAAATATTACACGTTGAGCATCCCTTATTTGGACTGCTTGGAACGGAAAGGAGTCTGGAGTTTGGATTTCGTTATACTTGCATAAATTAATGAGAAGTGCATCCTCTTGCTCTTTTCACTGTTATCCATCTGGGTGTCTGCTGGCCTCTTTGACATTTTTCAACAATGTCTGTGCAGGTACGCACCACAGAGCAGAGAACAGAATTTACAGCCTGTACCTGCATTCTACATGGGAATTAGCACAAGACCTTCTTTTGTTCACACTACAGAAAACAAGTCATGGACAAAAATGTCTGGATTTTGGAATAGTCCCATTTCAGTTGTCCAGACAGGGGTAATCTACCTGTTTTTACTTATTTTAAAGCTTTATATACTGCCTTTCCTAATCTCAAGGTCGTAATCAATAAAAAATAAAAATGATACAGCATATGAATAAGACATTAAAATGGTTTAAAAAAAAAGAACAGTTAAAACTTGCCACTAACACCATCTGAGATTTGACGAAATCATTTACAGTTCAATCCTTACTTTTCCCTTTTCCCTGGGGAGAACCACTATAGTCCCAATGGGGCTACTCAGATCTGTGCCACCTCAATCAGTAGCACAAATCTGAGCAGCCTGGAACTGCTCCAAGCTGCCTGGGAACAGGGCTAAGTTCCAGCATGACTGCCGGATCCTGGCCCTGCCTTCTGTTCCCTGCGCACCTGCTCCTGGGAACACCCCCTGTCCACTCCCCCCCGCCCCAGAACACCTCCCTCCCGCCTCCTCCCTGCTCTCCCCATGTTGGCTGAGCTTGGCCAGTGCAAGCTCACTCACCGTGGGGCCCATGTTGGTGTGAGAAGGCTGGCGTGAAGTGAAGTTGCGTTGACGTGAAAGTACTTTATAGAACCTTTACAACAACATTGAGCCAGCGAAAGGGATTTGCACTGGCCCAACTGCACCTTTGGATTGTACCCTTAGGCTGCAATCCTATGCACATTTACAAGTAAGCCCAACTGACTATAATGGGGCTTATTTCTGAGTAGACATGCATAGGATTGGGGTCTCAGTCTCTGAATTTTACATTTTATCTGCAAAGAGGTTTTATTTTTCCCCCCTAAGAAAAACAGTTGATCCTGACTCATACTGCTGTGTCCGAATGTCTAGCCCACCTCTACTCACAAACAGAGACAAGTTAATATGAATTTGGAAACGCAAGGAGTTCAGAAGCATAAATTAGGCTGTAGTAGCAGTAGGGAGGGAAGCGCCAGCCAGCCCTTCGTGATCTGCTCTGTTTCTGGGTTTCCCATCATGCTGCCTGGTAGGTCAACAAACCCATCATATTTTACAAGGGGGAAAGAAGAAAGGACAAGCTGTTCTAGGCTTCAGAAGCCAAAGTCAGATTCATAGTCCTTCCTTCCTCTGTGGTAGCCTCAGCCAAACAGTGCCCTCTAGATTTTTTAAAGCAACATCAATTGCAAACAAATTACTGAGCACGGAGGGATTTGCCGACCAGCAGTCCTGAAAGAACTCTCGCAAGGGACCTGTTGTGGTGCTTTCTGGGGATGACACCATTCCATGGCCTGCTTCTGTTTTCTTAAGGAGCACGTGCACTGTTTTCTTAATTTATCTTAGCATACTGTGTTCCCTCAAGAAAGATCTATCATAGCTTTGTTCAATGCAAGACATTTGGCCATGTTTTCGCAGTGTTACAACATTTTTGGATGTCACCATCCCAAGGAAAAGGCAAACACAACATAAAAATAGTCTGTGGACAGAGGAGGAATAGCATTTAATGGAACAGCTGAATGATGTTTCTCCAGATACTTCCCATTACCGATTGCTACAGTAGGCTGCCAAGATGAGTTGACCGACCAAGGATTCCTAGGGGCCGGGGAGCAGAAAGAAACTTTCAAAATCTGTCATATTTTCACATATTTTTTGTGTGTGGTTAGCTTCAGACACAGTGGTGGTGTTGCATCTGCTCTTTCTAAACATACGTATATATGCTCAGATCCTGCAATAATGGATATCTTGGCAGAGAAAATATTAGGGTAGAGGTAAAGAGACACTGTATAAAATACAAAAATGAGCAAATCAGTGATTTTTTTTTTTCTTGTTTAGTTTAGTTGAATTCTGGCAGCCTCTTATTGAAATTACTTTTGTTGTTTTGTACTAAATGTTTAAACTTTGAAAAAAAAAAGATATTTAGGGATGGAGGCATACAAAAGAATCTGTTCCTTTGCTTAGATGCAGTACATCACTGCCTGTTGGCCAGGGATGTGTATAATATCAATGTTCTGTGGACCCAACCTTGTGTCCAATAAACAAGCCCTACTCTAGCAAGGGAGAGTAACACACATAAAGAAGTGTGCAAAGGTGAGCTTAGAAAAACGTAAAGTGTTTTTCCCTGCTTGGCCTAGTCACTCAGGCCTTGGAAGACTTGCTTATCATAGGTTGTGTCCTTCTGTTATACAGACTAATCTCTCTGTGGAAGGTTGTTTGACCTGACAGTGAGTTAATATGTAGGGTTGTGGTGTCCCTCCCAGTCCTTGGTGCCAGGATTAGGGGAGATGGTAATTGTTTTTGTTTTATCTCAAAAGCAATGGAAACATCACTTATTGAGGACCATGAGAAGCTTGCCCATAAGACTGAATAGAAAATGCACATTAAAAAAAAATTCATAGATGAAATTGGTTTCTGCTTCTGAACCCAGTTTATATGCCCCATTAATCTTAGTTAGGGCCTGATCCTATCCAACTTTCCAGCACTGATGCGGCCTCAATGCAGCCTCAAAGTAAGGGAGCAAATATTCCCTTCCCTTGAGAAGGCCTCCATGACTGTGTCACCAACATAGGATGTAGCACATGCCCCATTGGCATGGCTGCATCAGTGCTGGAAAGTTGGATAGGACTGGGCCCTTTAGTGATGACTGTTGTTTAAACATGCCTCGGTGACATCGAGATTAGATTACTGTAACGCACTCTATGTGGGGCTGCCCTTGAAGACGGTTCGGAAACTGCAACTAGTGCAGAATGCGGCGGCCCGTGTGGTTACTGGAGGTAGGCGGTTCGACCCTGTCAGTCCGCTTCTCCAGCGGCTGCACTGCCTGCCCATTCGTTTCCGGGCCCAATTCAAGGTGCTGTTATTGACCTTTAAAGCCCTATACTGCTCTGGACCAGGGTATCTTAGAGATCGCCTGCTCCCGTACAATCCGGCTCGCCCTCTCAGGTCATCAGAGAAGGACTTTTTACAAGTGCCGCCGCCTAGGGAGGTACATGGGGCGGCTGCAAGAAATAGGGCCTTCTCAGTAGTGGCACCAACGCTATGGAACTCCCTTCCCCTTGACTTAAGAATGGCTCCCTCTCTTGAGACCTTTCGGCAAGGCCTGAAGACCCTTCTGTTTAAACAGGCCTTCTGAGTTCTTGGCCTTTTAACATCTTTTTAACATCTTTTAATATTTTTTTACAGGCCTGATTCTTTTATGACTTGCTGCTGCTCTATGCTCTTTTTACCTATTTTTTTTTACTCTGACTGCTGTTTTTAGTATGTGTTAATATGTTTTTATTTGTTTTTTAAATTGTTTTTAATATGTTGTAAGCCACCTTGAGTCCCTTCGGGGAGAAAGGCGGGGTAGAAATAAAGTTATTATTATTATTATTAACATGGGCAGCTTCAACAGAAAACCTGCCTGGCATCTTGCACACTGTGAAGCTAATAGTATATTCACCTAACACTCTTTCTCTCCCCCTCCTGCCATCTCTGTGGATTGTGAAATCAGGACTGAGTCTCTGGGTTACATCTAGAACTTCTAGGAAGATCTCCTTGATCTTGATGTCTAAAACTTTACTTTAGAGCAAGGGTGTCCAAAGTTTTTGGCAGGAGGGCCACATCATCTCTCTGACACTGTGCTGGGGGCCGGGGAAAAAAGATGAACTTATATGAATGACTAAAGGTCTTGCAGTAGCTCAAGGCCTATAAAAGGCCTTGCACAAAGCATGGCTGGCCTTTCCTTTGCTGCCGCTACTGCATCACAGATGTGAAACAGCAAGCAGTAGAGGAAGCCCTCATCCTACAGCTCACGCAAGAGGTCAAACAGTCGCCCTCATGCTGAGAGCAGTTGCACCGGGCCAGCGTGGGCTCCAACAAATCACCGGAGGGCCAGAGGCTCATTGGAGACTGGGGGCTCCCTGAGGGCCACATTGGGAGGGAGCACCCGTTTGGACACCCTTGCTTTAGAGCAGGGGTGCCCAAACCCCGGCCCTGGGGCCACATGCGGCCCTCGAGGCCTCTCAGTGTGGCCCTCAGGGAGACCCCAGTCTCCAATGAGCCTTTGGCCCTCTGGAGTGATGCAACTGCTCTCAGCGTGAGGGTGACTGTTTGACCTCTCACGTGAGCTGTGGGATGAGGGCTTCCTCCACTGCTTGCTGTTTCATGTCTGTGATGCAGCAGAGGCAGCAAAGAAAAGGCCAACCTTGCTTTGTGCAAGGCCTTTTATAGGCCTTGAGCTATTGGAAGACCTTCATTCATTCAAATAAGTTCATCTTTAATATATTCATTTATGTATAATTATGTAAATGTATTCAAATTTGAAATGTAAATTTAATTCTTTTTTTCCCCGGCCCCCAACACAGCGTCAGAGAGACGATGTGGCCCTCCTGCCAAAAACTTTGGACACCCCTGCTTTAGAGTGCCAGATTGTAAGGTCATGAAGATTCTGTGTCCAAATCAACAAGCTCCCTCCTTCCCATTCTGGTGTTGCTTATTATATGTGGGGACTTTGAGGGCATCAGGTATGCAGTCCACCAGTGGCAGCTATGTATAGAGTTTAATGGGAGTATTGCAATGAGTCATGTCAGTGTAGAAAATGAAACAAAGGCCAAAAAATTACCAAAACAACTAGAGCTTTTAAATTCTAACTTTCCAGACATGTTCTGCTTAGGATGCGGTAATTCTGGGAATGCATTTACTGGAAAGGTTTCACTATTCTGAGCCATATTTTCACAGCTTGGTAGTTGGCCGTGGAGTACTGCTGGATTTCTACCTTGCTTGCCCTTGTAACTATGGTGACACTGAGAGTAAGGCAGAGAGAGAGGACAGGAATGCAAAGGATCAAGGTCATTTTTCCCCTTGTGCATGATGGCCACCCGCAAAGGGACTGACACATTGGGAAATTTGAATTGATGTACAAATAGTAGCATTTATGTTAGAAAGCCTCTCACTGCTTCTTAGAATATTGAGTGATGGCCTGTGAAGACTTCCGTTTCAATTTCATAGTACTTTTGCTCCAGGAGTGTGTTTGCATGCTGTAGAACTTACAAGATTTAGTTCACCAACCAAAGAACTTGCAACCCAATCCTATCTTGCACTGGCATGCAGGGCAGCTGATGCAGCATCTGACAAGCTGGCAGGGCACCAGGCTCCCCAGAAAAGGAAATTAAGAAAAATCTTACTTACTTCTCAAGCCAGTGCACGGTTCCCTATGGGACTCTTCAAAGCTATGCCGATTTTTTTTGCTGACATAGCCTTGAAGAACCTTCTGGGGGTGTATATGGGCTGGGGGTATAGGTTTCAGTGCTGCTGAGATCCACGTAGTCCCAACCCCAATCCAACCCTCATCTTGGCCTTCTCCTCACCCTGTTCTGTCTTCACTGCCAGCAAAACTGTAGTAGCAGAAAATCTGCAGGCACTGTTAGTGGCACACAACGTTCTTGGCCTTGCACTGGTGGTAGCTCTTCTCAGACCAGTAGAGAGGCTGCCCTGATGGTGTACCTCGCAGATAGGATTGGGTCTTTAGAGACATATATACAAACCAAGTGTTTTTCCAGGATTAGACCACTTCTGGTGAGAGATCGCATGATTGAATTCTTCCTTCCAAAAGGTCTGTGCATCTGGAAAGGTAGCATGGGAGACAGTTGGGCTGAAAACTAGCTTTTCAATGGTGTGGAATTTGTTTTGTTTTTACATGTGGGAGCATCCACCTGCATCTTCTCTGTCCTGGCTACAGCCAGTGGTGTAGCCAGAAGGGGTACAAAGCACTAAGTTTTGCAGGGAGCCTCACTGTGGTGTGTAAGCAATCTCTCCCTCCCCTTTGGAGCCATTCAGGGTGGTGGGATCAAAACAGAGGCATTCATCTCTAAAGGGGAGGGGAAGGGGCCACTTGCACGCTGCAGTGAGACTCTCTGCAAAACTTAGTGCTTTGCACCCCCTCTAGCTATGCCACTGGTTATAGCTGCTTGGAAGTAGTAGCAGGAGATAGTGTCCAAGACTACTTGGACATTTTCATAACTTTTCATAACAATCACAGCAGGATAGTTCACAGCAGATATCTCCTCTTTGTCAATCGCTGCTTGCGTGATCCAGTAACTGAAGCGGTCCTGCAGCAAGTTGAGGGCCTGATCTAAAAGTTCAAAGACTGAGATGAGTTTCAGCTTTCCTTTAGCTGATATTATGTCAGCCTAGTAATAATCGGTAATAGGTGTGAATCTTGCATAGCATGTCAGAGAAGGCTGGGTTGGGGACTGTAAAACATGCTGGCATTTTTCTTCTTGGAGATAGATCCGTCAGGTGGAGAAGGATTCTTCACTTTTAATCCCCTTATACTTCTAATGTCCTTTCTTTTGCCAACAGAGGAGACTGGCTGCACATTGCCTTGTGCTATCCAAAGGGAACAGTTTTCACTGTGGTGGGGGACATCTACCAGCGACAGACAGGGAAGGCACAACATGTGAAACACTACTCAGCTGTCTCTTCCTTCCATAGTGTGTTGAAGAAGTTGGATCAACGGCTCTTCTCTTTTGACACTTCATCAGGGTAAGTGATGGTGTGCTTGGCACCTTGACTATTGGCTGTTGGCTCTGCAAGTGAGTCATAGGATCTGGAACAGCAGCTCCTATGTTGAATGGAGTGCAAATAGGACATACATGGAGAGAAGGTGGCTCATTTATTATTTATTAATTATCATGAAATCCATTTTGTTTTAACAGTAAAAGGATATGCTCAGGAACACCATTGGGCAAGGGTAGGGGGCTAAACATGCTCGCTGCCCTTGGTTTATTCAATCTGTTAACAGTAAATCCTGCTCTTTTTTTGATAGCTTAGATTCTGTTTCTTGATCACACCCAGGAGTTACAGAATATTGGGAACTGTTTCTTTTTCATATGTAGGTAACAGACTAGTTCAGACAGCCTAAGGAACTGTGTGCATTTGGTTGTGAACATGGCTTGAAGCCTCCTGAGCCTATATGCTCCCTCCTTCCTCCTTGCCTCTTTGACCTGCATGCCCAGGCAGTCTTAGGGCCCAATCCTATCCAACTTTCCAGTGCCAATGCAGCTGCAATGCAGCCCTGAGGTAAGGGTACAAACTTTCCCTTACCATGAGGAGGCCTCTGTGACTGCCTCTCCACCGCACATGCCCCATTGGCACAGCTGCATCAGTACTGGAAAGTTGGATAGGATTGGGCCCTTAGTTTGATTAAATGGTTCCAAATCAGAGCCTGGGAATTGCAGTTTAACTGTGGGTTAAAGACCAAGATATGAAACCAAGATTTAACTGTGGTTTCACATTCTGGTTTGTAAAACACATTGAAACAACAGCTCATAGGTTTGAACAACACAAAGAACTTTTGTTAACCAAACTAGAATTCCTCAGGAAAGCAAGGAGAAAAGGGGAGGGAGAAGTATGCAAGCCGGGGAGTCTTTAGAATGCACATGGGAGCAAACAAACCATGGTTTGTTCAATCATCTGACTTGGCCAACTAACCCAATGAAAATGGAAGTAATATCGGCTTAAAATTTGTTGTGCTAACAAGTCCATAAAATTTTGGGGTTGGCAATGCCTTACTATAGCACTGCATAAGTTGCTATGTACCCAAGCTCATAGCAACCATGGGTCCGCCTAGGGCCCAATCCTATCCAACCTTCCAACACAAGTAAAGCTGTGCCAACAGGATGCGAGTTGCATCCTGTGGTGAGGGAGCAGTCATGGAAACCTCCTCAAGGTAAGGAAATGTTTGTTCCCTTACCTTGGGGCTACATTGGTGAAGAAAAGTTGGATAGGACGGGCCCACAGTATTGCCAACACTGACTGGCACTAGCTTTCCGAGGTTTCAGTCGGCAATTTTTCTCTGCCCTCCTTCAAGATTGAACCTGTAACCTTCCACTTCCACTAAAATTCCCCTAAACAGAAGGCCATCCGTTATACCACTTCTTTGGTCTACAGCAAGAACAACATGCTTTTGGTTAATATTAGAAAAGAAAACTAAATAAAGGGAGACAACATAATTGTCAGCTTAAAATATGGGGGGGGGGAATGTACACTGTGTACCAACACACATTTTTTGCATTGCCTAATCCTGACCATCAAGGGGGACTTTCTTTCTATAAATGTCAACTTTAGAGCTAAAAATAGAATCTGGTTCTATGTTTAGACATCATAAGTGATCCATCAAATCTTGGAATGTATATTCCAGAATGTGAAAGATGATCCTTGTACCTTGCAACAATTACAAGGAGAATTGGGAAATTAATTATTCTGGACTAATTCTTCTTTTTGAACTGTACAAAATGTTTCCCCAAATTATGTAAACAGCTTGTTTACCATTAATGTGTCGTTTACTATGCAGTTGTTTGGGACAGGATGTTGTAGTGCTTTTCTGAATGCTGAACACATGGATTTAATTGATTGTTGACTCTGACCTGGACGAATTTCCAGGTTTCAGTAACGATACTGTTGAGCAAATGTCTATTTTTTTGTTTAGTTTTTGGTAGCCTAACAAAGCAGGGGAGATCTTTGTGGCTTATGTTTAATGATAAGCAGGAAGCATCCTTTTCCATTTTGAAGTATAGTGTACTGGTTTAGGGCCTAATCCTATCCAACTTTCCAGCACCAGTGCAACCTCAGTGCAGCCCTGAGGCAAGGAAACAAATGTTCCCATACCTTCAGGAAGCCTTTGTGACTGCCTCCCCATCACAGGAAGCAGTGCATACCCCATTGGTACAGCAGCACCAGCACTGGAAAATTGGATTGGGTCCTTCGGCTGCAATCCTAACCTCACTTTCCTGAGAGTAAGCCCCATTGAACAAAATAGGACTTACTTCTGAGTAGACCTGGTTAGGATTATGCCCTTAGAGACTGAAATTGGGAAATCCCCTTGCTCCAATATCTCACTCTGCCATAAAGTAGCCCCCAATCTTTTAATCCATATGCCTCTCCATCTAAAATATGAGAATAATAATATTGGCCTACTCTAGGGAGCTGGTGAGGTGTAGTGTAGTGTCTAAGATCTACAAGCTACAAGATAAGGATTTCCTTGTTTTGCATCTTGTCTCTGCCATGAGCTCACTAAGGACGCAATCCTAACATGCCCTTGGGCTGGTGCAAGTCCCTCGTGCTGGCCCAGGAGGGTCGCAAATATGCCATAAGGCATGTTTGCACCTCCTCAAGAGTCGGCTGGGCTGGCTCAGGGACGTGCATTGGCCTGCGGAGGCTGAATCCAGCCTGCACAACGATTTGCAAGAGGAGGCTTGCATTGCATGGGCCGAGCTCAGCCAACACAAGGGAGGAGGCAGGAGGGAGGCGTTTTGGGGTGGGTGGAGGGTGGTCCTGGGGGCAGATGGGAAGCTGGAGGCGGGGCTGGGACCTGGAGATATGCTGGATCCTAGCTCCCGTTCTTGACTGATGCCACCTCCTGAGGCGGCGCAAGTCTGAGGAGACCCACGGGGGTTGCAGTGGCTTAACTGGGGGTAAGGGGAAGAGTTTCCCCTTGCCTCTGGCTGAGTCACTTTGATCCCCTATTTTGCGCAGATTCATCGTAGGCCTCTTTGCCTACCTGTTCCAGCACAGGATAGGATTGCGCTGTAAGTGATCTTAGGCAAAGCACTCCACCTCGGCCTCAACTTCAAAAGGAGGATGATAATAATCACTAACCTTGGAGGGCTCTTGTTAGGATTACGGCAACATAATACATGTGCAAAACCATTGTACAAATGCTCAGAATGATGATTAAAGGCTCTGTATGGATTACAAGAGGATAATGGTGTTGTGAGGATAAAATGAAGTAACCCCGGTATGTGCTACCCTGAGCAACTTGGAGGATATAAATTTGAGAGAATAACCCAAAGTGTTTTGGAACTCTGGAACATGAAGCACTTGGGTCTTTCTGAATGCTTTCCTCCCCCACATACATTAAAACAAACTCTCCCTGCGTGCAGTCAAGTTGCACACCAGGTTTTGCAGAAGTCTCTATAGATGAGCTAGTTTGCTGAATGCAAGCAGTTTTGGGGTGTGGGAGCATTCAAAAGTAGTTCTCCCCCCTTTAGTCTGAAAGACTTATAGTATCGAATTCTGCTACCTATATGACTTGTAGAATGCTTAAGTGTCGATAGGAGTGGTTAGGCAACCTCATAAAAACTTGTGGGTTTTTTTTTGCAGGGCCAGCATACAGAAGTCTTTAGACTCCTTACTTGAAACAAACCAATTGCTCTCTAAGGCCTTTGTGCAAGTGGGACAGAATGAATGATTTGATTCATTTCCTCATTCTGGCCTAATGCAATTAGCCACATAGTGAATGGTCCCCTCTAAGCCCTTTGTTGAAATTTGGCAGTTGGTGTGCGGGTTACACAGAGTTTTCTGCTCTCCTAGGTATCTGTTTCTCCACCTTCAAGCACATGAAGTCCGGGAGGGGCACAGCTACTGTTCTCAACGTGGATGTGAACGCATTAAAATAGCAGCCAAGATGCCCCCGGGGCCTCCCTGGAATTGCCCACCTAATCCTTTTGTGGACCAAGACACCTGGAGCAAAGTTTCAAGGCCTGCTGGGACTAGACAGCGGGCAGTGCCTTGCCATCACTGTGGTGCCCCACAGGTACAATGCAGTTTTCTCCATTAAATCTGCAAGAACAGCATTTCTCAATGCTTGTCCCTCACTGACCCGCTTTGCATGGTCCGACTATTGGAAGGAAGGACCACTGGAAGTAAATGGTGATGATGCCATCATCTGTTCTGTCCTGATTGGGAAGTCAGAAGCAATGCCACAAACATGGATAAGAGGCTCAGGGTGGATAGGAGGGTTTTTCTGAGCATGCATAAAGCACATGCCAGAGCTGTACCAGCCAAACTAAGTCTCCTATTGCTGCTTGTCACATTGCATTGCTGGTCTCACTGTCAGGCAGTGGGGCTCTGAGGGTCTCCCACACCACCTCAAGTACCACCAGTGGTACATTGGTGCAAGAGCAAAGGTGGTAAAATGAAAGATGCTGCTGTCTTGGGGCAGCTGGTGAGGACAGCACATTCTTGTGCCTGCCTCACTCCTTTACGTTCCTGTATTAACACCTGCCCTGACCCAATTGTGAGTTCTTAAACCAGAGCATCAGTATAACCATTCAGTCTATAGCACCAGTCTCTCATTTCGCCTATTTATATCCTTCTTCCCCAAACAACCTATAGCACCATTCTGCTTATGGTGTCTTCAGACGATGGGGCAAATATCTCCAGGGGATCACAGGTTGGCAAGGAAGACTTTGGGGTGACTCTTCAACTGCGTTGAATCTTTAATATTTGTATATTATCCAATTAATTACAATAGTTTGCACTGCTAGACAAATGAAACTGTATTCATGTGGATTTAGTACTGCTTACCACCACCATCTCTTATGGGTGACAAAAGAGCATCTCTGGGTAGTGTCCCTAAAGTAACTCTTGGAAGCTGAAGAATAGGTTAGGTGCTAGACCAGGGGTGCCCAAACCCCGGCCCGGGGGCCACTTGCGGCCCTCGGGGACTCCCAATCCGGCCCACAGGGAGCCCCCAGTTTCCAATGAACCTCTGGCCCTCTGGTGACTTGCTGGAGCCCGTGCTGGCCCAACACAACTTCTCTTAGCATGAAGGTGACTGTTCAACCTCTTGCATGAGCTGTGGGACGAGGACTTCCTCCACTGCTTGCTATTTCACATCTATGTTATAGCAGTGGCAGTGAAGGAAAGGCTGGCCTTGCTTTAGGCAAGGTCTTTTATAGGCTTTAAGCTATTGCAAGACCTTCATTCATTCATATAAGTTCTATCTTGAATATATTCATTTATGTAAATCTATTCAAATTTGAAATGTAAATGGATTCTTTTTTTCACGGCCCCCAACACAGTGCCAGAGAGATTATGTGGCCCTCCTGCCAAAAAGTCTGGACACCCCTGTGCTAGACAAATAATGACTTGGTCAAGGACATCCAGCAAGTTTTATGGCTGAGCAAGGATTTGAATCTAGGTCTTCCCATCCATGTCCAACTCTTCCTCTACTACATTTTCTTTCTTTCTTTGTTTCTTTGTTTGTTTGTTTCTTTCTTTGGGGTTGCACTCCCTCTGAAGGAGCAGGTCCGCAGCTTGGGGGTCCACCTGGACTCACAGCTGCTCCTGGATTCCCAGGTGGCGGCTGTGGCTAGGGGGGCCTTTGCTCAGCTTCGGCTGGTGCGCCAGCTGCGTCCGTACTTGGATCATGCAGACCTGGCCACGGTGATCCATGCTACGGTGACATCGAGGTTAGATTATTGTAATGCGCTTTATGTGGGGCTGCCTCTGAAGACGGTTCGGAAACTGCAATTAGTGCAGAATGCGGCGGCCCGTGTGGTCACTGGAGCTAGGCGGTTTGACTCTGTCAGCCCGCTTCTCCGGGGGCTACATTGGCTGCCCATTCGTTTCCGGGCCCAATTCAAGGTGCTGGTTTTGACCTTTAAAGCCCTATACTGCTCTGGGCCAGGTTATCTTAGAGATCGCCTACTCCCATACAATCCGGCTCGTCCTCTCAGGTCATCAGAGAAGGCCTTTTTACAAGTGCCGCCGCCTAAGGAGGTACGTGGGGCGGCGGCAAGAAATAGGGCCTTCTCAGTAGTGGCACCAACGTTGTGGAACTCCCTTCCCCTTGACTTGAGAATGGCTCCCTCTCTTGAGTCCTTTCGGCGAGGCCTGAAGACCTTGTTGTTTAACCAAGCCTTCTGACGTTCTGGCCTTTTTAACATCTTTTATATATCTTTTAGTTGCTTTTTTACAGGCCCGATTCCTCTAAGAACTGCTGTTTTATGCTCTTTTATTCTGACTCTTCTGACTACTGTTTTTATGGGTTCTGCTAATGTGTTTTTTAATATGTTTTTATCTGTGAAATTATGTTTTAATTTGTTTTATATGTTGTTAGCCGCCCTGGGTCCCTTTTTGGGAGAAGGGCGGGATAAAAATAAAGTTTTATTATTATTATTATTATTCTTTGTTTCTTTCTTTCTTTGTTTCTTTCTAACCCTTTCACTTTAAGCCTGAGTGTTGCTGAAAGCTTTCTGGTTCAGTGCATATTGGTGGTTCAGTGTATACTTTTCATACACACATATATACACAGACACCAGCTGTGGACAATTTCCTTCTGTTGTACCCAGGCAACAAGTCATGAGAACTTGGTTTTATGCAGCAGAATTGTCAAGTGCCTCCTATAGATATAAGCTGTGGAAAATACTTTACTTGCAAGCTGTTAGCAAATGTAATTTAAATTCCTTTGGATGCTTAACTTTTTTTCCATTAGGTAATTAAAGATGCCTTTGATTCAAGAATGTAGTGTAGTTAACCTCTCACTAAACCATGCAGAGGGCCCTTTTATCACAGAGACATATCAGGCCAAGTATAGAAGTTACTGCATTCCCCCCTACCCCTCAAGTCACTTGCAAAAACAATCTGTCCTTAGGGTGGTAATTGCAGAATATTAGTCATGGATTGATTGAAACCTCAGACATATTTCACCATGATATTGTCTAATACTTGTTTCAAAAATGAATGGTCTCATGTTTTTTTTGTTCTAGCTCTCAAACAGTAACAGTGTTTGGAAGGCAAGATCCTTCATACAAGATTGTGCAGAGTGCCCCAAATTGTCCATTTTAACAAGTTGCGGTTTTCCAGCTTCTCAGAATAAGGTCCTTTTCAACTGGAGATGCTTTTGTTTGAACCTGTGGCCTCCGAAAGGGAAACAATTCACTCTGCTGTGAAGCTTCCCAAATTGCCATGGCACAAAATTGCTACTCTTAAACTATCTCTTTAAAGATATACCACTGACTTCATTGTTAAGAACATAATTGCCATAATTGGGTCAAATTAAAGACTCGGCATTATGTCTTCGACTGTCGCCAGTCAGTTCCTGGGGGTGGTTCGTAAGAGAGGACCACATATGCTGGTTCTCTTCAGATGCCCTGCGACCCCCATACAAGTGCTGTGAGAGCTCCCAGAGCTTTTGTGAACTGACAGAGTCTATGAACTTATGAAGGTACTTAGGTACTTCTGCTTAGTCTGACCATTGGTCCATCTACCTCAGTAGAAGCTACACTGAGCGGCAGTAGCTCTCCAGGGTTTCAGAGTTGTTGTTTTTTTCCTATCTGTACCTGTAGAAGCAGTCAGGCATTCACCCTGGGACCTCCTGCATGCAAGCAGGTGCTCTACTACAAAGCAACAACCCTTCCCACTGAACTGGTACCTCCAGTTGAGGACACTCATAACCACTATGTGTCTACATGGAGGAACCAATTCCTAAAATCAGTGCTTCCATGTGATCCCAGCTGGGTTACAAGCCTGTTGGCAGCTTCACACATCCTCATGTCGGCGTAAAGTTATTGGACCAAGACCGTATCTGCTAAATCCCTCCAGAATCTGTGAATTAACTGATTTGCCCTAAATGTACTGGCAACCCTGCAAAATGATATTCCTTTACCAGCAATGAGCCACCAATAGACTATCCTTCATTAAATGTATGTTCAGTATTTATCCCGTAGGTTTGGGGTAGCTTGTATTACTTTGATTGACCTAATTTTTGTTTAAACCAGCAATGCTTATAGACTTTGCAGCATCCCCAGGCAATGGATTCCTTGTGTTAATACAAGGTTTTCCTCTCCTGTCCTTTTTTTTTTCGTAATTACAGGTTGCTATTACCAGTACACCTTCAATTAGATACATTCGGATTCAGATTCAGTCTGTCAGGAGGTTTGATGTGGAGAACTATTCAAGAGTGGCTTTCATTAAGGTATGTCAGTCATCTGACTTCCATGTGACTGTCAACATACATTCACCAGATTTTGGGCACTTGCTTCAATATGTAAAATACATGGGTCTTTCAAACGGTTTGACAGTCAGCTGCAGGGAGCGAAACATTAAAAATATGGGTCCAGTTCTGGTTTAGACCAAGGACGTGCCGTGAGGAGGTGGCAGGTGTAGCAGAACAGCCCCATCGTAGTCCAGGGAAAAACACCACAGTCACCCCACCTGCTTACACCTGAGGAGGCTCTCCTTATACCTGATAAAGCAGGTGTAAGGAGATCCTTTTCAGCTGCAAGCAGGGCCTCCTTGGGTATAAGCAGGTGGGGCAGCTGCAGTGCTTTTCCACAGACAATGATGGGGGGCTCCCACCTCACCAGCCACCCCAGCACATCCCTGATTCAGACACTCACTACTTAGAAAGTGGTTTGCTAACCTGCTCAGGCATTTTAATCCATATAGGCTGCAGACCTAACCACACTTTCCTGAGAGTAAGCCCATTGAACAAAAAAGGACTTACTTCTGAGTAGACCCGGTTAGGATTGTGCCCTTAGGCTACAATCCTAACCTACTTTCCAGCACTGACATAAGGGCAATGCAACTCCAAGGTAAGGGAACAAACATTGCCTTACCTTGTGGGGGCCTCTGTGAGTGCCACCCAACTGCAGGATACAGAGCATGCCCCACTGGCACAGCTGTGCCAGTGCTGGAAAGTTGGTTAGGACTGTGTCCTTAGTTACACTTCATTCAGAATGATAGCAAACAGTTTCTTGCATTGTGACTATTATAAAATGAATACCATGATAACTATTTAATTTGAGGAAAAATATGTAGTTTTGAACAGTTCGTTTTTGATGATTTAAAAGCTGTATTTATATACTTTCATGGAACGAGATGAAAACCAGGAAGATAAAACATGGATCTTACACTGGAAAGCGGGAGTGTCTTACTATGGAATCACTTATTTCGAACCAGTTAGCACTTGTGTTTCAAGGGTTCAGTTCCAGCTCAGGTTCAAAGCAGCTGAGAGATTTTTGGTTCAGGCTCAGTTCCAGTTCACTGAAGAGTTCTCCCTGAACTGGGTTTTGAGGTCTGGTTCAAGTTCAGTTGAACTCCCTGGTCACTTTAGGGAAAGCTTTTGTTGCCTTAAATTTATTCCCTTTGTCAAGAAGCCACTGAAATAATCTGAAATGCTTTCGCTGCTGCAGACGCTGCTGTTCCTTTGATATTTTCCTGCAGTTAGCCTGCAGCTAATCCTAACCTTTTCTTCATTGCAGCTTGATGACGAGCTCTTCTTGTTCCACAGCCGGGGGATACTCTTCCTGGTTGTAGATGCATGCACCGGCACAGTCAAGAGTAGGCGGCAATTTGACCCAGCCGGTGCGGCAATGTTTGCCAGCGAAGTAACCAATTATGTGGAAACATCTGTAAAAGAGAGGTGAGCCCTCCCGAGCTAGTCAAGGTCACATAGCAGCATCTGAGTGGCAAGCAAGTTGAGACAGTGACCTACTTTTTGTAAGCCAAATGTATGCCTGGAAGAATGTTACAAAGGCTAAGTGGAAATTGAGCGCCGGGCTGTGTTTCTGTCGGAAGGGTGCCTGGGTCACAGTGGATGAAAATGTAGCATGTGGAAAGCTGGCAGCCACTTTGAAGTTAGCAGCTCCTTTTCCACCAATCACTAGATAAGACCCCCCCCTTTTTTTAACAACCTTCACCATTCTGCTGCTTTTCCCAAACTGCCCAAGTCTAAAATCACAGCAATTTCCTGGCAGTCAATGACTCGCTTTTCCATTTCTGAAATTTGTCCTATTTATCCCTGCCAGCTCTCCCCCCCCGACTCCTGTTCCCTCCTTTCTGTACAGATTAGAACTGGAGGTTTTGCCAAACTTTCCAATAAAGTGTTTTTTTCCCTTTTTTTTTTTCCTTTTTTGAACGAGTCAGTGACTGGACTTGCCCGTGTGCCTGCTGAGTCTTTTGACTTGGATGTGTTTCTGCAGTGGGGCTGGATGTTCTCCATTTTGCATCTGTTCCACATTCCTTGTGGTTTTATGTGTCGCCACATAAACATGGAACAACAGAGATTCATACAAAAGAAGTCTTGGCTGCTAGTGAAAGCAGGTCAAATAACCTGAAAACAGATCTTTGCATCCAAGACTTTCTCAGTGCAGTTCATAACCTTGATGCTCTTTAGCTGCCATAACTGTGTACAGGTATATCTAAATATATATTTATAAAATGGTTACTGTTTTTATTTTGTTAATGCATACCATGGGCTTTTTTTCTCATTTAGGTGCACTTCTGTAGCACTTTTAAGGTATGCTATATAATCTGTTGCTACAGTCACCTTGTATGTCCAAATCATAAGCTGCCTCTTGTCCTTTATATCAGTTCTGCAAATATCTTGGTTCATGGTCCGTTTCTGCCTAAGAGGCTTCTTTGATTACTCAGTAGTTCCCTGTATTGATCAGAACATGCTGGTAATGCATATGGAAGTGGGGGTGGCTTGCAAAAGATCTGGGAATCACATTACACTAGGTTGTTTAGTGGGATCAACTGGCATTTGGCTACCCTCCTCTTAGAACTGCCACTGAAGCTGGCTGCACTTGTGGGAGAGGTGAGACCGTCATCTCGCCAGATGCAAACCGAGGGCATCCAGCCCCACTGCTAAAGTGCAATCACGTCCCAAGACTCAGCAGGCAGACAGGAAAGTCCAGGCACTGTTAAGTTCAAAGAGTTATTCTCATTGTGCTGTATTAACTGTTCATTTTTTTTCTTTCCCAGATCAATTGTCCTTGTGTGCTCTAGAGATATTACAGAAGTGATGGGAGCCTCTGAGACAGCAGTATTTACAAAGTTAGGTTCAGCAAAGCCTGTTGTCCTCCACAAACAAGGTGATATATGAAGGATGTGACTTTACCTGAAAAATAGATGACCATGTGAATGTTATGAATTACCACCTGACTTTCTTTCACTAAAGTACTTTTTAAAGCAAATGTACCACTGTTGTCTTATATGATTTCCCTTAATATGTTTCATATGACTGCAACAGTGGTAGAAGTTGAGACACAAGCCTCTGTGCATGCCTCACTATACAGCCTTTTCTGGAAGGGTGAGGAACTCTGGAGTCAGTGCCTGAAATGGGGTTGTCCTGGGGCTGCCAGGTTACTGAGTGAGACCATTGGCCCATCTTACTCAGTACTGTCTAGCAGTTTTCTAAGACCCAAGGCTGAGATCTTTCCTAGCCCCACTCAACAAGACCCCTCCAACCTGAGAGTGAACTTGGGACAGTGTGCATGCATCAGCATGTGTGCTAAGCTCTCGCTAGTATCTCAATCCTATTGAGCCTACATGCTTCCTACATGCTCAGCTGGTATTGCGAATGCCTGTTCAAAAATTAAATGCCTGTTCAAAAATTGATCTGTTCAGAAATTAAATTGGTGGCAAAATTAAGGTAGAAGAACCAATGGCCAGTCTTAGAAGGACTCTGCAATAGCAGTTACCATTACAGAATGTTAGGTCCCAATGTGGTGATCTAATGGAAATACGGGGGGTGGGGGGAGCCATGGATCCTGTATCCACAGATCAGGTCCAGCTCCCCCAGCACATGCACCCCGTTCAGAGACGAGGGAAGCTTTGCTCCCCTTGCCTCTGGAGGAGAGTCTGAGCTCAGCAGAGGCCAGAGTCCCTGGTGTCTACTGAGCTCAGAAGACGAAAACACGTGACTTCTGGTTGCACGGAGAAACCGGAATTGACGCCTTAATGCCTTATAAGGCATTGGCTCCCAATACTATATAAGGCATTAAAAACCCTGGAGGGCTTACCCAGGCCTCCCAATGCATTATAAGGCATTTAAAAGGTCACTTCCAGTTTCTCCTAGAAACCGGAAGTCACATGTTTTCAGCTTATGAGCTCAGTCTGAGCTTGGCAGAGGCTGGAGACAGACTCTGCTGAGCTCAGACTCCCCTCTAGAGGTGAGTGGCCCCCCCAGAACTGCGGGGACGGGCGTTTGCCCATATCCATGGTTTCAGCTAGCCGTGGGAAGTTTCAGAACAGAAGTCCCACAGATAAGGGGACATGCCTGTAGTTGCAAAGCTTTCAGATGTATTCAGGTAGTCAGAATCTTCCCTACCAACCTTATATAGCTTGTATTGACTGATCACTTGGGTAGCTAGTATCAAGAGGGCAAATTGATAGTAGGTGGGTTATAGGAAGGTAACCCAGTGTCCGCCTTCACACCAGCTTGTTTATTGGTTTGTGACTGTACATGTTATGAAAGCAGTTCCTATGATGCCTACCATGTACTTCAGCTATTGGGACAGGAACTTGGGGAAAGCTTTTGCAATGTCTTTCAATAAAGAAGTGTACCCAACTTGGCAATAGGTTGTTTAATTTAAATTTGTGTTGCTCCTGTGACCCATTTCCTGGGCAAATGTTCTACATGCAGTCTTTACTCACTCCAGTGTGTGAAGCAAGGGGCATAATGAAATGAAATAGCAGCTTTCTGTTGTTGCTGAAACCAAAAAGGAAATTGGTGAATTTGAGATGGCTGTTGCAATTTTGGGTAATCTTGACTGTGTGCTACCTTTTTTCTCAGTTAAACAAAAAGCAATAGGAAATTATGTTGTTCAGAAACACGCATGCAATGGATGAGTAAGAAACCAGAAGGGCTCCTTGGTGTTCTCGCTCAGAACTGGAACCCATATAGGGGCAACCCTTCCCAAAAAGTTTGGCTCAGCATTTAAAACAGCACTTTCTTCCACTTCTTCATTTCTCAAAGCTAGGAACTTACCGGTACATTTCAACTGGTCAGATGCAGGTTTTTGTTTGGCTGTATTCATGACCTTATTTAGGTAGAGGCTTAGTTCCGTACCACAGAGTAACAGATAATTTTAGATAATTCTGTCAGGGCAGACTTGGCCATTCTGACTGTGGGTTGCTTGACCACAAACGCTGCCAGAGTGGCTTTGCTGAAGTAATTATTCCCATGTTTGTTGCCGCACTGAAGCTACTTCATTTTCCAAATCCAAATCAAGACGAAGGTTTGCTTTGCTGGATTAGAGCGAGAGCCATCCAGTAGACAACCAGATTCCTCCTGAAGCTCGTAAGCTGGGCATAAGCCGCTCTCCCTTGTTGGGCCTTCCCGGAATCTGCCAGAGAAATTCTGGTATCTTCCTTCTGGGCTGACTGGCCACTGTGGAAAACAGGAAGTTGAATTTGATGGGCTTCTGACATGGAGAGTCCATTTAGCTAGTCTGCCTTGCTGATAGCTATTGCTAGAGCTCTTCTTCTCCATGGATTTGTCTAATTCCCTTTTAAAGCCATTCAAATGAGTAGCCCGTCACCACGTCTAGCAGAATTGAATTCCATGCTCGTTATGTGTGGTGTGAAGAAGGACTTTCTGCGGCCTTGCATAAAGATGCCAAATTATTTCTCAAATCTAGAGAGACTAAAGGGCAAATGACATGGATGAAATGACAGAATAATGAACTCAGGGAAGTAAAGATGGTTTAAATATTGGATTAGCAGATTTGATGGAATAGTTGAGGGGCTATAGTTCAGTAGTAAAGCAGATACTTTGCCTACAGAAGCTCCCTGGTTCACTCCCTGGTGTGTCTCAGAAGGGCAGGGGGGAAAAAAACAACTCCTGTTTGAAACCCTGGAGATCTGTTTCCAGTCTGTGGTGACAGTACTGAGCATGTTTGACTCACAGCACAATCCTATGCATGTCTACTCAGAAGTAAGTCTTGAATTTTAAATAACCCAAAGGCTTTTTTGTTTTGTTTTTCTTAGCAGCAGTCATACCACGTAGGAGCAACTTCATCTCAATTTCACCAAATACAAGGAAGGGGTCATGTCCCGTGTAAGGTCCAGAATACATGAAATCCAGAATATGGTGTCTGAAGGGAAGGAATACAGGGTTTAATCCAGTTGGATACTTATTTTAAGTGACTATTTTATTGACACTTGGGTTATTTAAAATTATCCTGCATGCCTGAAATCAGGCAAGATATGCGGTAAATCTTTCCTGGTTATGTCTGCCTTGCCTGATCCTGCTTTGTCATTTTATTTTGTGTACCTTCATATCTCTTCGTTTTGCAGGAATCTGTTTTGAGAAGCTGGACTGGGTTGTTACTGGGGTGAAGTCCTGCAGATGGGAATTGCTTGTGCTTTCAGTGTAACCCAGGGGTGCCCAAACCCCGGCCCGGGGGCCATTTGCAGCCCTCGAGGACCCCCAATGCGGCCCGCAGGGAGCCCCCAGTCTCCAGTGAGCCTCTGGCCCTCCAGAGACTTGCTGGAACCCACACTGGCCCTATGTGACTATTCTCAGTGCTGTTTGACCTCTTGCACGAGCTGTGGGCCAAGGGCTCCCTCCACTGCTTGCTGTTTCACATCTGTGAAGTAGCAGTGGCAGCAAGGGAAAGGCCTGCCTTGCTTTGTGCAAGGTCTTTTGTAGGCCTTGAGCTATCACAAGACCTTCATTCATTCGTATAAGTTCCATCTCTATTTATTTATGTAAATTTTAAATGTAAATTTTTTTCCGGCCCCCGTCAGAGAGATGATGTGGCCCTCCTGCCAAAATGTTTGGACACCCCTGGTGTAACCAACTCAGGGTGCTCAATCCCTTCGTTCTGTAGGAATCATTGCTTTGGTTTTTTTCACCTTTTTTGGGGTCTCATTTCAGAATGCAGCCTTTACCCCACAGGACAGGAAATCTGCGTTCCCAGCCAGTCTGATAGAAAAATTCTTGTTATAGGGTGTTTGTGCACACATTATTGTCACATGGCTAGCATTCCCTTATTGTGGAATGCTTTCTTACAGTAATTTCCCTGGAAAGTAGTCAGGAGCCCAGCCAAACTTCACTTTTGCAGAGTGTAATTCTCTTTTTGTTGATAAGAAAATCAGCCAGCCAGACGTCTGTGATTCCTCTTAGATACTTCTCAAAAAGAGGTCAGCAGTAGACTTGGGCTTCTTTCCAGTCACAGATTATTAGGAATATTATTTTTTGTATGCTGTTATGTGGAGTGCGTTTGCTTTGCCCACAAAAAGCTGAGTTTACTGACATTCAGTCTAAAGTGTGCAGTTAAGGGGAACCCCTGCTGAAAACCTGTGCAAATATTGCAGTGTACTTCATGTGCTGAAGAAGTAACTTTGCCGATGGCCCCTATAGATCACTGAACAGTTGAGTCTTGAATTTCTCCCCTTGTGTGTGCTGAATATTGTTGCCCCAGTGGGCAAGATTTTGTGCCCTGGGGTGGTCTCCTTTGCTGTTAAAATACATAATCTGTAGGAGCGGAAAAGACATTGGAAACAATGTTAACAGAGATGTCTTTGTTTGACTGAAAATCCACAGAGCTGCTGGAAGCAAAATGCACTGGTAATTTTGTAGGTGACTTTCCTCAGTAATGAATAAATTCCTTGACATGGTGTCGAGAAGCTTATACCACTCATAATTTATTGAAGTAAGAAAGCTTGAGGAGGTGACCTCATGTAGCCTGCTTTCATACTTTTTCAAAGTTCTTGGTGGTGGGGGGGGGTTACATCCCCTACCTTACTAGTCAAATTCCTATTGGGATCATCGCTATTGGGTTAATTAAAATCCAGCCCCCCTACCAGATCCACTGTGTGTGGTATTTGTCCTCACGCTGCTTAATTACATTGTCCTGCACTGTTGGAAAGATGCATCAGATTCCACTTGGGTGGTGGCTGTTTCAGAATGTGGGAGAGAAATAGTTCTGCTGTTTAAATTACAAGGCTGGATTTCCATCTAGCTTGTATGTGCCACAAAGATCAGGGTTGCAACAGTCCCCGCTGCCCTCCTTGGCCTGCCTCCATACAGTCCAACAGACATCCAAGCATGTTTGCACAGGAGCCTACACGTGTAGGCTCTGTTTGCACAGCTGAGTTGGTTAGATTGCTCACCAGGGATGTATGCACATTGAGACCTGCTTATGTAGGCAATTGTGCAAATTCTAAAGCAGGCCTGCCAGGATGGGTCAAGGCAGGCCTAATGGGTGGAGTGGAGCAAACTGGTGCAGTCACGATCCCTTACCGTTCATACAGGATGAACATCAGCAAAGGGTGCTTTCGGATTTGCTGCGGCAATAGGCTTCCTGATTCTGTAATCCTTCAGTGCTGTGGAAAGTTCTCTTAGTAGTTTCACTGCACGCTAGGTAGCTTCATTGCATGTTAGTGCTGCAGTTCAGTGGTTTCATTGTGTGATTTGTCCATTGAAAGTCTTTGACAAATTCCTTACATCTCAAGTGGTTCAATTGGCAGGAAGTGGCATTTTCACTTCCTGAAAATGGCAAGAAGCACAATCCATCAGCAGTGCGGGGGTAGTGTTAGTATGACAGTGTACTGGGGTAAATGATTAGAACACTGAATCCTGAGCGTTTAATTTGCCGGCATACAAGTCCTTACATTCTGGTTGCACAATTCTTTTCCTTAGGTTTGGTCCCGAAGCTCTGTCTGTGGAGAAGGTGCAAGAGAGAGGCTGACCAGAGGGCTGGAGCATCTTCTTTTAAAAGGGAAGACTATAGTGTATGGGGCTTTTTAGACTGGGGGAAAAGGAGATTACGGGGGATATGACTGAGACTTATAAAATTACCCGTGGTGTGTAGATGATGGATAGAGAAAACCCGGGGTCATCTAATGAAACCGATTGAGATGAAACTGATTTAAGGTGAATGAAAGATGAATGAAACTGATTTAAGATGGACAAAAGAAGGTACTTCACAAAGCACATAATTAGTCTGTGGAATTCTACTGTCTACTAACATAGTAGTTAGTATGTTAGTAATTAGTAGTTAGTATGTTAGTAGTTAGTAATTCGAATAGTAGAATTCTAAGTCTACTAGCTTAGATTTCTTTAAAAGGGAGCTGGACAAATTCATGGACAGACCTAACAATGGCTACTAGTTGATGTGATCATGCACTCCCTCAGTGTTCGATAGCAGTATGGTGGGCTCTTGGTATCCATTGGGGATCTGTTCCAGGCACCCCCTGCATGGATACCAAATTCTGTGCATAGTGAAATCTGAGGGGAGGGCTGCCCCAACAAACTGGAAGAGCCTTTCAGGAGCCTCTATGTGACTGAAAGGCATCTCTGGTTGCTTCCAGGAGTTCTTTGAGGCCCTCTAACCATTGTACAGCATCTGCCTATATTCAAATCCATAGATGCTGAGCCAACGGATAAGGAAGGCCCACTGAATACCAGTTGTAGAGGAAGTATGGCAGGAGAGGGGTATGCCTTGTGAGCTCCCTAGAAGCAGGCAGTGGGGTCACTGTGGGAAACAGTATTTGGCCTGCTTCAGAAAGTTATTTCTTATGTTCTCATGGCTGGAAATCAGATCTGCCAGTTAAGCAACAGCTGTACATGGGATTTAGCCATAATGAACCCGATGAGGATTACTTCTGGGTAGACATGCATAGGACTGTGCTATTAGTAATATGAATTTTAATTTCTCTGTACAATGTCTGCAAATGCCTTTATTTTTAAACAATGTGTAATGTACATTGTGAATTTAATTGTGTCTCTATGATTACTTTCTTTAGTAGTAACTTCTGAGCTCGTATATGGATTCAGAAAGTTCCTTGGGAGTGGTTATCTGTGTAACTTTTCCCATGAACTGTGTGCAAGGTCTGAGAGGTAGCTGGAGAATCTCACTGCGTGAACTGTTATGGTTTGCTTGACTGTGTGATGCTAGTCAAATCAATTTTTTTTTGCTCTCGTTTATTTTTCCAGGCAGTTTTTCTATGCTTGGATATAAAGGAAGCCCCAAACCCCCTTGGGTTAAAATCTGCAATCAAGCTGCTAATGAGAAATCCGCTTCCCTGCAATATTATGTGCCCCTGATGTTGAGAGAATACAAATGTTCAGCTAAAGTGACAACCCTTTAAGGCTGTGTTGGGACAATGGAGGGCACAGTTCTGCAGAACGTAGGAAACTCGCACAATGGAACCTGCCATGTCATTGGTTTTCCTTCAATGATGACTCGGGTGTTTTGTTTGTTCCAAGATTGTATTAAGAAGTGCATTTTAAAGAATTATAATGAATAAATATATTACGGTCAGACAAAGTGGGGGGAAAGTGTGGTTTTTCATACTCTTGACTCCATAGCTGATTTCTAAACAGATAGTTGCTGGGATTTAAATCTGGCTGGAAGCCATACCTCATTCCTGGCATTTCTGTTCTTTAAGCCCAAAAATGTGGAGGTGGGTTGCAGTTAATCGATGGAGAGGGAGATGCCCTTTGCACAAGCACAGGGGCACTCTTTGTTATCACATCATTCATTCATTTTTCACCCTCCAGTTTGCACAGGATGGTGTACATGGCTCTTTCCCTTCTTTTGTCCTCACAACGACCCTGCGAGTTAGGTGAGGCTGAGAGATAGTGACTGGCTGAAGTTCACCAGGAAGTTTCATGGCTGAGTGGGGATTTGAACCTGGATCTTCCAGGTCTATGTCCAACTCCCAAACCACTACACCATCCTGGCTCTTATCCAGGACTGAACCCTGGCATTGGAATTTGGTTCTAGGGGTTGGCAGTGCTGGCCTGAGGAACTCTCAGGGAGTGGGGTATGGGTCATATCTCACTGGTAGAGCACCTGTTTTGCAGAAGGTCTTGTGTTTAATCCTTGGCATCTCCAGGTAGGTCTGGGAAAGACCCCTGGGGAGCCACTATGTAGACTATACAGAGCTGGATGTACTAATGATCTGACTCATTGAGTGTATTTTGGGGCCCAATCCTATCCAATTTTTCAGTGCTTGTGCAGTTGTGCCAGGGGTGTGTGCACCCTATGGTGGAGGGGCAGTCACTGGTGCCTTCTCAAGGTATGGGAACATGTGTTCCTTTACCTCAGGGCTGCATTGTGGCTACACCAGAGCTGGAAAGTTGGTTAGGATTGGGCCCTAATGCTGTATGTTCAATGTTAGGATTCCCAAGAATGCAACTTGCTCACTGCTTCTGATCTTCCCCTGTGGCATGGAGCCACAGAAGAGTGTGGGGGCACACCTCTGTTTGCACATGGCAACAGGGAGGCTAGTACTGCATGTGCTCCTACATGCTCTCCTACAGGCTGGGATTCCATGGCACATATGCAGGGGCTTCTCAGCAAAGAAATTGCTGAGGAAAGGTTTCCCTGAAGGAACAAACCCATTTGAAAACCGCATTTTGATGGTAAGTTGAAGGTCCCAAACCCAGATGTTTTGCAAAATTGTACCTTGTGCATGCACATATATATAAGACTCTGTGGCTTGTTTTGAACAAAGGAGCACAACTTGCATTTGCCTTTCCTAAGGGAGTAAATATTTTCTTCAGTATAATTATATAGAGGGATTGTCAAAGTAGAATGAAACTGTAATCTGTTGCTGAGGCCACTGCGGCACACCGCTGTGTTGTCAACTTGCTGATGAAGGTATCAAAGTAATAACCAGCCTGGGTTCCTTCTCCAGGCATCTGACTAGAAGCCTGCAAGACCCAAAGAAATCCTGTGATTTTGAGCTTTGTTGGCCAAAGTTGTTGCTCCCTGGTGGGGAAATTTCCCTCTCTCGCTGGGCTGGCAATCTTGCTGCCTGGTGACATCATGACACTGACTCATTTTCAAGCCATTGAGCATTGTTGCTAATGTGACTCAAAAGTGTGTCAAATAAAAACAGGGCCACTTGAGATCCGTGTGGCAGAAGGACACCTGAGACTGACAGAAAGCAAACGGAGGGGCAGGAGAGCTTGGACTGGTTTGCTAAGCAGCAGGTAGGATTGCTGTCTTCCTTCTCTTCTTAAGCACTAGTTCTAGAGAGTTTAGAGGAGAAATCCTTGGCCATGGAAAATGATGGGGCATCATCTATCCTGCAAACTTTTAAATGCCAGTTTTAACTGCCATGGCTTTCACCAAAGAATCTTGGGCATTGTACTTTGGTGAGGTTGCTGACAGTTTGCTTTTCAGGATCCCTGGTTCCCTTCTCTCTCTCTCCCCCCCCCCAAACTACAACTCCCAAAGCTCTTTGGGAAGAGTGAACCTTTGGTCTGTACTGCAGATCTGTATGTCCATAAAAAAGGAAGTGGGCTTCAGATGGTGCAGGTTAAAGTCCTTTGTAAAACAGGAAGGTGAGCTGGAGATCTGTACTTCACATACATTGTCTTGCAGTCCTCACCACAGCTCTGTAAGTTAAGTCAATGTTACTAGCTCTATGTTGCAAAAGAGTATAACAGAGTAGCTTGCTAAGTCCACCTGGGGAGTTCAGCACAAAGATGAGATTTGAACTCCAGACCACCTGATTTGTAGTGCAATCTCTTTGTCACTGCAGGTGAATGCAAAAACCAGGGAGATTTTTTTTGCTGACTTCTAAATGTTGGTAGGCATTGACTAGACTATTATTTTTCATTTTTAAACTGCAATTTTGTGCATACTTGAATGGGAGCAAATCCCCTTGAATTAAGTGGAACTTGGTTCTGAGTAAATATGCATAGAGTTGACCCATTTCTCTAGATCAGTGCTGGGACAATAATAAATAAACTGCAGAATTTGAGGATGCAGATTTGAGTAAATGAATACAGATAATAAAATTTAATTTTTCTTGATGTGGCTTTTTTCTTAGCACACTGGTTATAACCAAATAGTGTACTCCCACTTACCTGGGTTGTGGATTGAAGCTGCACTTGTCACACTGGCTAGAAAGAAACTAGTCTGGCAAGCCTTGCCCTAATATTCAGACCAGGTAAGAGAGGACTTGGTTCAACTGGGTGCTAAAAGAAAAAAAATCTGCACTGAGAAAAGCTTAATGTATTAACTATATTCAAAAGAATGTCATTATACTCTGTGGAATTAATCCTGTTTTTGTTAAGCAAATAACTTCAGGATGAATAAACCACGGGAAACTCTGGCTTCTCCCTGGTTTGCAAAATTTCACCAGGTGTTGTTCATGCACATGTTCAATCCTCCCTTCATATCCCTGAGGACTAGAAAGTTGCTGTTAAAAAAAAAAAAAATTCCTGGGGTGCTAAATTTTGAACTCAGAACCAAACTTTGAAGTGTGATAGGAGAATATCCACAGTCTTGTCCATGTATAAATGTACTTTTCTTTACCTATGGACTGAGGCTGCAATCCTATGCACACTTTCCTGAGAATAAGCCCCATTGGAGAGAATGGGAGTTACTTCAGAGTAGACAAGCATAGGATTGTGTTCTAAGCCAGCAGTTCTCAACATTTGCCCCCTGCCATACCACTTCACACAGCCAGCCTACTGGAAGTAGCACCAGAAATGACTGGCGATGATGTCATGACCAGTTACTTCCAGACTGGGAGGACACCAGTAAGAGGCTCAGGGAGGGCTTTTTGAGCACATAAAAAGTGCACGCTGGAGCTTTGCCCATCATGCTGCACCTCCTACCACTGTTTGAGAGCAGTTTATTGGTCTCACTACCAGGGTGTGGGGGGTCTGGGGATCCCACAAGTACCACCAGACACCAACACAAGTACCAGTGGTGATACGAGTACCACTGGTTGAGAAACACTGCTGTAAGCTAAAAAGCTGTGTACATTGTGTACTCACGTTCTTCAGCTGACTACCTTGTGAAACATGTACTTTCTCCAACATGGAGATTAATCTTGTGGTGTTGAAAAACAAAACAGAATATTCACGCAAAACTAACCGAAATCAGAGTGCTCCGTTTGATTTAAATGTAGACCAAACTATTATGGTACATGCTTTGCAGTGTAGTGTGCCATATCTGACAGGCATGGCCTTCATTCTGCAAGATGATAAAAGCCCTAAATATGCCACTACCATCCTCTAACAACCAGGAGCAAAAAAGTTGGCAAATGAGAAGCTGAAGGAACAATGACCTTCTGGAAAATTACACACTCATTAAATCCTGGCTGAAAGAGGGGGAGGCAAAGCGCTGAGGTGAGCCTCTCGTAAACAAGATTGGGACCACAGAGGCACAAAAGAAAACAATCCACGCCCTGGTGTGTTAAAGGCAAGCAGTTACAAGAACGGTGAGTGGAAGGAGGTTTCGGCAGCTAGCCTGCTGGCCCAGTGGAAAGGCACACTTACAATTGATGAGACAGACCTTGTATGCAGCCGGGTTCTGGAAGATTGCAGGTACTTTCTAACGGTGACCTTTGCATGTTTCCCAGGAAGATAGGCTTTGTTTTGGGGATGGATACTGTACTTAGGACAAACAGGACACCCCCACCCCAGGCCATGATTTCTTCTTGGATATTGATGGGAATTGATTGGTGCTGCAAACTTTCTTTTATGGGTCCAGCATGCAATTGACTAAATGAAATCAATGGCTTGAAGCTGCATCCGGGACAGAGCATCTTTGGTGTCTGTTAACATCATTCTTTGTCGGGACCTGCTGGTAGAAGTAATTGGAGCCAGCAAGCACATAGTTGATACTAGGACAGTGGAATCTCTTGCAGGTGCACAAAACAAAAAAGACTTCAGCCTGCAAGTCCTATGAATGCTTATAGTAATATTGGAGTAGGCCATACTGAAGACAGTGGGGCTTACTTCTCAGTAAACATACACGGGATTGCACTGTTAAGACTGTCCATTTGGAGGTGGTAGTTTGTGTTTGCAGAAGCTGTACTCTGAAGTGAGGCAAGGACACAAAATTATCTTTTGGCATTGAGAAAACTTTAGCTTAATTAGTAAATCAGTTTTTGAGGCTACAAAACAGATAACATCTGTTTTTGAACAGCACCAGCATTGTACAGATATAGGTATATGCAAATTATTTTAAATTTGTGCAGAACTTTTTTTAAAAGAAGCATGTTACTAGTCCTTAAGCGTGTAGATAAGTGTGTGTGTGTGTGTGTGTGTGTGTGTGTGAGAGAGAGAGAGAGAGAGAGAGAGATGATGATGAAGATGAAGAAGAAGATGGATTTCTAGTGGTCAGGGCATGGGCCTCCAATGTCCTATACTGTCCATTGCCTCTTCCCTGATTAGCAGAATAAGGGCTCAATCCTAACCAACCTTCCAGCACTGAACTAAGGGCAATTCAGCTCCGAAGTAAGGGAACAAACACTCCTTTACCTTGAGGACGCCTCTGTGACTACCCCCCAACTGCAGGATGCAGCACATGCCCCATTAGCAGAACTATGTCAGAGCTGGAAAGTTGGTTCAGATTTGGACCTAAGGTTATGCAAAACAAGCAAAAATACATGCAAATTGTTTAATTTTAATAATTTATATAGATTGAAGAATCCAGCTTTTCATGGCATACATACTTGATAGCCCCCTTTTCCCCTGCAAGCATATCCGACACTGGTTTTTAAGCTGGGGAAAAAATCAGCCAGTTGGACTTTATGAGTTTTAGATATGCTAAAAACCACTAATTTCTTATTGAGGTCTTCTGTCCTAAGCTGCAAGGAGTCCAAAAGATGGAGAACCCCTGGTGCCGTAATTTATACCCAGATTTTGATGCCTGCAGTAAGCAGCTGGCAAGGACCCTGACTAACGACTTCCTGTGTCTACTTTTAGCATTGTGTGCTAATATTTGCTCCCTGGAAATATCCCAACAGCTGGGAATCTTTTCAAAGCAAGTGTCTTGCCAGCATAAGAGATGTAAATCCCACTCATAATTGCCAAACAGCTTTTAAATGGCGAAGTTTTCTTGCCCAGTTGAAAGTTTGCAGCTGGATTTGGGAGCAAACTCCAGAATTTTCTTTGTACCGGCTGCCTGATAAGCTTATCACCGTTTTTGTTGCTGTTTTTAACCTTTTAAGAGTTCCCTGTCCAGGCAAAAATCCAACAGATGCAGAGATGGTTTTCTGTGCTGGAAAAAGCTGCACCTGTGGGATTTTTGTCAGGCAGCTAAAAGGACAGATCCTCACTCCACTTTTCTTAAAGACTGAGCTTTATTGGTAGGTGTACCAATAAAATACCCTTTTACAGTGATGCACAAATGTTAAGTGTACATTGTATAGGGCTATGGGTTTTCGCAAGGATTCCACAGCTCCCTGGGGAACCACGGCTCACAGTTTGGGAACCACTGCATCGCCAGATAGGGCTGGAAGAGACCCTACTCTGAAATCTGGGCAAACAGCCAGGAGCCACTGCAGACCACACTTGGCTGGATGGGTCAATGGTTTGACCCAGTAGAATGCGGCCTTCTGCATACCCTGATAGACTTCTTAAATGGCTGTAGCCCTCTCAGAAAAATTAAAAAAAATATGGCCTCTTGATGTCAGAAATGATTACATAGTAGATTTTCATAATTGCATTGCCTGTGCTATTTAAGATAGAATGCGCCTTCGTTTGCTTTGTCCCTGCCTGACTCCAGGCTTGCTTGCTTCCTTTATCACTGCATGACTTGATCACAGCATGATGTTGTACACTGAGCAGCCAGTGGGCAGCAGGTGATATTCTGCAATGCTTCTTGGCTTTAACAGCCAATGGAAAGAGTTACGTGTTTACCATTTGAAAGCACGTAATTTTTTTCTTTTCACAATCGTGGACTGATGGATGAAACTGGCAGCCCCATTCTAATCAGTGCTGATGCAGCAGGGCCAGATAATGATGGCATTATTTGAAAATACCAAGTTTTTTAAAATTTTGGCAGATAGTGGTGTCATCACCCAGTGGGACCCACGCCCCCCCCTTACCCTACTAGTGACGCCACTGACTCAGACCTATGCCAGCTAAATTGCTAGTGCAAGTTCAAGTGGAGCTGTGTTGGGATTCCAAGCCCAGGGAGGGAGATAGGATACAGTGTGTGCAGTGCTCCAATCCTCCCTCCCTCCCAGGACCTGATCTGCCCACCCCTTCCCTGCCACCTTGCCCATTACTCCCCCAGCCTGCCCTCCCCTCACCCTTTGCTGCTTGGAGCAGCTCTTGCCTCCTCCGGCATGCGTTCCTCCTTGTGCTGGCAGGATGGACCCTATCTTCTGCACTGTTGCGACGCTGTTTATGGTATGTTTGCAACAGTGCACATCAGTGGAGCAGTCACTGTACCAGCACAAAGTAGAAGATTGTGCCATGAATTGGGGTTGTCATTCAGTTAAAGACATCTTAGTCAATGAGCTACTCAAAGAATTTTGGGTACCTTTATTTGTGGAGAAAAACCATGGTTCTGAAGTCACAAACTGTGGTTTGCCCTTACAGTGAAAGCGAAAGCCTGCCCTCTCCCTCCACCTTGCATGCAAGAGAGGACAGAGAAGTGTGAGGTGGCTTGCTTAGACACATTCCTGCAGTGCTAAATTATGGTTTGGCATTGTGTCTGAACCAGAGGCCGTGTGTCATGAGTCTTTTGTCTATATGCAATGGCAGATTTCCAACTAAGCTGAACAGTAACGAAATGGCCAATGTTAACTGTTAATTGTGGCGGCTGTGCTTTAGGGTAATTGCTGTAAAACCTTGTTAAGACATCCTTGGCTTACAAAATCTCCATGAGTTCCAACACAATCCTGTTAAACTACCGGAGTTATGATTAGCTTAAAGTGTAAAACCGCGCAGAGTACCTTCCTGCCCATTTTCTCATGTGGCTTCTTTCCCTCATTCTGGCATAATTTTTTATTTATTGGTTACATCTTGGTCTAAGCTCAGTGGCATCTCTCTGAAGTACCAATTGTGAGGTTGCCAGGGAGTATCACCGGACTGTACAGTCATGAAAACGATAAAAGGACTGGATGGGACAGTTTCTAAAGATGCTCCGTTTGGCGGGGGTGGTTGTATTGGGAAAATGGCACGTGGGGGTGGGGGGATTGGGTCAGATTTCTGCATCTAGTGCTTATCTTTGTGAAATGTATGGATTTTTGTTGAACAATATTTGCTGTTATCAAATTAATTAAAAAATTACACACAAACAGAGAACGGGTTGGTGTTGTGCTTTCAATGTGCGGACGTGCGATGTGGGTTGATTCGCCCTTATCAGTGTTTTTAACATTCTTGCTTGTGTGAGCTAGTCAAATACCTTGCATCTTAGGGTGTGGGTCTGTGGTTTTGAGGATGAACACTGTAAAGCTGACACTGATTTGTAAAATTTCCTTTCTCGCTGTGAACACTCAACCCTGCCCAGCCCTGTAGCTTGTGTGCTTGTACCACATTCCTTGGGGATTTTACATACCTCAATTACTTTCCTTTCTGTATATATGTTTGTCATTCCACGTGTTTTTAAAGATAATGTGAGATGGTGGAGAGGGTGGGGCAGGGAAGAGAACTTGATGTCTTGCCTCTGCTGAGTCAAGGACAGGGAGAAACCGCTGTGTGTTTAGTTATAAAAACCAAATTTAATCTCATCTGTTTCTACTTTTGAATATAAGATGCCTATGTAAATGCAGATTGGTTTTCACACTGGTTTCCCCATCCACTTCTATTCGCAGACCTTCAAAGGACTAAGATTCTCCAGACGCTATTTCCTACCCAAAGATGTCTCTACTTATCAGCTTGGTTACGCTTTTACTACCGGTCATGTGTATGGGTAAGTTCCTCAGCAAATCCATGAATGTTCACAGTATTTAACTGACTTAGGGCACAATCCTAACCAGGTCTACTCAGAAATAAGTCCTATTTTGTTCAATGAGGCTTGCAGCCTTATTTAAAGTTTGTTTTATCTCACCTTTTGATCATCAGGTGTCAAAGGAAACTTTCAAAATAAAGCATTAACAACAGTAGTGAAATAAATAATTCAATGGTGTGTAATAAACACAAATCTGTGGAAAACTAGTAAGCAAAATATAGCAAGATAAAATATAGGTCCGACCTTGGTATCCTCAGGGGGTTTGTCTCTGGACCCCCGCCCGTGGATACTAAGATCTGCAGGGGGGCCCTCAGAGGGCCTCTGGATGTGACCAGAATTGTCTTCCGGTTGTGTTTGGAGGTGTTCTGAGGCATGGGGAGGTTGTACATGGCCTGCAGAAGGCCTACTGGAGACTTCTAAAAAGCACTTTCAGTTTAGTGAAAAACCAGAAGTGCCTTTCTGAAGACTCTCTGGCAGGCCTACTGAAGTGCTGGGAGGTCATGTGCTACCTCCCCATGCCTAAGAACACCTCTAGTTGTGTCTGAGAGGTCCTCTGAGGTCCATCATGGTCTTGCAATCTGCAGTGAGTCAAATCCACAAATCGCAAACCCATGGATGATGAGGACCAACTATATCTCACATATGACTAAAGGCCTGGGAGAAAAGCAAGGACTTTTAAGCTGGCCCCTAAGTGTTCGGTGGATCTGTGTTCTGGGTAGGGTGTTCCACAAATGGGGCAGTAGCCCACAGCAGGGAAATTGACAATTGGGCATTGTCAGTATTCACCTCGGGAGCAAAACAGCTTACAGTTCAGGTTCTTTTCATTCCATTAATCCACTTTAAATTTACTTGAAAGGAATGAGCATTCCGATCTTAAAATATCCCATGGCATGGTCTGAGGGCATGTGACCAAGGCTGCTGGAGCTAAGTAGGTCAAGGTCTGGTCAGTGCCTGGAGACCTCTTGGGAACCCTATGAACAAACCCCCACCTTGGAGGCCATGGTGGAAAAATACGTATTTTATTCTAAATTTACTTTCAGCCCTTGCCCTCTGATCTGTCAAACAGGGCTTCCAATAGTGATTTGCTTTAAACAAAGACAATGTATGTGAAGCACTGTATGTGAAGATAGTCTTAAACACCATGTACATTTATTTGAAATATTGATATGCTGTTTGTGCCCCAAGACTGGGACTTGGATGGTGTCTACACAGGAGCCGTGAAGAGAAAGAAAGGAGAGTGATATAATCACTAACCCTCCCGTAGAGCTCAGCAGCAGTAGTGGGTACTCTAGAGTGAACCACTAGGCCCACCTTGGCCTGGAGGGATGGTGGGGTGGGGGGCAAAAGCTTGTCAACAGCCTATAAATAAATGGCAGGGTTGCGAAAGTAAGTCTCTGTTTCCTCAATGAGTGAAGTAGTGTCTTTCCTGAAGGCCCAAGATGTTGACCTTCCTGCTGGAATGGTGAGGTGGCAGCCTATGGTGGCCACAGATTGCAACAAAAATTCAAAACAAAGGGAAGGTTCCCCCCCCCAATGCTATGTGATATTCTCTCTTTCTTTGGTGCCCTCTCTACCGTTCCTTTTCATGGGGACAATAAACACATTTACCTGTTTATTTTTCCTTAGCTTCCCGATATTGCTGCCCAAAATGCACTGTCTCTTTTCTTTCTGCTTGTCTCCATTGATTTGCAAAAATGGCAGTTCAGCTTTCAGCAAGGCGATGCTCTTAAGCTACCATCTGAACCGCGCATTTGCTCAGGTTAACTTAAATCACGGAGAGAAAAGCTTCCTGCACGTTTTTCCCTGCACAGTGACTGGGGTGGTGGTGGTAGCGGTACAGGATGAGGAAATTCATAGCTGGGTCTGAAATTTCATCTGTGATGGGAAGCAAATGGGTACAGAAGGAGATGTGTGGGGGTGAGGTGCAGATAATTGGTTCTTGATTTGTTTCTGACTGCAAAATAGCCTGGCCGTCAGCTGTCTGGGTTAGGTATATTTTCCCCAGCTCATGTTTGGATTATTTGCTTAGATTGCATCTAGCTACTAAAGTTGTCCCATCTGTTTACACATCTTAATGCCTCCTTGTAGAGGCCAAGTCAGGGATTCTCTAAAGTATTTTTATCGCCTAATCATCATAGCATATAAGAGGCATGTCATCTCTAATTCTTCCTCTTGATCCGGCTGATGGGTCCCGCTCACTCAGCATTCACTCTTCCTTCAGTGGGCAGCCAAATGTCACAAGGAAATCCCCAAAAATGGAACCTAAGGGATGAAATACCTATCCTGTCCTTTGGTGTTGGGCTTAGCTTCTGGTATTCAGAGTTACGTTCTCACATAATTACCTTGCTGGATCAGCCCAAGGCCCAGGTTGTCTGTCTGGCTTCCATGAATCAGTCTAATTTATTTATAAAGTTGTGTAAGGTATTGGCCATCACAATGCCAGTTCTAGGCTTGTGGGACCCCATAGGCTACCCACCCTCGATCACTGTCGCCCCAGCCATGAGGTGACCTGATGCGGCTTGTGTCAGTGGCAGATGGTGGGGGTAGGTGAAGGGACATCAGACTTGGGATCCCCTGTACCTCAGCCTGCCTCCATCTCCCCCTAGCTCACTGTGGATGTGACCCCCATTGGTCCACTTCCTTACTGTGTGCCCAGATGTGCAAGACCTCTGGTTTTACTTAAGGGACCGCATGAATGATGGAGCTCCTTTGTGCGGCCCATTTAAAAATGGGAAGTCACACACTTCCAAGTTTGGAAAACTTGTGCAGTGGAGCACGGTAAGCATCACTGCTCTTTTATTCAAAGGGCCACAGCAGTGGGCAGCATTCCCAGTCATACCAACCCTGCCCTCAAGGGTTCTCTTCATCTGCAAGAGCAGGGGTGCTCAAAGCACAGATTACATAAGAACAGCCCCACTGGATCAGGCCATAGGCCCATCTAGTCCAGCTTCCTGTATCCCACAGCGGCCCACCAAATGCCCCAGGGAGCACACCAGACAACAAGACCTGCAAGGCATTCTGGGAATTGTAGTTTAAGAACATAAGAACAGCCCCACTGGATCAGGCCATAGGCCCATCTAGTCCAGCTTCCTGTATCTCACAGCGGCCCACCAAATGCCCCAGGGAGCACACCAGACAACAAGAGACCTGCATCCTGGTGCCCTCCCTTGCACCTGGCATTCTGACTGGCAATGCTCCTGGTAGCCCTGCAAATCCTTAATGGGAGTCCCCAGGTGCCTCATCCAGGTTGCGCCGGGCCTGGAACCCACTCCATTGGCCTCCAAGGGCCTCAAAATGGCCCACAGAAGCAACTGGAAGCTACTTCTGGTCAAACCGGATGTAGCTGCTGCTTGCTTCTGCTGGTCATTCCAAAGCCCATGGAGGCCAACAGAGTGGGTCATGGGCCTGGCATGACCTGGAAGAGAAGCCTCCCATTAAAGTTTTGTAGAACTACCAAGAGTATCGTGTTGGGGGGAGAGCACACATGGGGACAAACAGATGCAGAGGATGCTTCAATAGGAATTGCCAACATTGAGTTCAGATGGTGGCTGATACAGGTAACTTTATCTGCAATCTAGACAATTGGTCACAATGGACCACTACATGTTCTTGTGAGTCGAGATGTAGAAGACCTTGGCACCATTCAGGAAAACTCTGCTAGGTGACTTTTTAATAACTGGAGAATAAGGACAAGTAAAATAAGGGCACCTGTCTGTCTTTTTTTCCCCAGAGGGGCTAGTGCAGAATTTCTATCAGCAAGACAGTGAGGTGAGAGAGGTTCTCATGCTACCCCCAAACAAAGTGAGAACGTTGAGATAGGAGGTCTGATGTCAATCTAGGGCAGTGATTTTCAACATTTTACTTCAGATGGCACACCGACCTCTATGGTCTTCTCTATGGTCTTCACCTCTTGTGATGTCAATTCTGGCTTTTCCGACTCTTCTGGGTTCTGTGGCTCTGTTTCTAGGCCTAGGACAATTGTCTATAGCAAAAAATTGTCCCTCTTCCTCTGCCAGGACAGACAATTCATTACAATAGGCAGTTGCCCTAGAAACAGAGCTGCAGAACCCGGAAGAGTTTTTCAGTGGTTTTTCAACCACCGGGCTCCAGACTTCCATGGCACACTTTAGGTGATACACCAATTGCTGCAGACCAGCTGAAAATAGCTGATCTAGGGAGACCTGTTGGAGCCCTTCTACTAAACACTCTCTGGAATAGGGCATGGCCATCATTGCAATTTGTTGAAGTAAATTCTGTAAGAATTTATAAGTTAATAGTATATTGTATTCTGAACCAACTGCCCACCAAACTGAGTGGAGGACTAGAGAGTCTCTTACCCAATGGTGCACCAGCTGCCATCTCCACTGTTTCAGGGTTTGTGTATCTTTGAACAATTTTGTGCAGTGAGGAGTTTTTGGCAGGTGCAACCTTTCTCCAAATAACAAACTGCTACAACCATAGAAATGCCCTCTTCCTCACTGCTATTAAAGAGCTGGGAATGGTGTCCTCATTTCCATTTGGCCACTCTAGTGAAAAGCCCAGTAAAGGAGGTTGTTGACAGACCACAGGCCAGTGAGCCGATTGATCCACTTCCAGTGTCGTCTTCAGCCCTGGAGTTATTTTTTTTTTGGGGGGGGGGGGGAATTTAAGCTTTTCTGGAATTTGACAGGAAACACGATGCAGATGGGGAGAGTTTGTTTAGCATTCTCAGTTTATCTTTCCAGCAGTGTCCACGCATGCACGCACCGAAAAAACAACCGCCAGCATCCAATATGTCTTTCTTAGTCAAAGTATTTCCTGAAGATCTATGCTGGAAAATATTTGCTAGCAAAAGGAATCCATATAGATTGCCCTCCCTGACCGAATGTGATTATTATTTCAGATGTGGCAGTTGGCTGACTGGTTAAACTAAAATGTTCACACTTGGGCCCGGTCAGGTCAATGCTGTCATGAGGTACTGTGAGACCGTCGCCTCAGGGATATTTTGGGCCCCATTAAAAGGTGCCACCAGGCCAGCTATTGAATTTATTGTTCTTCTGACCTACTGGTAAAATTGGTTCTGCCTGTTTCCTTTGAGAGCTGGTTGATGATGCTGACATCTTTCTTCCTTCTCGTATGCCTGCAGGAGAAGTCTCCTCCTGTCCTGACTTGGATCCGGAGCTGGAACTCTGGAACCCTGGGCATGACGAAGAGAATCGTGTAGTCATCAACCGAGGACAAAAGCTCCTCTTGTCTTCCTCTGCAACTGTCCACTCTATCATCATCACCAACGGAGGTATCTCACTGCAAGAACAGTCCTTTGCTATGGGCCAAACTGCACTTTAGTGAGATTTCATTCTTGTTCACCAAATAGCAACTGTGAGGAGCCTGAGGGAGGCAATGGGTTGAAGCCCCTACCATGGTCCAAGTCCAGGTTGGGGGTTGCCTGCAGTGCAAACAAAAGTGAAGCATGTTGGGGCCAGTAATGTGTTCATGTAACATGTACTTTGGTGCTTAGTAGAGTGATGGAAGTCTCTGCAGGAGGGGTCTGTATCTGTTGCAGAGAGAGTGGCACCAGGATGCAGGTATCTTATTGTCTTGTGTGCTTCCTGAAGCATCTGGTGGGCCACTGTGAGAAACAGGTTGCTGGAGTAGATGGGCCTTTGGCCTGATCCAGCGAGGCTTTTCTTATGTTCTTAACATGCTTTGCATACACTGAGGTCCCAGGTTCAAGTCCTGGGCTTTCTGTAATACCAATAATATTTAGCATCTGTATAGTGTTTTCTGAGTGCTTTGCCTGAATTACCCCTGATGTAATTCCTACAACAACCTTCTAGGGTGAGTAAGAATATGTTGAATTCACTATTGCATAAATCCTGATGCACAGTGGAGCTGGGTGGGTGTTTTGGTGCACTCGCTAGATGATACCCGTTCTGCCATGTGAAGCTAAGTTCTCTTGTTGTCCAGGCTAGAGAAACTGCAGGAGCAAATCAACATGTTTGTTTTGATGACTGTTGCTTTATAATTTCCTTTTTCAATGCCCATCTAGTAAGTCACTCTTGCAGATAATGATTGGGTAGGACAAGGACACCGGGAGCTGTAAAAAGGCAGACAGTGACTGAGTAACAACCATATGAAATTCTGCTCTCAAAGGGCGCTATCCTATCCTATCCAACATTCCAGCGCTGATGCAGCTGCAATACTGCCCCAAAGTAAGGGAACAAATGTTCCCTTACCTTGAGAAGGCCTCTGTCACTGCCTCCCCACTGCAGGATGGGGAACACACCCTGTTGGCATGGCTGCATCAGTGCTCGAAAATTGGATAGGATTGGGCCCTAATCACCCTGCTGTAGGGGGTGTACTCTCTGGTCCATATTGCCTAGATAGATCTGAGTGGGTGAGGGCTAGTAAAGGATATTATTGTCCTGTCTAACAGCAAGGATTGGACAAACCCATTGTTGGATATATGAGAAGAGCAGTATGCATAGACATCTGCCAAGAACCCAACTATTTATTGGTGGTGACTTACTGGAAAATTCCAGTGCTTTAAAACTTAGAACAAAACTAGGTGTGATTTACATCATTAGACCTGGCATGCCTCTGTAAATGGCTTGGTGAAGGGGATGTGATCCAGATTGGCAACCCAATGTTATGCCGGACTGAGCTGCTGGCCGTAGCACATTATGAAGGCAGAACAGAGTTTCGCTGCAGCAAAATGGCTGCCCATGGAGTGTGGAGCACACTTCCTGTCTTTGGACCAAGAGCTGGTGCAGGTCCAAAGAGACTCATTGCAGAGTGGGAGACTTACAGAGGGGTAAGGGGTTTTAAATCTCCTTTCCCCTCTTAAGCCTGCCAATCTGCCGGGGGGGGGGGGGAGAGGATAGGATTGGACTCTGGGACAGGTAGATAGGAGGACTTTAAGTCTGCCTGCCTCCTATAATGGCAGTCTTGGTCTGTATCCCCCCAATACACAGTTTGCAAGAGAAAAAA
Organism: Tiliqua scincoides; assembly: GCF_035046505.1. Classification (NCBI taxonomy): domain Eukaryota; kingdom Metazoa; phylum Chordata; class Lepidosauria; order Squamata; family Scincidae; genus Tiliqua; species Tiliqua scincoides. The sequence continues at coordinate 10,031,631 of NC_089828.1, forward strand.
AGCTTTCATTGCACCAGTCCATGAAGACTTCAGCTGAGGACTAGGAACATTAGTTAGTGGTGCAGCTAAGTTTTGCAGGGCACCTCACCACAGCTTGCAAGCACCCCCCTCCCCTTCAGAACCATTCTGGGCAGGGGGGAGCAAGACGGAAGCATATGGCTTGGCGAGGCTCCCTGCCAAACTTAGTGCTTTGTAGCTCCCTCTAGCTATGCCACTGCATTTGGTTTAAAAAATAAAAATTGAGATTAAACGCCTGTGCTAGGAATCGGATTCCATGCCTCATAGGCTTGGAATACACACCGCCTTGTAAATCCTTAGAGAGAATTTGAAAGAATTGTAAAAACAGAAAGAAAAAAAAATCAAGATTAGAGTTCTTGCCATTTAAAAACACGTATATTTATTCATTTGCCTTAAAAAAAAAAAAAAATGGGTGAGCCAGGAAGCCCTGGACCACACTGCAGAAGGTGATGCCCTGAACTCGGATGATGTGGTAAAGTTTTAAGTCAAGCTAAACCCTTTCTTCCTTTAGGAAAGCTAGTGATTAAAGACAACACAAACCCAATGGTTTTGCGCACTCGACATATTCTGGTAGAAAACAATGGAGAGCTGCACATTGGGAGTGAGAGCTGTCCTTTCCGGAGCAACCTGACAATCATCTTATATGGACGGTATGTAATTAAACAGGCTTCATCCCATCATTTGGAGGATTAGTCCTGCAAAATTACGTTTTTTAAGACAGTGGAATACTAGCTCAGGCTATCTTGTGTCATTGACAGGGAAAGAACTACAGGGCCATTGACACAAAGGCAGGGTACGTTGGGGGGGGGGAGCTCACATTCCAAGGTGTTTCTGGAAGTACAGTGGCGGAACAGAGAAAGCACCCCAAAGATAAAGACACAGGGAAACACAGCAGTTCTCAAACTGTGGGTCCCATGTTCACCAGTGGGTCATGGTCCAATTTTTGGTTTTCAAAACTGACCCGGCAGATTAGGCTATGAGCATCAAGGGTTAAACAAGCTGCTATTTGGGGAGGGGAGAGCCCTTCTGCCCAATCACCATTATAGCCACACCCCGTGGCATTTATAAATCAGGCAGCAGCATCTAGAGCCTCTAAAAAGTGTGGGAACTACTGGGTAAATATATTGTCAACCACAAATAATAAGTCCAAGTGCAAAACTGCACAGAAAAAAAAATTCAGTGAGTGAAAGGTGGAAAAGGGTGGCACTGGATCCTTGGGTTCTTTCAGGCTCTCTGCCCCTTTCTCTCTTTGGACTAAGAGATGGTGCAAGTTCAAGGAGACCCATTGCAGAGTGGGAAGCTTATGGAAGGGTCTATGAGCGTATACAAGAGCGCATGTAAGATATGCTGTCACTATAGACAAAAAATTACTTTGGGTTCAGAATGCAGTCTGAAGCTTGCTGAGCTTGCATACTCCCTCTTCTGTTCATTAGTTCTGATGCAGACATGTCATGCCATGGCTTTTCAACTCGTGCAAAGCTGGGAACTGTGGTTTAACTCTGATTCCTAAACTGGGATGTAAGACAACATCCCTGTTGACCATTACTGGGACCATTACTGGAATTTAAACCAAGGACTTGAGTGGGAGCTATGGCCCGAGGTAGATATTCAGTCCACAGATATTCACAAGGCTATCTCTGCAACACTAGCACATATACTTAGGATCCAGCCCCTGAGATTGAACCTCTGGGTTCTTGAAAACCAGCCACCAGTGATCATAAAAGCTTAAGATCCCTCACCAAGATTAAGATTTGACACGGTCCCTCACCAAAGGCTACTGAAAAAACTCCACAGTCAGGGAATTAGAGGACAGGTCCTCTCGTGGATTGAGAACTGGTTGGAGGCCAGGAAGCAGAGAGTGGGTGTCAATGGGCAATTTTCACAATGGAGAGAGGTGAAAAGCGGTGTGCCCCAAGGATCTGTCCTGGGACCGGTGCTTTTCAACCTCTTCATAAATGACCTGGAGACAGGGTTGAGCAGTGAAGTGGCTAAGTTTGCAGACGACACCAAACTTTTCCGAGTGGTAAAGACCAGAAGTGATGGTGAGGAGCTCCAGAAGGATCTCTCCAGACTGGCAGAATGGGCAGCAAAATGGCAGATGCACTTCAATGTCAGTAAGTGTAAAGTCATGCACATTGGGGCAAAAAATCAAAACTTTAGATATAGGCTGATGGGTTCTGAGCTGTCTGTGACAGATCAGGAGAGAGATCTTGGGGTGGTGGTGGACAGGTCGATGAAAGTGTCGACCCAATGTGCGGCGGCAGTGAAGAAGGCCAATTCTATGCTTGGGATCATTAGGAAGGGTATTGAGAACAAAACGGCTAATATTATAATGCCGTTGTACAAATCGATGGTAAGGCCACACCTGGAGTATTGTGTCCAGTTCTGGTCGCCGCATCTCAAAAAAGACATAGTGGAAATGGAAAAGGTGCAAAAGAGAGCGACTAAGCTGATTACGGGGCTGGGGCACCTTCCTTATGAGGAAAGGCTACGGCGTTTGGGCCTCTTCAGCCTAGAAAAGAGACGCTTGAGGGGGGACATGATTGAGACATACAAAATTATGCAGGGGATGGACAGAGTGGATAGGGAGATGCTCTTTACACTCTCACATAATACCAGAACCAGGGGACATCCACTAAGATTGAGTGTTGGGCGGGTTAGGACAGACAAAAGAAAATATTTCTTTACTCAGCGCGTGGTCAGTCTGTGGAACTCCTTGCCACAGGATGTGGTGCTGGCGTCTAGCCTAGACGCCTTTAAAAGGGGATTGGACGAGTTTCTGGAGGAAAAATCCATTATGGGGTACAAGCCATGATGTGTATGCGCAACCTCCTGATTTTAGGAATGGGTTAAGTCAGAATGCCAGATGTAGGGGAGAGCACCAGGACGAGGTCTCTTGTTATCTGGTGTGCTCCCTGGGGCATTTGGTGGGCCGCTGTGAGATACAGGAAGCTGGACTAGATGGGCCTATGGCCTGATCCAGTGGGGCTGTTCTTATGTTCTTATGTTCTTATGTAAGATCCCTAAGGGTGCAATCCTAACCCCTTATGTCAGTGCTTTCCAGCACTGACCTAAGGGCAATGCAGCATTGAGGTAAGGGAATAAACATTCCCTTACTTTGAGGAGGCCTCCGTGAGTGCCACCCAACTGCAGGATGCAGCACACGTCCCATTGGCACTGCTATGCCAGTGCTGGAAAGCACTGACATAAGGGGTTAGGATTGCGCCCTAAATGTATCTCTTTGGTTGTTGTTTCTGAGAGCAGAAGAGCAGTAATCATTGCAAAAAACCTCAAGTTCTTCAATGCAATAAACAGAGTAATTCTAATGCAATAAAGAATTGCATTAGAAATCCTGAAGCTTGTTTTAGTCAATGTGATACCTGGAGCCGACAGCTATTTTTCCTGTCTAGGCAGCTGGCCAAATGACCTGGTTTCTTTATTTTTAACTCCATAGAGCTAATGATGGTAGCCAACCAGACACCTACTTTGGGCAAAAGTACATTGGGGTCATCGACAAAGGAACCCTTGAAATCCATGGTGAGAAAAAGCTATCCTGGACTTTCCTAAACAAAACCCTGAATCCGGGCGGCATGCAAGAAGGTGGCTACTACTTCGAGCGAAGCTGGGGACATCGTGGTATTATTGTCCATGTCATTGACCCAAAGACAGGAGCAGTTACCCATTCTGATAGGTGAGTCCAAATCTCTTAACTGTTAATCGACTTGCTAGGGCCATCACATGTGATGAAACTTCAACTGTTAGTCATTGGAGTCATTGGAATAATCAAATCCTGTGTGTTGATTATTCTGTGGGTTGATCTTATGTGTGTGGAGATCACTGCATGCAGATTTAGCAGATGTACATTTAGAGGTATGGAAGCAGCTCATGAGTTCAAGGGCCTTTTTGGCTGTGATTCCCACTCTATAGACTAGAGGAACTCTGAACCCAGCTGGGTCCAGACCTTAGTTCTCCAAGTTTCAAACTTTTTCATCTCATAACACACTGACTATGCACTGAAATTGTCAAAGCACACCATCTGTTTTTTGACTATTGACAAGACACAATGTGCTGATGATGGAGGGCTCATATCCAATGGCCCTACTAATAAATGAGCCCAAAATTCCCATGCCTACCTGTAGACCATTCATGGTACACCAGTGTGCCATGACAGTGGTTGAAAATGGCTACCATAGTTGGTGCTAACCATATGAAGAACCCACATCATGTCTTGAGCTTCCAGGGGTATGAGAGGAGAATCAGGGTTCAGAGCTGCTTGTCAGCTTGTTTTCTAGCTGCTGAGGACTCTGATTCTTCAGTTGAAGGATAACTCGTGGATAGGATGAGGTTTGGGGCAGAGCACATGCTTTTCATGCAGGTCCCAGGCTTAATCCCTGAGAGCTTCTCTTAGTATGGCTGGGAATAAAAGACCCCTGTCTGAAACCCTGGAAAGCTACTGACAGAAATAGGGAGACAGTACTGAGCTTAGATGGCCAGTGGGCTGACTTATTAGACGGCAACTTCCTGCCTTCAGGTTATCTTGAGGCAACATAGTGGCCTTAGCTGTGATTTGTCAGTGGTCTGTGAATTCAGACATAACAGCAGTTAATGCAAATGACTGGGTTTTTCAGGCCCAAACAAACCACAGTTTATGGGTAAGCTCAAGGTCAGACATTAAAACACACTGTGGTTTGGCTAAGCAAACGATGGTTTTGCATTATGCTTTAATCCAGCCCACGGATGGACTCACCTGACTTCTAACATTCATATCTAGAAGTCTTGTGAAGAGCTTCTTGAAGGCCAGCACAATTCCAGAAGGGTCATAAAGCTAACTTCCATTTATTGCCTTTTGCCTGAGCTGTTTTAGATACTGTGTGCATTTGCTAAGCATTGCATTAGCAGCCTCTGTTTATTATATACTTTTGGTGGTTCATGGAGCTTAGTTTTAGTCTAAATTACACGTGTAGGATTGTGACAGTTCCCATGTAGGATGAATGTGTTCAAAAGTCAATGCAGTACCACCAGTAGCTTCAAGGTTTGCATCACCTTGTGTGGGAGGCCAGCATGTCACCCCCATGCAAGACCTCCTCTCTTGCAGTGATTGTGGTGATGCACCATTGCTGCACCCCCACTGGTTTTTTTGACCATAACTTTTGATAGAGTAGAGATACTTCAACGCGGTTTGTTTCATTGCATTCCATATGAAATCATGCATTGAATAATATATAACATGATGGTATTATTTGAAAATACCAATATTTTAACAGTTTTGACTAGTAGTGGTGTCACCCCCCCGTGCGTGTCACCCAGTCGGCCTGCACCCCCCCTCACATAGCAATGCCTCTGAGTACCATGTTGTAGAGGGGCCCAGAATTCATCAAGACAAAAAAATGTGCAAATATAATGGAAATGGTGACATTTTCTAAAGCCCCCAGGACAAGGGCCATGGAGAAGAAGCCAGTGGAAAAACAAATGTTGCTCATGCCGCAACCCTGGCATCTCCAGGTAGAGCTGAGAAGACTCCTGTCTGGAACTCTTAGAATCCCCGCCAGTTAGTGGAGACAATACTGAGCTAGACAGACCAGTGTTCTGACTCAGTCAGAGGCAGCTTTCTGTATATCAGATAAAACAGTGATGGGTTTCTGCAGAAAAACAGAACTTGTCCTCTGTTTCCAGTTGTTGCTTTAAATGGAGATGTGAGTTTTGCTTGCTGCTGCTCAGGTTCTCTGGTTTCTTTCTTTAGGTTTGACACCTACAAGCTCAAAAGCGAAAGCATCCGCCTGGTCCGGTATTTGAATGCCGTGCATGACGGCATGATCCTGTCTGTTGCGGTGAATGATGAAGGATCCAAAAACTTGGACGATTCTGCCAGGAAAGCAATGACCAAATTGGGCAGCAAGCATTTCCTCCACCTCGGTTTTAGGTAAGAGACTGCTCTGCCAGGGCTACCAGCACAGAGGCATTATTGTATTCTGCCTGTACCTAAATAATTCCACTTTTTTTTTCCCCCAGCAGGACAAATGTCTCCCACACTAAGAAGTTTTCCTTCTTGCCATGTGGAGTTTTGGGCAGCTAATTAGGCAGTTTGAGAGGGAGCCAGTAACTGTGCCCAGCCGTGTTTTATTAGGAGTCTCAAACGTCAGGGATTTTGCTCTTCATGGGTCTTGACCTGGCAACCAGTGGAATGCCAGGCAAGGATTCAACCTGTGCGCCACCAGTCGACTCTTGCCGAAAGGGAGAACTGCAGGGAGTCCAGCCACATCAGCAAAGATGTCTCTTTATTCGTATAGGCCAAAGCATATCACATGCAGTGGTACATTGAAATGTTCAGGAGCCAGTCCTGATACCCGCTCGTATCCATACCCCTTAAGACAACAACAACTGTATATTTATCTACTAAAGTGCTATCTTCTCCTGCCAATTATTTAAACTTTGAAAATTGTTCTGTTTCATTTGAAGATCTGGGTCATTATAAACGCTTCGGGTGGGACAAATTGTGGAACAAATGTATAAAAATGGGATGGAAATAGATTTCAAATAAATAGAAAAGGTATATTACAGTGCTAGCATATAACATTTACTTGAAAGCAAGACGCACTGTGTTCAGTAGGACCTACACCCAGTAGTGTAGCTAGAGGGGGGGCAAAGCACTAGGTTTTGCAGGGAGCCTCACCGCAGTAGAGTTTTCTGTTTGCCTCCATTTTGCTCTCCCTGCCCAGAATGGCTTCGAAGGGGAGGGGGGCCACTTGCACATTGCGGTGAGGCTCCCTGCAAAACTTAGTGCTTTGCACCCCCTCTAGCTACTCCACTGCCTATTCCCAGGTAACCATGCAAAGGACTGCAGTCCTGCAGCACACTCCAATGCACGCTTCCCTGGAATAAGCACCATTGAACTAGATTGAACTTCTGAGTGAACATGCATAAGAATACACCTTTAATGTAACACGAGCGACATACTGCTTCTCAAGTAGCCCTTGGCGAATACTATGGCCTAGACATTAACTTATGACACTAAACCTTTTTCTGAGATTGCTTCTATTGCGCCTGAGGTTGCTTCTTGGGTAAGAACCTTTTGCAAGGCAGCACCTGAGTGCTCCTACTTAGCTTGTTGCCACTTTTGTTGTGGGAGAAGCTCCATGGAGCTCCCCTTCTCTTCCAACTACATTTCCGCTTGCGTGGTCCTCCCCAACTCCAAGTCTTGCTTGGTGGTCTGATTAACTGTGAGACTCTATGGTCCTACTGCCAGCGTTGTTTATTTTTATGCTTTTTAAAGGATGTTGTTGTTTGCTTTGATTTTCTTAAGCAACTTTTGTTCAATTCACTTTGATTTTAACAAATAGACATGAAAACTCTGCCTGCTTCCTGAGTCACTTCTCCCACCAACCCACCCTGTTCTATTTTGCTTTTTGGATGGAGATCATAGCTTCAGCTTTCCAAATGCCTTTGCCGTGTGGCATATGGCAAACATTTCCACCAGAGGCACCTGGCTCCCTGGCAGAACTCTCTAGGCACTTGCATGAGTAGCTTCTACTGAGTTTGTTGCACAGGGTTGCAACTATGTATTTTGGACATGGGCAGGCTTAAACACCTTTTGCTTGTTGAGCAAAGACAACAGCTCACTTGCAAAAAACATGGTGTGTTTAGCAATAGCCCATCTACCAACTCGAAGGCAGGCAGTCCCAAGTGTAGCATGATCAATTCCCTTCTTAGTCAATCAAAATTACTAAACCCTTTTCTCCATCACCCCTGCTGCTTGTTCCTATCAATAGACATCTACACCTGTTTGCCCTACCATGGTTATGGGCTGTGGTTACCACTGATATGCCCTTAAGGTCGCCTCCCCTTTGCAAAAGCCATTTATTCTGATCAGAGTTCTTCACTTAATAATGTTGCTTGGAAAGATGATCTCTCAAAAGCTGATCCTGCATCTACTGTCAATGGATAATTGCCTGGTGCCCTTAGGAAGAAGGAAGGTTGCTGACTTTTCCCCCCTCTAACAGGGCTCCTGCATCTAAATAGCCATATATCAGTCCAGGATGGGGAATAACATGAGCCGTTAGTTATTTGATTTTTCTCTGTAAACCGCTTTGTGAACTTTTTGTTGAAAAGCAGTATATAAATACTGTTAGCAATAGCAATAACAATAACAACAACAACATGGGGATAAATCACTTGGAATTACAAGACATGTAGGTCTTACATAATAGGTCAATCTGTAAGAAGAAAAACAGCAAAAAGGTTGCATTTGTGGGAACTGCATGCTCTGCATATTGAAAACTGACCCCTTTGTAGTCTGTATCTATGTTTTATATTTATGCAAGTGTATATAAGCACTCATGGCCAATGGCCTCAGCCGCAAAATGAATTGACCTACCTAGCAACAGCAGAATAAGTTCCCTTGTTATAAACCAGTGTTCTTCAACCTTGGCGTTGGGTCCCTAATGGGGTCGCGAAGACTCAGCTGTGGGGTCATGGCAACTTGCCGGAATGAAAAGGTTGAATACCACTGGACCAGAGCACCACCAGGTAAAGGAAGAGGCATCTGGTGTATCCCTTCAGGAACCAGGAGATTGTGTCCCAGTCCTGCTCAGGTTCTTAGCAATTGCGCTCAAATAGCTTTCACTAGTGCCAGGCTTCATGATAACTTTTTCTGCTCTCTCTTATAAGAATATTTGGATACAGTGAACAGTTCTGGGAGAGCATTATGGGGGTGGGGAGTTGGCAATAATGTGGGTGGAGTGGGTGGAGAGGGTCCTGGGAGGGGGTGCAGAATCAATAGTGGGATCCCCAATCTCATGCTTTATTTATTTATTTATTTATTGGGATCGTGGCACAAAAAAGGTCGAAGACCACTGATATAAACAGCCTCGAGTTCCTGATGCTTGCACCTGTTTCATTCCGTTTCTGTCCTTCTCCCAATGTTGTTAGTGATCTTCTACAAGTATCTGTCAAACACTGGCCTGAGAAAAGAGAATTAGTCACCAGGGGTTGATTACAGCCTATAAGCCGAATTCCTGCAGAATTCCAAGAGATTTGGCATCATAGACTCACCTGAGCCCCTTTAAACAAAAACCATTTTGCCAGTTAATCAATAAAATGCAATCCACAATAGAGTCAACTAATATATTGTCTGTGTAAAAGGGATTTCATTACATCCGTGCCAAATCTGGATTCTTTTGAAGTTCCGTAGACTGGAGAAAAAGGTCAAAATAGTTTCAGTTTCTTAGAACTCATTTCTACACATTCTTATCCTGCCACAAGCCATCTCTTTATGGGTCTGACCTTATGACAGCTTTCTTCAGAGGAATCCCACTGAATATAACACATTTTCTTCCCAAGCTTGATGATTTTGTACCTTTAGAGAGAGTCCAGGTTTGTGCCAGTGATGGCCATTTGTCACGTTTTTCCATTTGTCACGTTTGGAAATAAAAAATAACAGCATTACGATAGGGAGAAGATTTGCTTTTGAGTATAATTTGTCTTTTGTGGGAGAAAAATAGCCTTAGCTTTCTTTCTATAAGTTGGGGCAGCAAATAAATCATCCTGTTTGAATGGCTGTGAAATGAAGAGTACAAGACAGAGCATCTTTTAAGATGACACAAGCTTTCTGCAAAATTATACAATAATGTCCTTATTGTGTTTTCTCAGGCATCCCTGGAGCTTCATAACAGTAAAAGGAACTCCTTCTTCTTCTGTGGAAGACCACATTGAATACCAAGGTAGTTATAAGGAAATGGCAGCTTGAAAACAAACGAGACTCTAGGTCTAGGGCAGTGGTTCCCAAACTTTTTCAGCTGGCAGCTCCCTTGACGTTCTGGGTCATTGGTTAGGGCTAATTTTATAGGATGTTGGGTTTTTCGTGAGGATTCCATGGCTCCCCTTGCTGGTTTCCACAGCTCCCTGGGGAGCTACAACTCACAGTTTGGGAACCACTAGTTTAGAGCATCAGGACCATGGCACAGGAAGAAAAGGTTAAATACTGTGTGTGTGTGTGTGTGTGTGTGTGTGAAAAGGTTAAATCAGTGTGTGGTTGGTCTGTGGAACTCCTTGCCACAGGATGTGGTGATGGCAACTGGCCTGGACGCCTTTAAAAGGGGATTGGACAAGTTTCTGGAGGAAAAATCCATTACGGCGTACAAGCCATGATGTGTATGCGCAACCTCCTGATTTTTGAAATGGGCTATGTCAGAATGCCAGGTGCAAGGGAGGGCACCAGGATGAGGTCTCTTGTTATCTGGTGTGCTCCCTGGGGCATTTGGTGGGCCGCTGTGAGATACAGGAAGCTGGACTAGATGGGCCTATGGCCTGATCCAGTGGGGCTGTTCTTATATTCTTATTGTACACTCAGATTCTGAAATCCAAGTTCTGAGGTCTGCTGCTTTCCCTTTAAAGCTGTATGGCCAAACTACATATTTAACATCATATTCAGTAGACCTTCGGAATCTACAGGGGATCTGTTTCAGGACCCACCGTGGATTCTGAATTTCATTTGCACAGGTTCATTTCCTGGTGAAGGCAGATTTGGAACCAAACAGGACTTGTTGGGAGTGTGTGAAATGGCTCAAGATTTTTGCCTTTTGCTTTTTAAATAGCACTTGGGGCATGTGCAACTGGAGGAAACCATAATGGGGGAGGTCGGAGGTTTCAGAATTTTGCCATCACTGTTGTTCTGATCTCAACTGAGCATTATTTGTGGGTGAGGGGAGCTTCCTTTGGCAGGCAATGGGAGCATTTTTTCTGCTATAAATAGTGCACAATAAGGGTTCATGTTCAGGGTCAGAAATGTGGCAGAGTCCTAGTTCTAACCCCCCCCCTCTCCATGTGTGCTACCTGATACTCAGGCAACCAGTACTAGGCTCTACAAAGGCAGTTTCCCCAAAGCAAACGGAATGCATTAGCTCCCACCTACATGGATGCACACAAAGCTATTGCATGTAGCCCGCTATAAAACTCATGACTTCTGTCTTCTTGCTGCCTTCTTTATTTAAGCTGTCAAACTTGAGTTGTTGGTCTTTAACATTTTTCCGTGCAACATTGCACTCTGAATGCTAAGAAAATGCATCAGACTGGGAGCACATCCTTGAGGGAACATAGCTGGATTCCCTGGAGATTCCCTGACAATTGCACACTTGTGCAGAAATAAGATCAGGCTTGTCCTTCGTGTGCCCTTGTCATGAACTATATTGTTAAGAAGGAATCGGGGCTTGCAAAAGGACATCAATCAATACTGATTATGTAAACAGAACATAAGAAATGGGGAGGGGGATAATCCCCTTCCAAGTTTATATCCATTTCTGCATATTTGGCAGATTCTCCCTCTCAGCAGGGAAGCAAGCATCCCATAATGGATGTGGAGAATCATGCCAAGATCTAGCACTTGTGTTTGAAATGTTGCAGGTACTTCCCAAATCTGCCTTCAAATCCTCCGGAGAGACAAATTCCACAAAAATGTGGAATAGTTGACAGCCTCTCCATTACCAGTCAACAACTTTTAAGCTTGCTAGTAATTTGTTCTCTCTTTGCAGGACACAAAAGCTCTGCTGTGGCCAAAGTATTCAAACTCTTTCAAGCAGACAATGGAGAGCATTTTAACGTGTCTTCAACCAGCGAGTGGATTCAAGGTGAGCCTTTTTTGGGGGGGGGGCGTTAGCTTGAAAAATGAGAAAGATGTTTAAATAAATTTTTTTTATAAATTACATTTTGCTCTGAATGGCTATTTCCCATGAAGACCATTTATTTATTTATTTACATACTGCCCTTCCTCCAAGGAGCTCAGGTTGGTGTACATAGTTCCTTCCTCCATTTGTCCTCACAATGACCCTGTGTGGTAGGTGAGGCTGAGAGGTGATGACTGGCCCAAGGTCACCCAGGAAGCTTCTTGGCTGAGCAGGAATTTGAACCTGGATCTTCTCGATCTAAGTCTATCTCCTGAACCACTACAGCCTCCTAGCTATATGGCTTTAAGGCATGGGTCACCAAATTCCAGCCCACAGGCTGGATCTGATGTGCTCAGAAAATGATCTCAGGTGCAGCAGTGAAGAATCCTTACGATTCTGCCCTGCTGCCTCTCATTTTTGCACCTGACCTGTGCAGAAATTTATGTCAAGCACCTGCTTCCCCCGGGGAAACTGGGGTGCAGAGCGCTCTGGGGAGATCAGCAGCAAAAACGGCTGCCTGGTGCAAATTTCTGCACAGATCAGACATGAAGATAGGAGTTGGCGGGGTGGAACGTTAAGGCTTTGCCACCACTGTGAGATGATTTTCTTGGCACACCCAGGCCGTAATTCGGAGGTCCCTGCTTTTAAAGTTGGGCAAGTAACTGTGTCATTTTAATTGCTCTACCTTTCTCCACAGTGCCTTTCACAAAGTATTTTTATTCAAATTGTTTATATAGCACCGCCTATGTACAAGGTGCTTTACAGAGAGTAAAAAGTCAGGTCCCTGCCCCAAGGAACTACCAAGCTAGATATTGACATAAGGGGGAGAAAAAAAGAGGAAGAGAAGAAGACAAAGACAGGGGTAAATGCAGAAAGCATATGTGATTATTTCAATCACACATATTTAAACTTTGTTCAAGTGAAGTGGTGCCAAACTTAATGGACAACATAGGTTTTAGGCCACGGAGGGCTTTGCATGCAAGCAAAAGGCTCATGTGCTGGGTCTGGAAAAAGATAAGAGTTCAGTGAAGGGATTTAGGAGAGGTGTGACTTGGTCAGTGCCTCAAGTAAGACAAATGCATTTAGCAGTAATTATGCTATTGACTTAAGAATGTTTAATCTTGATTCGGGCTTGTCTGCTATGCTGTATTCATCCTGCTCATCCAAATTGTGCAGCTTTTAATAACTCTGCACTCCCTTGTCCCAGTGCGCTTCACAGTGCCTCAAATAGCAGCTGACAGACCCACAGCGAGAGCCAGGGAGTGGGCTGTTGTGGAAGGGACTTGTTAACAGCTTCTGGCACCAACTTCTGTGAAGAACATTCTTGCTGCATCGGTTAAGGCTATTATGTCCAAACTGACCTTTCCTTCCATCAACTGCCTTCTTTTTTCAGACGTTGAATGGACCGGATGGTTTGAGAAGCCCGAAAAGGCCAAAGCCAAAGGTGGAGAGAGACTTTCAGACTTCAGAGCTTCTCACTCTGAAATCTGCAGTCACCCCATTGATATCCAGGTATGACGGTCCAAATGAGAGCCCCACCACCTGCCAGCCTCACACCAGCGTCCTTCTGTGGTTCTCTCCCTCCTTGTTGGCATCTGTCGGCTGCAAGAATTTTATATTAAGGTGGTAGCTGGGAAACCAAAATGAATCCATCAACAGGAAAACAGCTCATTCCACCATGGAAATAGACTCCTGTTTTGCTGCTGTTCTGTGTCGACTGGCATGATAGAGGCACCTGCCAATGGAGCATTTTGAGAGCCATGCCTGATTCATGCCATGTTCTCCTCCCATTTTGCGGTGGAGAACATTTTGAATGGGATCTCCACGCACACAGATCTCCGCATGGAGCAGCTGAGTTAAATATTATGTTGTATCTGTGTAGGAAGGAAAGCAGAGGCTCATCCCCTCCTCCGAAGAGGATTACAGAAGTTATAGATTATTCCCATGCTCTGAAAGACAGAAAGTTGATTCTTATTCTTTCATAGATTAGAAAGGGGAAGGGCCTTAGGCTGAAAGATCAAGATTTGCCTAAAGTTACTTACAGCGAAATCATATGCACCTCTCTCCAGGTTCAGTGGGACTTGCACCCAGATAAATGTGTTTAGAAATACAACCTAAGGGCCAAATCCTATCCAATTTTCCAGTGCTGGCGCAGCTGTGCCAATGGGGCATGAGCTCCATCCTGGGGTAGGGGGGCAGCCACAGAGGCCTTCTCCAGTTAAGGGAATATTTGTTCCCTTTCCTTGGGGCTGCATTGCGGCTGCACCGGCACTGGAAAGTTGGATAGGATTGAGTTTATTGGGTTTGCACCTCATCTGTTCAGGGTCGGCCATAGGAGCTGCAAAGCCCAATGCAAAAGATTTTTGTGTCCCGTCCCCCCCCCCCACTCACCAAGATGAGCAGCAGTGGCAAAGCACCCAGCAGCAACATCACCTACAACTGCTTCGGGGGGGGGGGCGGAATTGCAAGCCAGTCAGACCCAGGTGGCAGGATGGAGGGAGGGTTCCCCAATGGCAATGCTCTGCTGGCCACAGTTTCCTTGCAACGCCTCTGCATGGAAGATTTCATGCAGGAAAGATAGCTACAGAGCGAGGTACCAGCTGTTCCTGTGGGCGTTACACCCGCTGCCCCAGTGCAGTGTCTTGCTGGGCATGGGCGCCCAATTGGTCCGAATTGGTCAAATTGCCCTAAGGCATCTGTGATTTGAACCTGGGCTTTCTTAGAGTAAGACTTTAGGCCGCAGAGTGCAGAGGGCTGCACTCCCGAATCTTACAATTACACTGTTCGTCGCTAACACTACACCAGCTCTACTCAAAAGAGAGATCTGGAGATGTGTGCTCATTCCTGGTTTATCAGCACTTGTACTTTTTTCCAAGTGTGACGCTAGCATCAAATAAGTAAGGATAAACTGGGACACATGATGGGTGTTGGAGGTGGAGGCGTTCCAACAAAACACCCCCATGCACCCAAACATGGGGAAGAACAATAGCTCCATGGGAGAGCAGGTGGTTTGCTTGCAGAAGGTTCCAATCCCTGGTATCCTCTGGTACGGCCAGGAAAGAGACCCTGGATAGCCACTGCTGACCAGTGTAGTGAGCTAGACAGACTAATGGCCTGACCCAGCGTGCAGCAGTTTCCAAACACCTGTTTCTTTGCCTCTTAATGTCACTGAGCATCTGATCTTATTTTTTGTAGGCTTGACTGCTGCCTGATTTGCATCTCTATTCTCATTCCAGGCAGTTACACTTGATGGAACCAAACTGACCACAGAGGTTCTCTACAAAAGTGGCCATGATTACAGGTTTTTCTGCCGCGGCCCGGAACAGACTGGTGACGGCTGCCGTAACTACAGAGTCCGCTTCTTATGTGGCAAACCTGGTATGTTGCTTGCTTTTGAAAACCGGGGCTACAGTATGATTGAGAGAAGCAGGATCTATTCTGGAATTTCTCCTACTGATCCACTTATTGTGGAGGAAACAGACTTTTACCTCAGACAAAATAAATAGGAACTCAGAGTTATAAATACCTCTGGAATGAAAGGCTTTTCTTTTCTTTTTTCCATGAGTCTGAAATATTTTTAATTCTGCAGTGTCTCCCAACCAAATCCCCTCAGTTCCTGATCAGCAGCCTGTCTTCCTCCACATGCACTTATCCCATTTCCCAGCAATTTACTACTGTTCTGACACACTCCAGTCTCCTATCAGCCTCCAGTCCTCTTCCTGATGCCTGAGGCAGGATTGCTTCTCATGAGGTAGACTATAGGTCATGGAAGCTCATATGTGCTTCAGCAAATGTGTGAGGGCCCAATCCTAATCAACTTTCCAGCATAGATGCAGCCGCAATGCAGCCCTGAGTTAAGGGAACAAATGTTCCCTTACCTTGAGGAAACTTCTTTGACTGTTCGCCCTACTATAGGATGCAGTGCACACCCCATTGGCATGGCTGTATCAGAGCTCGAAAGTTGGACAGGATTGGGCTCTTTGTCTTCAAGGTGTCACAAGACTCTCTGGTGTTACAGTGGCTACCCCTTTGAAACTTAGGCCACAATCCTAACCTACTTTCCCGCATCGACATAAGGGCAATGCAGCTCTGAGGTAAAGGAACAAACATTCTCTTACTTTGAGGGGGGCTCCTTGAGTGCCACCCAACTGCAGGGTGCAGCACATGTCCCATTGGCACCACTATGCCAGTGTTGGAAAGTTGGTTAGGATTTGGACCTTAAAGGTTCTACTCCTGTTGCGACAGTCTCATCTGTACATGCAACAGAATGAGATGAAGGATGTACTACTACTACTTATGAATGATCACATATTTTAATGGTTCACCAGTCTGAAAAACTCTACGCAAGTAGAAAACTAGCGCAGCAGGGAGAAGGCTAGGTAAGATAATCTTATCCCTGATTAGCTATTTTTCTGCTTGCTTATAGTTTCATGTATTTTTACCTAGAGGGTATGTTCAAAAATAGGATCCCTTACCTGCATTCTGAAGTGGTATAGTTCATTCTCCCTCCTCAGGATTCTACCAGATTATTCTGGTGTATGTGTAGCTGGACCCAAGACAAAAGAACTGGAGCAGAATGGAGTGATTTATTGGTCACATGAAATCTCAGCCACATTGAGATATCTGACTTGCCAAGTGAGATCTCTCCCATTCCTCAAATATTTGAAAAGATAATTTATTTTGGTGAATATTTCATATCATCAATGTTGGGGAAGCAATACTCTCCCCCCCCCCCCATAGAAATAATTTCCCTTTGAAGTAATTTCTTTAAGCAAACTGGTGATTCTGTATGATCCTTGCCTTTGGAGAGGCAAAGGGTGGCCATTCTGTTGATTAGTGTGGAAAACTGTCATTATGTTGAGGACGGCCTTTGCAGCATCTGTAAATAACAGTTCCAAGTGACCATAAATGCTGGGACTCGGAGGGTGTGGTGCAGCTCAGCCTTGAAAAGCTACACTTAAATTTAGTTAAGGGGTTAGTGGAAAAATACACTTGCCAGTAAATAATGAATGGGGCCTATTTTGTTTTGCTCATTGAGCTTCACAAACCAAAAAACCAGTCTCGGCAACTTGGTTGAAAGAGCTGTCTCATATTTCCTTCCGACCGATCGACCACGGCCTTTCATTGATGCGAAACATGGCCTGTAAGGTTAAGTGACCCAACTGTAGCAAGAAGCATGTCAAAATAGTCCCCTTGCTCATTTTGTGTTTGTTTCCAGTGAGACCCAAACTGACGGTAACCGTTGACACCAATGTGAACAGCACCATCTTGAGACTGGCAGACAATGCGCGGTCATGGAAGGTTGGAGATAGGATTGTTGTGGCAAGCACCGATTATTCTATGTACCAAGCTGAAGAATTCCAGATCTTGCCCTGCAGAGCCTGCAAGCCCAATGAAGTCAAAGTAGCAGGTAGGATGCCATCTTGAATTCATACTGTCAGTGTCAAGGCATCAGTGAGAGCACAGGTTGCCCTTCCTTTTGCTAACTGTCATTAAATACTTAACCTGATGGCTAAAAAAATCACAGATCATTTTTATTTCCCCACAATTTTTTTCTTATTCATCCTTGGCTTTAGCATTACGTCTTCCTACAGGCGATTACGTAGTTCTGAAAGCTGGCCTAAGAAGCTGGTTAACTAGGGGGTTCTTACAGATCTACCCAAAAGCAGGAAAACGAAAGAGCATTCAAAGAGAGCCCTGCTGGATCAGACCAAAGGCCCATCTGGTCCAGCTTCCTGTATTTCAGAGTGGCCCACCAGATGCTTCAGGGAGCACACAAGATACTAGCATCGGGTTGTCACTCCCTTGCACTTGGCATTCTGAGGGAGCTTAGTCCTAAAACTAGGACGTTGCATGTACCCATCATGGTTTGATGGGTACATGCAACGTCCTAGTTTTAGGACTAAGCTCCTATGTATCCTATGATGGACTTTTCCTCCAGAAATCTGTCCAATCCCCTTTTTAATGGGGAATTATTGTTGGCCCCTTTAATGATGGCCAGCTGCCATCACCACATCCTGTGGCATGGAGTTCCACAGACTAGTTACACACTGGGTAAAGAAATATTTTATTTTGTCTGCTAACTCTCAACACTCAAATTAAGTGCCAAGAGGCACTGAGTGAGTTTTCTGCTATGGAGTGGTTGGCTCTTCTTTGACATCAACTCGTCCAGTGACACATTTTCTTGCCTTTAATCCAGCACAGATTTTCTCTTTGCCTTTTTCTCCATGCTTTAGATGCACTGTCCACATTTTTATTTTTATATTTTGGTCAGCCACCATATATGTTGATCTGATTTGATGGGTTCAAATTTATGCCCCGTTTATCTCTGCTGTGACTTACTCAGAAGAAGCTGTAGCTTGGCTCATTGTTAGACAGCCTGAAAGAAGGTTGATTGTTTGGTGCCAAAAAAAATATTATTCTGGTTTCTCAAATGCATCATAGTCTCATGATTAAAGATGGCAGGGCTTTTGGTGAGAGGATGTTTCTACAAAGCTGTTTTAGTGCTTTTTTCCCTTCCTCCAGCAACACTTGAATGATTGGGAAAAACCACATCAAATGGGAATGACACAAATTACATCATGTGAACGATCTTGGGGGATAGTCAATGAAAATAAAACTGTAACTGAACACATTTTGTAGGTTTCAGATACATCTTAAACCCTAGCAACAGTCATAAGTTGCAGAAGGGGAAGGATTCAGTGGTTGGCAACCTTCAGTCTTGAAAGACTCTATGGTATAAGCCTACAACACCCAGTATTCCCAGGTGGTCTCCCATCCAAGTACTAACCAGACCTGACCCTGCTTAGCTTCTGAGATCATATGAGATCAGGCATGTGTAGGGTAACAGTATTCTTCTCCTATCTTCTGCTTCTTCCCTGTAAATTCCCCCTCCCCACATATACGCCCCATGTTGCTTTGCAGTACAGAAGTAGGAAACTCCAATTAGCAGAGAATGTTTACTGCTGGTCTCAGTTGTATATTCAGGTTGAAGAGATGGAAAATTCTTCCTGGTTGATACATTTCATGTGCAGCAGAATCGGGAGAACAGTCAAATATTCTTTTTGGCAGTGTTTATGGAGAGTTGGATAAACTTTGCTCAAGGATAGTTTAAGGATACCCCCTCTGTCTTGCTTCCTGAGTTGATCATTGTGGAAGCATTACGGTTTGGCAAAGCCTTGGCAGTTTTTCTATCACTGCAGTTCCATGCTGGGAGAAGAGCTCCAGCTGTGGAATTTATGCCTGCCACGCCATTGTTAAAGGCAAAAAAAAGTTGGCGGTTCTGGGGGGTATAAGGTAAAAATGGCAATAGAAATGAATGTGGCTAAAAGTGGGATCAAATAAATATGAAAGCATTTTTCACCTTGGTTTTGTTTTCCAAAACGATGTGTAAAGTTCCCCCATTTAACCTTGTTTTACTTTCCCTTCTTTATATTTTATCTCAATGCCCATTCACCTACAAAAAGCTTGCTTCAAAATCTCCTAACAGAGTGTGACCAACATAATTTCAGCTGCATGAATGGTGTTTTATAACACCTTTTATGACCAAGTGAAAGTCTTGATTATAATCAGTGTCCTCTCCCTCTTAGCAGTATTTTCATACACTCAGGGTAGGTTATTTGACTGAATGAGTCACTCTATTTTTGATGCTTCCTGCTAATAAATTATAATTGCTTAATGAACTTCAGAGGAACAGATGGGAGCTGGATAACTACTAACTTTCAGTAGGAGTTGGGCGTTGAGCTGTTGCGTATAAAAATCACACACGGGGGATTGAGAGAGAATAAAATTAATATGGTAGCAGAACACTAGACAATGGCTTCAAAGTGTTGTGCCCAAACAAGGACTGAAAAGATGGTTTCACTGTGGAGCTCAGGAACTGGCTGTCTGGAGAGAAAAGACGTTCAGTAATGGAGTAGCTACTGAGAACTTCTGGGTGGATTGGAATCAGACATCCTTATTGTTCTTGGGATGATGGAAATTATCACAGAATAGTTTGATGACTTTAATAATAATAATAATAATATAATTAATAACAACAACAGGTATTTATATACCACCTTCCTTGGTCTTTATTCAAGACTTTATTCAAGGCGGTTTACATAGGCAGGCTTTTATTTAAATCCCTTATTAAATAGGGATTTTTACAATTTGAAAGAAGGTTCTTTCTTTCAAGAACCACTACATTCAAGGTGTTTCATTCTGATCTGGCTTCACATTCTGGCCTCCATCCTCCCACGCTCAGAGCAGATGGAAGTAGCTCGGCTTCAGCTTGCCAGCTGCTTCAAGGTCGCACAGCGCCGGTGGCCTCCAACTGGTGACCTTGTGGATGTTATCTTCAGGCAGACGGAGGCTCTACCCTCTAGACCAGACCTCCTGCCCTTTAAGCTTTAAGTTTTCATCATATACGGGATCTCACCATGAGATTGTCTTTCCATTTCCTTTGGGTGGGAAAGCATCAGAGTGATGGGAGGGAAGCTCCCCTCCAAAGTTGTCACTATGTGAATGGGTAACGAATAGGTCACCGGGAGCCACCATTTGTAGTCTCATTACGTGGACTTCATGCACAAGTTATATAGTGAAGGTAGAAGATTCTTTCCTTATGTTCATAGATATTGCAGTTGATGTGACCAACTTGGTTGTGGGAGAAGAGGCACACCCTTATAAGTTGTTTTTAAGCATGGGTTTGGGTGTTATCAGTACTTTGTGCATCCCAAGGAATCCTGTGCATGAAAGCTGATGTAGCTTAGTAGCTGACAGCCCAATCTGCATTGGCACAGCCAGGTCTCATGGCCTGCATTGTATCCAACTCAAGTTAGGAGGAGGTTGGAGATCTACTCGGAGTAAGAGGACATCACACCAGGTAAAGCCTGCCTTATGGGGCTCTTCAGATCTGCACCAGCTATGTAGCTGGCGCAAATCTGAGCAGCCCAATGTAATACCACAAGGGCCGGGAGAGAGGATAGGATACGGTAGAGGAGGTTCATGTTCAGTGACCTCTCTATCTCATGCAAAGGCTTATGACCCAAAGCCATCGAAGCAGCCATGGAAGGTTTTTAGACAAGCTACTGGGCCCTTATGCATAAGCTTCCCCTTGGAATGGGTTGATCATGAATTTCTGATCATGGGCTGATGAATGGCGCTGTCTTTCTCCACATGCAGTGAGCTCCTTTGCACTTTGTGCAGCTGATCAGTGTGCAGAACCCTGTATCTAACACGAGTTGCAATGTGACAGTGCTGTGTGAATTACCTCACTGTGTGGAACAAGAAGTGCAAACAGGCCTCCCTCATTTGAGTGATATTTCTGAGATTTTCATCACCATGAGATGTTCTCCCCCCCCCCCCCCCGGTCACTTTTGGGTTTTGACTACAGAATCGATAAAATGTTTTTCATTTTTTTCCATGGGAATCCACTCAAAACTTCTTTGATGCTTTACATCTGGACTTACACAGAGCAAACGCAGTCAGAGGGCTAGGAAGGGCAGGAAGGGTGGACCAGATTAGCATGAAAGATCAAACAAGACAAGCACAAATCCTCAGCCTTATCTATGGCTGTGTTACTCTATGTGAAGTGCTGTTCAACTCTGATAAGTTGCGCAAAGGGACAGAAATGATGCAACACCCTTTTAATGTACCAGATAAACAGAAAGTGGTGCACACAATAGTTTGGCCCAGCTTAGCCTTTTAATCTATGGTTGGTTACTGTTTATCTGTGCGCATATCTTGAATCTAACTGGACTACTGATTATCAGCGGAGTTCTGTAGAGGCTTACATGCATTCTGTGGGAATCCTAAAACACGAGGGAAAGGACATGCATCTGGTCTAAATGTCTCTCAAACCAGATGTCAGGTTGGTTTCCTGGGAGTTCTCCATGTACACTTTTTATGAAGAAATAATGTTTTGTGCTTTTATGGCTGTCTTAATCTCCACTGCCCATATGTGTAATCTGTGGTTACACTGAGCGATAAAGCAGACCAGGAGTAGTAGTTAACCATTGCACGTGACACAGGCTAGTTCTTCCTACCCTGTTAGGTGATACCATTGGCTTATCTGTGTGCATGGATCAAAGAAACCTGTGGTGTCTACATATCTTGTTCCTTCTCTCTTGAGGAGTCAGCTTATCAGACCGCAAAGTGCATAGGTAGCTGCTTTCTGCTTCGTCAGACCCTCGATTCGTCTCGGTCAGTACTGTTTGGCAGCCGCTGTCCAGATTTTCTGGCAGGGCTCTTTCTTTGGTCTACCTGTAGAAGCCAGGGATTGAGCCAAGACCTTCTGCAGGCATGGCAGATGGTCTTCTGCTGGACTACAGTATTCTCTTTTGGAGCACAGACGTTTTCTGGTAGAAAATATTATGCAAATCATGTCCTTGGGAGGCCTGACGAGCCCCAACACTGCTTACTTTTAAATTGGCAGTGAAGACTTTTCCATTTTGTATAGCCTTCCTCTGAGTTTTTCCAGTTCTGTTGGTTGTTTTTGTGTCTGCTCACTGTTGCTTTGTTTTACCGTCCATCAGAATAGACCAGCGATTTTCAACCTTCTTCATCTCATGGCACACTGACAAGGCACTAAAATGGTCAAAGCCCACCATCCGTTTCTTGACAATTGACAAGGCACATCATGCTGCCAGCTGGGGCTCATATCCCCCAATGGCCCTACTTTGAAGTGACTCTCCCCTAGACACCAGTGGCACACCTGCAGACCATTCACTGGTTGAAAAACACTGGAATAGACCCTGGCTTAGAACAAGGCCCCTTTCGTATATATAGGAAATCCGCTGTCAGTCCAGGAGTGCTGCTGCCTTATGTACTCTGTTGGAAGCCATTTTATGATAGCAGAAGTGCTTTCTGCTGTTGTAAAGGGTTCCGCGCTTCGGCGGAGCAATGGATAGGATTGGGCTGTAGACTACACATTTATTTTTTTAAAAAAATATCTAGGCTGCCTTCCTGTCCCATTAAAAGGGACCACCAAGGTGAGTCACAATAATATAACAAAAAATAATTCATATTAATCGTATGATAGCATAGCCTTTGTACTATGGCCCTTAACACACCAGTGTATGGCCTGTGGTCACAGGGGTGTGTGATAATTGTTTGCAAGCATACCGTGTGTGGGTGTCCCCAGATTTACTTGTCTGTATGTGGCCTACCTTCCAGCGAAAGCCTCTCTATGCTTGCAATCAGTGGTGCTTTCGCTGCACATCTGATTTACAGTTCTTCAGGGTGAGATGTTCTCCTGCAAACTCTCTCAGTTGTACTCTTGGCAGAATTCTTCCACATCTGCCTCTCCAGTATGCACCGCGGGCTGCTTGTGAACTGAGTGTGTAATGTAAATTGGTGGCATGCCCTGCATACATGCTTGTTGCCCAGCACTGTGCAGGGTCTCTTGTGCACTTTTTTAAAAATTCAAAACATTTCTATTCTGCCTCTCTCTGTGTTTGAGGCAGCTTATGGACGTGGTTTAAAAACTACCAGTTAAAAAGCCTAAAAGCTGTATCAAAAAGCACATACACACCCTGCTGAACCTTGTCAGCACCTTGTGGGAACCCCTCATGTGGCTTCTGAAATGCTCTACTAATAAATGACCTTTCCCCAAACTCCCCCATCATTCAGTCAATACCCTTTGTGGTTTATACAGGCTTTTAATGTGTGCTAGGAACCTTTGAGTAACATTTCTATCACTGGGTTTTTTAATATGTGCCTGTGTAGCTGATGATCATTTGAATATGTTGGTGGTGGCTGCTATTTGGGATTTAAATAGTTCATGTGTATTTGTTGTGTTTTACCATGTTCCATGTATTATGGCTCTGGAGCTAAATCTGAGAAAGAATAGGGAGAATTAGTGTCAATTGTTCCTGCTTCTGTTCTTACTACTTCCTTTGAGCATCCACAGCAGCTCCCAAACTGTGCCATTCTATCCAAAC
The DNA here is from genome assembly GCF_035046505.1 of Tiliqua scincoides. Taxonomy (NCBI): domain Eukaryota; kingdom Metazoa; phylum Chordata; class Lepidosauria; order Squamata; family Scincidae; genus Tiliqua; species Tiliqua scincoides. The sequence goes on from NC_089828.1 coordinate 10,055,224, forward strand.
ACCATCTCTAGGTTCTCCACTGTTTGCTTCACTTCTAAATGAACCTCCCGCGGGCCTAGTCAAGCGGGATGTGTTTGTTTTGCCTTAAAACACCCCAAGGCATCACTTCAAAGCTAGTGGATATGATGTGTGTAGCATCAACACGTTTAGAGGGGGGGAAATCCCCACCTTGAGGCCGCTTCCTCATCTCAAATCATGCCAAGTCAGCGAAAGCGCAGTTTGAAAACAAACACCCAGCACATTATATATAGAAACCCCTTAGCGCATATTTAACATTCTTGTTGGCATTGGACGTTCTTTGCATGTCCTTGCAGGTCTTCAATAAAACCAAGCACGTGCAAACCTGACCTTTTTTAATCTTAAGCCCGGGCATGTGTATGTACAGCCGAGTGAGTGTATAATCAGGACTGGCCCAAACATGAGGCTGAGTGAGATGGTTGCCTCAGGCAGCAGATTGATGGGGGATGCCTATCTCTGTCCCACCCACCCAGATTGCTTCTCCTTCACCTCAGACTCCCTGAATGGGAAAAAGAAGGGGGAGAAGAGGGTGTGGAGGAGAGAGCTAGAAAAGACACTTTAGCCCACCACTCACCTCTCTGCCATGCTTACAGTTCTGCTTTGTCCTCCTCTTCCTTTTCCTATCTAGGAAGTGAGAGGAGCAGAGGCAGCATTTAGCACACCAGGAGGTCATGTGTCAGCCCTGAGTATTGTTGCCGCAGACCCAGGAGATGCTTTTCAGTATTGCAGTGTTCTTTTGGGTGCTGGACCATACATCCAGGTTTTTATTAAAGCAATGGCATAGCTAAGGAGGTGCAGGGGGTAGCAGTTGCACCGGGCATCAAGCTTTAGGGGGGCAACAAGCTGAGCTTGACACCAGTAACAAAAATTGTGAAAATCTCGGTATGTATGAATAATACCATCCTGTTATATATCATTGGAAAGATAATTTCATGCAGAATGAGATGAAACAAGCCGCATTAGAATATCTCTATTCTATCAAAAGTTATGGCCAATTAACCAGAAAATGAAAACACAACTGCCTTTATGGAACAAAAAGTGGGTTTTCTTAACAACATCTCACTGGCACTCATGGGTCAGTTTTGAGTTATGATACAGCATGGAACCAATAACTTTTTATTTACTTAATTAATTAAATTTGATTTTGTTATGGAGGGGGGGCTATAAAATTTTCTTTGACCCCAGGTCGCAGATGGAGGCAGCAGAGCAAGTGGGTGGTGAGCTGCCAGGGGGAGGAGGTGGATTCCTCCCAATTTTTCATTTTTTAAAAAGCCCAGGCATGACGTCATTTCTGGTTGTGACATCACTTCGGGGGCAACATTTTGCGCTTGGCACTGGGCTACAAGATCATTAGCTATGCCACTGTATTAAAGCCATATCAGCGGTGGGACGTATCTATGCACAGTGCTGTGCTGAGCGCTCTCCTGGTTAATGATAGAGATCAGGATCTGCAGGCTGCTGGCCAAATCTGGCAAGGGGTGGTTGAAAATTGAAAAGGGGGGGGGGCTACTGAGCCAAAAGTGGCAGGAGAGTCAAAATGTTCCCTTTAGAAAAAGGCATGATAGTAACGGAATGTTTGAAGGAAGAGAGAGATGAAGCAGTGCAAAGATCGGACAGAAGGAAATTTCATCAAATAAGTGCCATAGCAGCAAATAAGAAATACTTTTAAACAAACACTCCATGTGCTGTAGAACTGCTACGCAAGCAGTCGTCCTTTCTTGGGTATTTCCAAGCTATTGGCATTTGTTTCCAATTATGCTCTTTTTGTATGGTATGAAATGCATGCATGCTTACTTATTTTTTTTTTCCCCTAACACAGTGTGTTTATTTAATGAGTTTATTACTTGTTTTTACTGGCTGGTTCAGAAAGTGGGCAGACAGATTAGCCCTGTCTCCCCACCACCACCAGAGAGGAGGTAGTTTGCTTCTGTATGTGTGCGAGAGATATGCCTGCTCCACTTCTTCCCTGGTTCAAGTGTTTTGTGGAATGGGAGGAGGAGGAAGGCCTGGGGCTATCTCTCAGTAGTACAGCCCTGCTTTGCATGCAAGAAGTCCCAGCTTCAATACCTGGCAGCATCTTCAGGTCTCAAACCCTGGGGAACTGATGCCACTCTGTGTAAACAATGCTGCCCTAGATGGATCAAGGGACTCGGGAAAGGCAGCTTCATATGTGTAACTTACACTTATTGAGGATGATAATCATATACATATTTGCTTAAAAATAAACTCTGTGGGCCTTACTTCCAAATAAACACGGGTAGGATCAGGCAACTTGCTCATTAATGGATTTATCTAATGGTTGGCAACCTTCAGTCTCGAAAGACTATGGTATAAGCCTACAGCACCTGGTATTCCCAGGCAGTCTCCCATCCAAGTACTAACCAGGCCTGACCCTGCTTAGCTTCCAAGATCAGATGAGATTGGGCATGTGCAGGGTCTAGCCCAGCATTTTCAACCAGTGGATTTTTATTCGGGGGGGGGGTACAAAGTTTCTTTTGGGCCCCTTTGCAAAGGGGGAGGGGTGAGAGTGGGGGAGGGTGGTGGTGGGCGAGCATAGTGGGGCAGGGAAGGGCGAAGCAGGGTGAGGGGAGGGTAGAGACAGCTGGAAAAGACTTTGGAGCCTGGGTCTACCCACCCATGTGGCATCAGTAGTGTCCCCAGCATCCCCAGTCACGATAGTGTCCCCAGCATCCTGTAAGGGCTACAAGTCTGAGTAGATAGAAAAATGTCAGATCCCAGGAAATTTCTGGGCCCCCCCTTTTGGCCCTGGGCCCGGGTACGAATTATCCCCTTTACCCCCCTCTCCTAGGCCCTGCCTGGTGGTACTTGATGCAACGTGATAATCAGCTGTAGGAGGCTCACCCCGGCAGGGAGAGCTCCAGGCTGCACTTGCAAAAGCCCTCCTGTCCACTTTGAGTCTACCAGTATTTATCACATTGCATCTGGCCTCCCAATCTGGAATCAACTGTCGATGACATAATTGCCAGTTCCTTCCAGTGGTACTTCCAATAGGTGGATCACGCGAAGTGGTACGTCGGGGGGGGGGGGGACAAACGTTGAGAAACCGATCTAGCCAATGATCCTTTTGATCAATTAGAAAAAACAACAACGGTTAGAATCAATTATTTTAAAGGTAAGTTTCAAAAACAATGAATGACAGGTGTCCTCTCAGAAGTATTCCCTCCACCCAACCACACAGAGTAGAGAATGCCTCAGCCAGCTTCGACATGTTGGGGACATGTGTGTAAAAACAAGGCATGATTTATTTGTCTTTGGAATTATTGTTTATTCGTATGCAAATTTAAAGAGATTTAATCATTAGCTTAATGGACTGTGCATTTCAAGGGAAAGCATTTCAAGATTATCTCCTGCATCTCGCATGAGTCACGTTTGTTTGCTTGCTTGCTTGCTTGCTTGCTTGTTTATATTCTGCCTTCCTTTATTAGTGGTAGTTGGGGTGGCATGCATGAGGGTCTCCAGTCTAGGCATTTACTAGAGCCACCCCTGACTGGTTTTACCAAAGCCACTGCATCACATATCTTGAGAGCACAGCTCTCTGTTGAAATTACTACTTGTATAACGCCACATGCAGGGCCACACTGTGGCCCATGAAAACCGCAGCTCTTCATGGCATATATGGAAATGTGTGACTGGATCACAGGACAATTGTGGAACAGCCACACCTGAAATCCTAATCTAAACTGGTGCAGCATTTAAGAAACAGCAACTGAACCTAATCTAAGTGATAGAAATTTTCCTTCCTCTCCTCCTTTTTGCACGTTTCCCCCACTCCCGCCCAGCAGCGTAGCTGGAGGCCACAGTGCCTACGGCAGTGATGTCATGATGTCATGACGTCACATCACGTCTGGGTTATCTCCCAAGTATGTCACTTTTAGGTTCTCCTCTCTTGAGGTGGAGCTGGCGGCGGCGGCAGCCGTGTGATCCAGCCTTGCGATTCTTGCAGTCCTTCTCCAAATTGCCTCCTCACGATCTGACTGCCACCCTGCGTTCTCCTCTTTTTGAGACTCAACAATAACCTCCACTTGCTCAACTTTAATAGAACCGGCTCAGTTGAGCCTTCTTCAAGTGGTGTCCAGAGCATGTGCTATGGGCTATGTCAGAATCCCAGATGCAAGGGAGGGCATCAGGATGCAGGTCTCTTGTTGTCTGGTGTGCTCCCTGGGGCATTTGGTGGGCCGCTGTGAGATACAGGAAGCTGGACTAGCTGGGCCTATGGCCTGATCCAGTGGAGCTGTTCTTATGTGCCATACTTGCCATACCTTAGCTACACTACTGCCCCTGCCTCTATCCTAGGAATTCCCTTCCCCCAACTCTCTTGTTAGGACTTTCCCTGGTCATGCTGATTATTTTACCATTGTCAATACAATCCTAGGTACATCTACTCAGAAGTGTCCGATTATGTTCAATGGGGCTTACTCCCAGGAAAGTATGCATAGGATTGCAGCCGGTGTGTGTTTATACATAAATGTAAAATGCATTTGAATTAAGAATAATTCATTTTTTAAAACTTGATTTTCATTTTTTGTTCACTTAGGAAAAGCAACTTATCTTCACGTGGGGGAGGAGATCGATGGAGTCGACATGAGGGCTGAAGTGGGCATGCTAAGTCACAATATTGTGGTGATGGGAGAAATGGAGAAGAGGTGCTACGAGTATAATAACAACCTGTGCTCCTTCTTTGATTTTGACACCTTTGGTGGACATATCAAGGTATTGGTTATTTTACTCCATTGTGACTTTCTCCACGGAGTAGTTTTTTCTATGCAGTCAGAAAGTTATGAAATGACAGGAAACACTTGTATAACTTATACATCTCTTAATTGCCTTGATGCATTTTTTAAAAATATAGAATAGACATAATCCAGCCAGAGTGAAGCACTTTTAAAGCCATTAATTTCAAGAGTTGAATTAAGCAATTGTTTGAATCTGTCCAACTGAAATCAATGAGGTGTTAAATTTAAATTTTTCTGGATCGTGCTCGTTATTTTAAAGAAATGCAGAACATGTGCGGTTATGGTGGCAGGTTTCTGGACTTTCCTTCCGCAGCTCAACTTGGTGTTTATATATTGTTCTCCAGATTGGTCTAGGATTTAAAGCTGTCCATATGGAAGGCATGGAGCTGAAACAGATGGGGCAGCAGACTCTGGGACACTACCCGATTCACTTCCACATGGTTGGAGATGTGGATGAGAGGGGAGGCTACCACCCTCCTACCTACGTGAAGGACATCTCTATCCACCATGCCTTTTCCCGTTGCGTTACTGTCCATGGCTCCAATGGCTTGCTGGTAAGAAAGCTTGGTAGCATGACTCACAGAGGATAGCATACAGAACCACCTTCAGCGTTTTGATGTAGAAAGATGACCAAGTTCTTTCAACTTGCCTCACTCTACTGGATGGTTTTTCAGCCAGAAGAGGGCTGCAGGCAAATATGTAATTAGGAATGAGTCTGTTTCATGGCAGAGATTATCTTTTGTCACTTCAGGAGGTAGTTCTGCGAGGGGAGGAGCCAAATGGCAATGGGTTCGATCCAAGCTAATGGAGGTTTGGATAGATGTAGTTTGGGAGGGTTCCCATTGAATGTCAGAATACCTGACACTCCCAGTTTAAATTTTTCCTCAGTTGTAGGCTCACTAGCCTTCGACAAGCTACTTTTAGGCTACCTTTAGAGGTAGGTTACCTCCGAATGCCAGGTGCAAGGGAGGGCACCAGGATGCAGGTCTCTTGTTGTCTTGTGTGCTCCCTGAGGCATCTGGTGGGCCACTGTGAGATAAAGGAAGCTGGACTAGATGGGCTCTGGGCCTGATCCAGCAGGGCTCTTCCTATGTTCTCTTCTTTAAGGCCCATGCATGGAATATGAAGAAGATACCAATCCTGGCATACTGTGTAGGACTCTTGTAAGAAGTGCTGACTCAGGAACACTCTACAACACAAAAGCAAATAGAAGAGCTGTTGACTTTAAGTTTGTAAGCTTTCCAGAAGCAGCTGGCTGGCCACAACATAAATCAAAACGCTGGCCAAGGTCTGTTTCTCCCAGTCCAGCAGGGCTTGCTTTATGTCAAGCATGACAATACTTACCACAGATTGATTTCTTAGTAATAAGCTGAGCTTTTCCTCTCTGAATTAGGCATGTTAAGGTTGCACAAATGCTTTCTGATTTGAAGCCGCACCGAGTGTAGCCCATCCGATCAGCCAAGAATCCACTTGACACATTAACTGCAAAGGAAGAATTGCCAGAGGGTTTTTTGACCAGTGGTGGGAAGGTCCCTTAATGATACAGTACCATAAAGGAATTCTCTGCGGTCACTGTACAATCCAATCCAAAACCTCAGCACTGATCTTAGTGTGAAGCCCTGATTCTCCATGGATTGATTTCATGGTACTACTGCCAATTCAAATGCCTTGAGCATGATTTTGCCATGGGCCAAACAGGTGGATTTGTTCAGAAGCCTTCTATTTGGCCTTTTTTCAAAGAGCAAGTGGTATTAGGTCAAGAATATTCTTGTAAGGATTATATTCTTGGGCTGTTCCCCAACCAAAAGAAAGCAATGGAGAAATGCTGCCAAACTGATAGAAAACCAGCTATTTTCTGGGATTGTTCCTGAGTCAACTATCTATCGAGGTTAGATTACTGTAAAGCTCTCTATGTGGGGCTGCCCTTGAAGACGGTTTGGAAACTGCAACTAGTGCAGAATGCGGCAGCCCGTGTGGTTACTGGAGGTAGGCGGTTCGACCCTGTCAGTCCGCTTCTCCAGGGCTGCATTGGCTGCCCATTCGTTTCCGGGCCCAATTCAAGGTGCTGGTTTTGACCTTTAAAGCCCTATACTGCTCTGGGCCAGGGTATCTTAGAGATCGCCTACTCCCGTACAATCCGGCTTGTCCTCTTAGGTCATCAGAGAAGGCTTTTTTACAAGTGCCGCCGCCTAGGGAGGTACGTGGGGCGGCGGCAAGAACTAGGGCCTTCTCAGTAGTGGCACCAATGCTATGGAACTCCCTTCCCCTTGACTTAAGAATGGCTCCCTCTCTTGAGACCTTTCGGCGAGGCCTGAAGACGCTTCTGTTTAAACAAGCCTTCTGAGTTCTCGGCCTTTTAAACATCTTTTAAACATCTTTTAATATTTTTACAGGCCTGATTCTTTTATGATTTGCTGCTGCTCTATGCTCTTTTTACCTATTTTTTTATCTGACTGCTGTTTTTATGATATGTGTTAATATGTTTTTAATCTGTTGTAAGCCGCCTTGAGTCCCTTCGGGGAGAAAGGTGGGGTAAAAATAAAGTTGTTGTTGTTGTTGTTGTTATCTCAGTTCCCAGTAGTTTGTTATAATTAGCCATGACATAGGTTGAGATGAATGTAACTGGCCCGAAGTCAGCAATGATCTGGGATTTCCCAGTCATTGTTCAGCACTCTAACCACTGTACCTCTCTGTCTCTCTTTCTTAAGACACACATCCAATTCTTTGATTAATTAATTAATTGAAAGTAGATGATTATTTGACTAAAAGTTCAATTGATGGTCTTAGGTTTAATGTATCATCAATGTATTAAATTGACTTCATCAATGCTTCATGTTGCACTTTAGTAGTTAAAGAAAGTTTGTGCCCCACAGTTTTTGCAGTTCTCTCTAGTATTATGAAAATGGCTCATGCAAGTTATCAAAAATGGTTGGCAACCTTCAGTCTCAAAAGACTATGGTATAAGCCTACAGCACCCAGTATTCCCAGGCAGTCTCCCATCCAAGTACTAACCAGGCCTGACCCTGCTTAGCTTCCAAGATCAGATGAGATCGGGTATCAAAAATAGGATTTCATATAATCCTACATGTGGATAAAGTTCCTGCTGCTGCAAATGTAATGTGGGCTCCAGCCAAACAACAGAGCTAGGAATTGCTTGATCTTAATAGTTTGGTTCTGATAGATTTCTTAGGTATTGGATTTATACATGCAAGCCACCCTGAAATAAGTTCCCTTCAAGAAAATTAAAGTTGCAGACCTTTACATACTTATTTTGGGGAATGCCTTATGGAATTCAGCTGGGCTTACTTTCAAGCAGAATATGCTTGAGTGTGCATGGAATTGTGAGTGTGAGTATACATGGAATTACAGCTTGATTTGGGAATAAACACCATTAAATAAACAGGTAAATAGAGTTAGGATTTGTGGATAAAACTGCTGTTGAAATTATGGCAACAGAGATGATAGAATAGCTGAAGGTTTGCCACTTTGTCCACAGACACATCTGGGAAAAAATGTGGGAAAAATGATTTTTAACTATTTAACGACTTGAATTGTCAGTACAAAACTTAAAGATTTGTGAAGCGGTAGCTCATTTGTGCTAGTTAAGTTACATAATGCTTATCCTGGATGCTTATCCTATCAGAAGGTTAGGTTGTGGCCAAGAGACTGAGCTGCAAACCAGAACTTCTTTGGTTCAGATCTCACTTCTACTGTGACCTAATGAAGGGCAAGCTGCTCCCTCTGATTCTCAGTCTTTCCCATCTGCAAAATGGGGATAATATTTACCTGCCAGTGTTGTTGTAAGGATCCCATCAAGATAATACAGGTGAACTGCTTTGTGCTATGGAAATGTGAAGTGTGGTTATACTCCCCTATAATTAGTATTTTAAAAGTCCACCATATTATACTTTCTTCATTCCTTTGCCAAGAAGTCTGTGACAACCCTGCTGAACTCACAGCATTAAATTCTGGCCTGATTTATACCAAGGGAGACTGATGTTAATTGTGGAGGGGCTCAGTGAACAGAGCGCAAGGCCAGAAACTATCAGAAGTACTATCTGCATTCTGTAATAGAAGCTGTCACTGGGGATAAAATTAAATGAAGCCTGATAAACTGTCTGCCAAACTTCACAGTGAAGAGTACTCCTGGGGATAAGCATCTGTGCCCGCTAGCTGCTCTGCTTGCATCTGGTGTTAGTAATTTAATTGTAATTCATAGCCCTGACTGGACTTTAAAGGGACAGTGCTATTTCAAACCTACCCCTACATTTAGGCATTTATAAATCCGGTGACTGGAAATCATGTCATCTGTTTGGAACATTTAAATTCCCCACCAGGCAAGGCTTCTCAGTCCTCTTTTTACAGCTTTGATTTTTCATATTGTGAACTTTGGATCAGTGATGTTGTTAGGGGAGTGTGGGCCGCACCGGGTGATGCACATAGGGTGGGGGGGTGACACCACTACTGGCCAAACTTTTTAAAATCTTGTCATTTTTAAATAATAATACTATTATGTTATATGTCAATCGATGCGTAATCTCATGCGGAATGCAATGAAGTAAACCGCGTTATAATGCCTCTATTCTATCAAAAGTTATAGCCAAAAGACCAGTGGGGGTGGGGCAATGGTAGATCACCCCCCACCCCCCAGGGCTTTGCCCCGCCCACTGCATGGGAGGAGGTCCACCATAGGGGTGATATACAGACCTCCCATACCAGGTGACACACACCCTAGTGATGCCACTGGTGTAGATGCGTTACATTACTGTAGTGGGAGGCAAGGACCCTCATGGTGCCTGCCACAAACCTGTAGAATGAGCACGACTGGCAGGTTCTCCCTCCTCTCTTCCAGGAAGAACACCATGGCAATACACATATATTGGTTCTTTCCATTGCACTGGTATTGCTCTGGTGCACGCATTGTCATGAACTACAATTCCCAGGCGTTAGTGTCTATTAAACCAGTTTGGTACATGGCATAGATGGGCCCCTGGACCTTGCGGAACTTGCTTGATGGAGGGAAACAACGGGACTGAAGAAATGTTTGCACTTTGTAATAGCTCTGTCCTATTACTTAAACTTTCTACAAAAGTCACCTACGTGGCCGTCCTTATCTTTATTCTCAATTTAAAAACCGATTGGCCCAAGTTGTACATAGGCGAAGCAGATGGTGCCGCTTTCCCTTTGATACTTGCTTACATCAAACATGCATAATTTGTATTGTTTCACAGGATGCTTGAAACTTAACATCATTAATGCTAGAGGGAGCTTATAATTGAGCCTAGCCAACTGCTATCTAATAGTATCTGGGAAAGCCAGGCTCACCTGCATCCCTTTTCTTGTACTCGCAGATCAAGGATGTTGTTGGCTACGACACCTTGGGACACTGTTTCTTCACTGAAGACGGGCCCGAGGTGCGCAACACATTTGATCATTGCCTTGGCCTTGTGGTGAAACCCAGCACCTTGCTTCCTTCTGACCGAGACACCAGAATGTGCAAGACTATTACAGAGGGAGCTTACCCAGGATACACCCCCAAACCGAGACAGGACTGCAAGTGAGTGGAGAAAGCAATGCTTTTAATTACCTGCTTTTAGAAGCAATTTTGCTTGATGTCTCTTTGTGTAACATGCCAACCAGCTTGGGAGCAATTTGAAAACCAACACACCTGCTGGCTTTGTGCCAGCAGCTTTCTTGGAAAATCATAGAGCTTTCTTGGAAAATCCACACAGAGTTTTAGTAACAGTGTGTTTTTCTCTGTGGGAATCATGCCAGAACAACAACACATTAGGCTTGGTTCAGCAAAAGCGAAGCTTCAGTCCCAGCCAGTAAGGGAGATTGAGGCATATGCTGAAATCTTTCCTGGTTGGAGCTAAGAGCTACATAACTGGATGCTGTCCACTGTTTCAGGAGAATACTAGTTATCTCATTCATTATTGCAAATCTCTCTCTCTCTCTTGGCTCATGCTAAAAGAACAGGGATCTAAATCTGCCTTTTTCTTAGTCATGCTATCAGTCTCTTTCCACTTCTTCAGATTACATGCAAACCACATGTACCCATGCACACACTGAATTTTGGCACCAGTGAGCTCCCCCCCCCCCCCAAGTTTCTTCAGTGGAAGAAACTGAACAAACGTGCATGAGTAATTGTCCCTCCTCCGTCAAAGTGCATAGAGAAGACATTGTAGATGACTGAACTTCCATGTTCAGAACTCCCAACCCCACAAGACACTTTTGGGTCAAGGCAGCTCTCTTAGAAGCACCTCATGCTCACTGTGTCAACCCAGACACATTGGTGCTTCATAGATCACAATAGTGAGCCCCTCAGTGTTGGGGATGCTTGTCTGTCATTCACACTGTGTTTATCATGGCAAACAGCCATGAAACATTGGTGTGGTTGGGCTGCTGTGTCAAATGTGAAGCAGCCCTTACTTGGTAGCCCTGTGAACTAGAAAATTAGGATGTAATCTTAACCAACTTTCCAGCATCAAGGTAAGGGGCAATGCAGCTCCAAGGTAAGGGAACAAACTTTCTCTTACCTTGAGGAGGACTCTGTGACTGTCACCCAACTGCAGGATGCAGCACATGCCCCTTTGGCACAGCTAATGTCAGTGTGGAAAAGTTGGATAGGATTTAGGCCTTAAATGTTTCAAGAGAAAATTAAAAACCTGAGAGGATCACAAAATATTATTATAATTCATACACAGCATCTGGGAGAGCCCACAATATCAGGAGGAACCCAGAAATGCATTGAATTCATGGTTCAGTCAACTCCTATCCAAACAAGGGTGCAATTCCCTTTTTTTCCCTTCTAAGTTGTACAAGCAAATATTTATCAGACCGTAAAATATCATTGACATCTAACAGCTTCATAGGAGTCTTGGAATTTCAATAGAAATTCCTCCTGGGATTCCTGAAGGCTTTCAAGATAGGGCTGTTTTTGCTCCATTTGAAGACAAGGATGACAGCTGTGAGATGATGGGGGGGTGGCTGCACTTCACAAAGGTAGCTACTTATCTGCAGAGTCATCTGACCTTCCTCTTTTGCTCTTTTAAGTGAAATGCCACCTCCTCTGCATGTCCCTTTGAGTATCATTTTCATGCTTGTCTTTGTTCTTAATTCAACAGTGCTGTGTCCACTTTCTGGATGGCCAACCCCCACAACAACCTTATCAACTGCGCAGCTGCAGGATCTGAAGTGAGTACAAAGGGGTCTTCTCCAAGCAACTGAAATAACCTTGTGATTATTCATCTTCTTTTGGTACCCTCTGGAACAAAAAACTGTTTGTGGCTCTTGGGTTGTCCTGAAAGCCAAATGTCAGCGTTGTCCAGTTGGTGCTGGAGATACAATCCTCCCTCCCTTTTACTCCTGTCTTGTCAGTTAGGACTTCAGTCATTGGCTTAACTTAGGAATTAATTTACTTGTTCCTCAGACTTCTGCTAGTTGAGACACACTCAAAGATCTGCACCATTCTTAATGCATAACAATGGTTTGGGCCGGCCCATCTGTGGGGCCAACTGAAAGCGGTTGCCTCAGGCAGCTGTTTGGTGGGGGGCGCTAGTTTAAGACTTTACTAGATTATGTACAGATTGTGTGGTTGGGGCCTATGTGGAATTTTAAAATTAATGTAGATAGCAGAGGTGTGGACTGTGGTTGCATGAGGCCCTCCAGATAGTACCTGTGAGAGGAGGGGGCTTTAACTCTTCACTCCTGCCACAGTCCTCATCTAGATTGCTCCACCCTTGGTATTTGCTACTTGCAGTTTGACTGGTGCCAACAGGAGCTTCCTAGCAGAACCAAATAGCAGCCGTGGGAAGTAGAGATCTAGAGCAGGACTGTGATAGCGCAAATTGCTTTTAAGCCCCTTTTCCTTGTGGTTCCAATCTGGATCAGACCAGTGTGTGACATCTATTTGCATTTTAAAAAGATGAACAAATGGATCCATATCTCATGACGGGCATATTGTCTAGTTGAGTGTGAGAGAATTAGAATGATCTGCCCTCAGAAGTGATGCTTGCATTTCTGAGTGCATAAGGGCCCAATCCTATCCAGTTTTCCAGTGCCGGTGCAGCTGTGCCAATGGGGCATGCATGCATCTTGTGGTGGGGCAGCAGTCACAGAGGCCTCCTTGAGGTATGGGAACATTTGTTCCCATACTGATGTTTCCAGCACCGGTGCTGGAAAATTGGATAGGATTGGACCCTAAGTCTTTTAGTGCACACCCAAAGCAATAAATCATACAGTAACTCAACAGGTGGGATCCTCTGAGTGCAGGTAATGCTACTGCAGCCTTCCTGTGTGAGTGATTGAATGATTCAGTCCTGTCCATTGCCAATATGGGGGAATTAGCTGTCCCAGCAGAAGCTGCTTGGAAGAAGGCAAGGTGAAGTGCCTTGAACATGGAAAGCTATACAAATGCTAAATATCATCCTTACTTTAAGATAGTTGGGGCATATCCCCATTCAAGACTGAAGCTGTAGAGCTGAAGCTGAGATGAGGCTGGACACATTTATAGCAAGGGCTTGAGTTGTTCCCTTTTTCCAGAGAACCTTGGGAAGAGTAGATCCATGAGCTATGGGGTGATACATGCCCCAGTTGGACAGCGATCCCAAGCTCTGGAGCATAGCGTGAAGGAATCTTGTCATTTGTCCAAAAAGCAGCAAGTTTAAAACTGTTTAAACTTTACCCCCCCCCCCAAAAAAAAAAAAAAAAGTCTAGGGAAGGCTGAAGTTACGTGCTCTTTCTTTCAGGAAACTGGGTTTTGGTTTGTTCTTCACCATGTTCCAACGGGACTCTCTGTAGGAATGTATCCCCCTGGCTACTCTGAACACCTTCCAATGGGAACGTTCTATAACAACCGGGCACATTCCAACTATCGAGTGAGTCTGCATGCAATGGAAATGATCTCTGTATCCCTGCTCTTTCTCCTCTTCCAATTTCTGAATCTGAAAGTCATTATTGGACATCATTCCTACTTCCATAAAATCAACAGTGAACCATTTTTCAACTGCAAATATGGAGTTGGTTTTTAAAAATTTTTTTTTCTCCTACTAGCTCCTGCTTTAGGATCCAAGTAGCATTTCTTAGTATGATGGATAATGAGGTTTTGTTCCCATTTAAACCATTTCCAGCTGTCATTCACACCACTCTTTGCTTTTTCTCTGTGTCTGTATTATTTTCAACTGTAAAAACATTTACAAAGTAGCAACTTTAGAGTCTGTGTGCGTGTACATTACTCAACTGAACAGGGAACTGTTCACACCTGAGATTCATATTTCATTTCAAAGTACATTTCTGATCCTTAAGGTATATGTACGCATTTATTCACCCACTTAACCCAGGCTACCTTAACCCCTTCACTCTTGGATGTTTTCTACGTAGCAAAAACTCACGAGCACCACAATGGCTGCTAGGATGGACAAATCTTGTCCATTTGCTGCTGCTGCAGCCAGAGCTGCCCTAGATATCTGTCCCAGAGAACATTTTCTGAAGATCCTTTGCAACCCTGAAGTTACAAATCCACAAAACAGGAAATGGCTCCAAACAGGACCAATGCTATCATTAGGCCAACTAGGCAGTCTCCTAGGGTGCTGACCTCAGAAAAATACCATACTGACCTTTGAGAGGTACAGGTTTATACAGATTAGGATTTTTAATTCATGTAAAAAAATACAACTGACAATTTTTTAATATATAAAATATAGATTTTATATATATATATATATATATATATATATATATATATATATATATATATATATAGATAGATAGATAGATAGATAGATAGATAGATAGATAGATAGATAGATAGATAGATAGATAGGTCGGCAGTTGGAGGCCACCGGCACCGTGTGACCTTGAAGCAGCTGACAAGCTGAGCCGAGCTATTCCATCTGCTCTGAGCCTGGGAGGATGGAGGCCAGAATGTGAAGCCAGATCAGAGTGAAACATCTGGACTGTTGTGGTTCTTGAAGATAGAACCTTCTTTCAATTGTAAAAATCCCTCCGGGGATTTAATCAGCCTGCCTATGTAAACCGCCTTGAATAAAGTCTTGAATAAAGACCAAGAAAGGCGGTATATAAATACCTGTATTAAAATTAAAAATTAAATTAAATATATAAATTATAGTCACATTTTTTTTGGGGGGGGGGGGAGGGAGGAGCTGTAAGTAGTTAGCCTTGCCTAGAGTACAAAATAGCCTGACAGCATCCCTGGCTGTAAGAATCCTCTGGCATATACAGTGTGTGTTAAGAAGGGCGAGATACATTTTTAATTCTAAACAACATTCTTATTAATTCTAATAAAACTAACCAGTGTGTAGAGCTGGGCTTCTGATAAACATTTGAGCCCCTAACCAAGTGAAAATGAAATGGTGGCGCAGTCTTCCTTGCACCAGGTAGCGTGTCATATTCTTTGGCTGGTTTAAACTGTGGCATTCCACAGACTTTACAAAAGTGTGTTGTTTTTTTCCCCCTTTTCCTTCTTTCCAGGCTGGAATGATAATTGATAATGGAGTTAAAACGACCCCAGCGTCTGCCAAGGACAAAAGGCCCATCTTGACCTTGATTGCTGGGAGGTAATCTGCAGATTTTATTTGGAGAGTACTCAGTCTAGAATATGAATTCAGCCGCTGTTCATTTCTAGGGGGATTTTTGCTTTGATCTGAGCAGAAGGGGCTCTTCTCAAATCTTCATAGGGAGGGGAAAGGTAGTTTTTTTTTCAAACTGTGTCGCTGTCCTTCTATTTCTGGGACAGGCAATCTCAGCCTTCCTTGTGGCTCAATGCAGGATGATCAGTTTGCTTCTGACAGCCCAATCCTATCCACACTTTCCTGGAAGCAAGCCCCATTGACTCTAATGGAACTTACTTCTGAGTAGACATGCATAGGATTGGGCTGACAGTCTCCTATACTATCCCTTTCTCATGCTTGCATCAGTTTCAAGTTTTTAGCACTCAGTTTTAAACTCTGTGTGTGTGGGGGGGTGGGAGTTTGTCTCATTCATTATCCTGGAAATCTCAGCAGTTGTGCAAAAATAAATAAACAGGTTTCTAGCTCTGATGAATGCAAAAAGGCCACCTTGCAAGTGTGTGGACAATGCTTGGGCAAATCTCTGCAGCCAGGTGCGGTGGAGGGGGCATTAGGATTTCCAGTGGTCACATCTTGGAGCTTCTGTGATTTGCATCGATCCTTGCTTGCCCACACGAGTTGAGGCAGGATGAGCAGATACATCATGCAAAATACCAAATGTGCTCAAATGCAAAATACATGCAGATTGTTTTGGTGCTGAATTTGGGTGACTCTTTTTTGTTTTATTAGTGCAGGGCACTTTTCACGATCCTTCTACATTTAGGAATTATTTATTGCATTGTCTGGCTTCAGAAGGATTCAGTCAAGCATACAGAGCTCTGCTACACACTTTGGAGATCTATAGGTTTATATCTCTACTATATAATACTGCTATATACAATATACTATTATACTCTACTATATAATATATACTATTATATGGTTTGGATTCTGATCTCATTAGCTCTGGTTCATTGCCAGTGGATTGGGGCCAACTCCAGACCGATGTCAATGTGTACTGCTTCCATCAAAGAATCCATCTCTATTGTCTGTTAGCTGATATAGCCCATTAATCAGGGCTTGCTCTCCCCTGCCATCAACGCTGATGGAAATAAGAAGTTGAAGTTTCCAAGTCAGGCGTATTTTCTGAAACCCTCTTCCAGGTGCCTCTACCTAGCTTTTAGCCTGAGATGGTTTATTGAGTGGGACAGAATACATACCGAATATCTGTCAGTGATCTAAGTGTTCCCTCCCCCCACCTTTGAGTCATGAATTTTAACTCCATGTCTTTAACCATATGTGACACGAGCCTGATGTCAATCTGTCAAATCTGTGCAAGCATTGTGTTTGACAGAGGACAGTCCCTTCTGGGACATAGCAGAAAAGCTGACACTTGAGGAGAAAGAGTCGTCTATCAAACACCCCATTGTTCGAAGCAGGACTCCCTTGGTTGCTTTCCCCAGAGTGGCAACAGACAGACAGCAGCTGCATAAAAAAGCTTCCTTTTGCCTCTTTGCTGTGACTCCTCAAAATCACAGGGTTGTATTTCATCTCATTATGACTAAGCATTTGAGAGCTAATAAATCCTGTGGCTAATAGCTTGGATAGGAACTGTGAAAGCAAATGTCTTGGATTATCTGCAGAAAATCTTTGTATGCCGGAGAGGAATGCCTTTAATTCATGGAGGACCCAGTTATCCCATGAAACGCACTGTCACAAGATAGCTCAAAAACCAAGATTTACGAATTTATTCAACAACCAAAGATGATGATGATTTTAAATATTAATTCTTTTATACTTTTCAATAAAAAAGTTGCCAATGCTGCTGACAGAATGGTTCCCTGTCCCAAAAGGGTTCCTATCTAAAAAATATGCAAAAGAAACATCCTACAGCCACCCACTAAAAAGTATGCAGGGGTAAAAAGGAATGGTCTCTCTCTCCCCCCTGTTAAATATAAGATGATTGTCACTTTAAGAAGTGCCCCTTTGTGGAGCAAACACTGCAAGGATTCACTTAAGAGTGAAATTGATTAGACCCAAAGGTTCTTGGAATATGGTCTAATTCTGCCTTTTTCAATCACTGTGCCATGGCACACTGGTGTACCATGAAGTCTGCAGGTGTGCCACAAGAGTTGGGGGAGGGTCATTTGTTAATAGGGCCAATGGGGATGTGAGCCCTCCCCCCCACCAACAGCATGGTGTGCCTTGTCAATTGTAAAAATGCTGATGGTGTGCCTTGACAATTTTAGTACCTTGTTAGTGTGCCGTGAGATGAAAAAGGTTGACAATCGCTGGTCTAATCAATGTCACACCTCCTTTTAATTCTGTGGAATTGGAGCAGGGCAAAGCAGTTGCCATGGGGAATTAGAACAAGATGCACACAGAACTCTCCATGTTCCCTTTTGTTATGTGACTCATGATACCTTTATTGGCATAAAATAAATTCCAGAACCCCCAATACACACAAAATAAATAAATAGGCTATGAGCAGAATTAGATAAGTGATCGATAAAACCAACATAAAACAACCAAGACCAGAAACCATTCACTGCTACAATCCCTCCTACAGAACAATAAAAATTATGCCTACTCAAGATAAAATAAAGAAATTTCGCTACATTTTGTGTGCAGCTCTCATTTCTCCCGTCCAACAAAAAGCAGACAGTATCAAAATCAGACCCGTGAGGATTTGGCAAAAATGACAGTAAAAGTTGTTGAGGCAGACCATTATAATGAGGACAATATAATAACATATGAGACAAAGCCTCAGTTGTAATCAGATCACATCAACAAACCTGAGAACTCTCCGCTGACATACTGAATCTAGTACTCAAAGCATTCTAGGGCATGACATTAAAGCTGGCCAAAGTGAAAGGTCTTCCAACCAGAGAAGATAATAAAACATCAAGAAAGCTGTACCTAGAGTCAGAGGGCCACAAGAGCCCAAGATGTAAAGGAGAATGTGATTTAAAGGCTGCGGCCTAAAGGTCCTGTTTTTCAATGTCAAATAATCAGGTCCAAGTGAGTTTAAAGGCAGCAGTGAAAGGTAACCTGCCAACCAGGTCCAGTGATAGGCCAAGTAACTGCAGTTTTTTATAGAAAAGAATTAGGCCTGGAGAAAGAATGGCATCATTGTTACATTTTTTAAATATTTATCAAGCTATATTCGGAACTAGAGCAGGAAACTGCTCTAGAGAAATAATTGCATGTACAAAGCCATAATCAAGGGTTCAGCATTCTTAAAAACAAAAAAGAGGATGAGAAGCTTGGCCTTGATGTGGAAGGGCACAAGGAGTTGTCTGGGCATAGCCACACTGCACATTGTTGCCTGATGCGTAGCCGCAGGCGAGAAATGCTTTCTATTGCTGACCGCTTGTTCCTCTCTTGCAATTGCAGATACAGCCCACATAAAGACGCTGACCCTTTGAAGCCCAGAGAACCTGCCATAATTCAACGCTTTATTGCTTACAAGAACCAGGACCACGGGGCCTGGCTGCGGGGAGGAGACGTGTGGCTGGACGACTGCCAGTGAGTGTTGCCTCAGTTCAACCCGCCGAGTTCAGCGCTGTGTTTATGGCGAGCAGAGGTGCCGCCAGGGCTATTTCTGTTGCATGGCAGCTTTCATCTGCTTAAGGTTAACATAAAAATGGAGCTGCAAAAAAAAACAAAAACCCAACCCCAAACACCCACATTGTTTTTGCAGAAGCAAATCCCATCTGGCCTGGAGCACAAGGTCTGGTGGACTGCTTGTGTTTGTGTGAGACTCAGTGCAGTCAGGAGCCGAAGAGGAACCTGAAATAAATCATTTCTGCTTGAGCCTTGAATACAATGAAATACAAGCAGCTGGGCTTGCAGTTTTGTTTTAAGTGGTTGCACTTTATTGCCAAGAATTCCTGTACCAGGGAGGTGAGCAGAAAACAGTGCAGTCGGGAGGGTTTGTGTAAATATTGGTTGTCGGAAACGTGTTGAAAAGGGCAGAAGATGCTTCCTTCTTTCTGCTTCTCAGAGGGGTTCAGTTGTCAGGCTGCAACCTGGAGACCCTACCTGTCCCTTTGACAGCTCCCAGGCAATGTGAAGGGATGCAGCAGCACCTTCTCCTACCCTTCATTCTTTTATGCCCACTCCTCTCCCACCTGATGGAGAAGCACACAGGACTCCTGCTTATTCCTGCAGGCCGGAAGGTGGCTATGGGCAAAGTGAGTAGGGAAAGCATGGGGTGGAGGAAGCTTCTCCTTTTCACTACTGTGATGTTCAGCAGGAGAGAAGGCAAAAGACAGGGTTGGCCTTAGGAGCTGCAAAAGATTTTTGCAGGGTCCCACCCCAAGAGGCTCCTCTGCTCACCAGGTTGGGTGGCAGTGGCAAGGCACCTGATAGCGGCATCACTGCCAACTGCTTCCAGGGGGGATTTCAAGCCAATTGGATCCGGGGGTTGGTGGGAGGGAGGGCTGTCCAAGAGCAATGCTCTGCTCACCGCACTCTCCTTGCAATGCCTTAGGTTGGCAACCTTTAGTCTCAAAAGACTATGGTATAAGCCTACAGCACCTGGTATTCCCAAGTGGTCTCCCATCCAAGTACTAACCAGGCCTGACCCTGCTTAACTCAGACAAGATCAGGCATCTGAATCAGGCTTCAGCTACAGAGTGAGGTGCTGGCTGCAACTGTGGGCACTCCACTCACCACCCCATTGTGGGCCCAATTGGTCAAATTCCCCTAAGGCTAGTCCTGGTGGAAGAGATCTTTGTGGAGGAGGTAGTCATTGGTACAGATGGGATTCCAGTGGATCTGGTACAGCCCTAATTGTGGGCATCCTATCCTGAGGGAAAACGGAATGATGTTGGAAGCATGCAGGAGGCTGAGTGGCGATGCTGCCTCCAGCCAGATGGGGCTCTGAGTGTGTGTCCCACAGTGCTTTGCACCATCCCAAAAGATTGTGCCATTTTCAGTTCACATGGGGAACTCAACAAATTGCCAATAGCTAATCTGCCCAGTTTCCCCAGTCTCACCGTCACTTGGTAATGCAGAGGTGAAATGCCTGCTGTGGCTAGCTTGTGTCCTGGAAGGTATAGCTGCATTTATTTGTTTGGAATGACTGCGTGGTTTGAATTTCATGCTGAAGTTTATGTGCGCCAACCAGGCCTTAATATTTCTTGATTCTGCTTCTAGTCTATACACTCAACAGCAGTTTTAGATCACTTCTTAGGCCCAAATCCTAACCCACTTTCCAGCATTGGCATAGCTGTGCCAATGGGACGTGTGCTGCATCCTGCAGTTGGGTGACACTCACGGAGGCCTCCTCAAAGTATGGGAATGTTTGTTTCCTTACCTAGGAGCTGCATTGCCCTTATATCGGCGCTGGAAAGTGGGTTAGGATTGCGCCCTTAGATAGCTTATGCACCCAGTCACAACCCACCAGGGATCAAAATTCAGATCTGCTCATTCTAGCAACGTTATCCCTTTTGGGATATTGCTCTGTAGCCTGGAGAATGGATTCACTTTTACAGTAACCCTCAACTTTAAATACAAGTTAACCTTAACATGCTTTTGTTGATTATAAGTGTGAACAGGAAAGAGATTGGACCATAGTGGGTAAAAACGATGTTATTCCCTTAAACTTGCAAACATTTTATTGTTTCATTGCTCTCCTTACTGAAGTGCCTAGGAGTATGTCTGCACTTCAGAGTATATCAGCTTTAATTTAAAACAGTTTAACTGCCGTGCTCTCCCTCGTCCCAAGAATTTGGGGGATTACAATTTGTGAGAATTCCCTGTGGGTGAACAATTCTTTCATAAAACTACAATTCCCTGGAATTTGTAGCATTCCCTGGAAAGATGAAACGACTATGAGAAACCAGCTTAATGGTATTGGTGCATAGATCTGACATGAATGAATGTCCCAGAATCACAAATGTGCTTAGCCCATCCCATTCCTGGCTTCAGTCCCAAACCACTGCAAGGCTTGTGCCACCCCACTTGGTCTCACTCACCCTTTGTTATCCAGGCTTCTTAACTCTTCTCCTTCCTCTTTTCTTTCCATGGATGAATGTTGGTTTGTAGCTTCTTTGGGGCAGGGCTCTATTTTCTTCACTTATGCTGCAAAGGACCACGTGCACCAATGGTAGTAGATGAATAATAATACTTGGAGGAGTGAGACTGCATGATACTCAGCATGGCAGGCACTTGCGGTCTTGCTTCTTCCATTCTTTTGCCTCCCTTCCCGGTCTACATAGCTGAATGTTTACAGGCAGCACGTATCACAGGACTCTCAGCAGAGCACAGAAGTATTTTCCATGTTGTTAAGTTTTTGGCAGTCTGTTTCAGCAAAGTTCAAATGAGCCTCCAGCCTTCATAACTTAGCATTTTTTATGGCCATAGGGCTCCAGCCATTTTTATATTCATTACTGTTATATATTATACCAGGGCAGTTTATGCTAATTTGAATTGCAACACACATATCTTTTCAACACATAATAGACATTTTTGGAAACTGCAGGATTAATATGCTAGACAGAGCTTGTGGAACATGCTTGCCCTCTTGTGGCCTAACAATTTTACTGAATCCCCTTTTCCATTCTCTTTTTCAGTAGAATCAAATGCATAATTCCCTCTGCACAAAAACACAGTTTTTAAGCCACAACTTCTGGGGTAGTTTCACTGAGTCTATCCAATTACTTCAGAGAAGGTGATTTGAAGATAGCAGTCAAAGTTTTGTAACAAATGAAAGTCATGATGGGTAGATGTGTTCCACCAACATGTTCCCCCCACACACATTCAAATCAGTAAAATGATACCTTTATGTACAATACCAAAGAAAACTGAAGAATATTAACAATGCAATATGTAAATGTTCAGAATACATAAAATCTTCCTGACACCAAATATATAAAAAATAATATTAAAACAAGGTCATAAAATGCCCCTTATGAATGACAGCATGATAGTAAATGCTCACTGAAATAATTTCTGCTTCCCTTTTTATAATTTTTAATAAACACCCAACCTGGGGAAGGGTTCTGTGTCACCCAGAAGCTTGTATGTTTAGTGCTTTAACCTGCTCTGTATTTCTCGGTTTCTTGCAGGTTTGCAGACAACGGCATTGGGCTCACTTTGGCTAGGTAAGGGCTCTTGGCTCCTTTTTTTATATCCGTGTTTATTTACTTATGAGTCACAAATCACAATTTGATCCAAGCAGCATCCTTAATGCGCAATTTGATCTCTCCTAGTGGTGGAACTTTCCCGCACGATGATGGTTCAAAACAAGAAATCAAGAACAGCCTGTTTGTAGGTGAAAGCAGAAACACAGGGACTGAGACCATGGATAACAACGTCTGGGGTCCTGGGGGCCTGGACCATAGCGGGAGGACACTTCCCATTGGCCAGTATGTTTCACTTAGTTTGAGCATCTTCTGTTTGTAAGAGTGGCTGCTTTTCCCTCGTGCCATAACTGAAGAAAAGTCACATAATGGACTGCATTTCTTGGCTTCTCGTTCCATTTTTCAAAGTTCGCAGGCGTTCCTGGAAGGCTCAGTTTTGCCAAGTACAAAGCTGACATTACTATTGTGACCCATGTTCTTGGTCCTCCTCTTTGGAGTAGAGTGAACCTTTACAGAGGTTGGTAAGAGCTGGCTCATTGACGCTTTACACCTTTAAATAGGCCAAGGTCACAAAGTACTCGTAGACTTCATGGGTGAGCAGGGATTTGAACCTGGATCTTCCAGGTCTAAGTCCAGTTCCCAAACCATTGCACCATCCTGGCTGTCCAGGACATATCAGAAGTATTCTTTTTCCCACACCTCCCTCTTATTCCAGAGGTGATAATTTAATTTTTGATTTCATTCCCAGCTTTCGCTGGAGCAGCATGGCTGATTTAAAAGCACTGCTGACAAATAGCTGCATTTTGACTTGGTTTAATGGCTCCGATTTTAACGCGCTACTTGGGTGCTTGTTAAGTCTCTGTTTGCAGATGTGATCCCTGCTGTGAATGAATGAGTAATAAAGCAGCTTACGGATTAGAGGCTGGAGCACGAGGCCAAATGTTGCTTTTGATTGCACTGTGGGATAGATATTATTTTTTAGGTCAGTGGTCTAATGTCCCCCCCAAGTTCCTTCGAGGAATAGAGATAGAGCACATAAGAATGATTTGCCAAGACATGAGGGAATCTGAGTCGAACTAATAAAAATCACACGGTTTCTCCCACTGAGAAAATAACACTAGAGATGATAGAAGCAAAGTCTTTTGGACAAGTGATGACTCTTCTTTATGATGCATTTTTGCTTCTGGTAATTAATCAGATTTCTTTTTCCTCCGCCCCCTTTTTAAATGTGCTTCAGGAATTTCCCAATTAGAGGGATTCAGTTTTATGATGGTCCAATCAACGTCCAGAATTGCACCTTCCGGAAATTTGCTGCTCTGGAAGGCCGTCACACCAGTGCCCTTGCGTTCCGCCTCAACAATGCTTGGCAGAGCTGCCCCAACAACAACGTCACAAACATCTTTTTTGAAGACGTCCCGGTGAGTTAGCCCTCTCTGTGGCATCTCCTGTCATCATAGGCTACAGATGCTTTAAAGGCCAACTGCTTTGCTTCTGAAAGCACACTAGAGTTGCAATGGATGAACTTAAATACGTGTAGTGGCCTAACTTGCTTAAACTTGTTTGGATGCAACCTTTGACAATTATGCTGGAAGACAAGGGCGTGTTTACTAGTCATCAGTTGGGCCCAGAGGCGGAGCCTGAGGGGCACCTGCTCCTGGCAGTGCTGGACCCAACTGGACCCAAGTTGGCCTCTGGACCCAACTGTTGACTAGTAAACATGCCCTTGTCTTCCAGCATAATAGTCAAAGGTTGCATCCAACCATTTGGACTAGGGATGCAGCCCAAAGAGCACAAAGGCACTGGGATAGGCATGATTGTTAAATTAGGGACACATGACTACTCCTCAGGCTATGCCCTAGTTATGGAGGAGGTGCTGGTGGCTTCACACCCCCAGTTCCTTCTCCTGGGAGGCTCCCCTTGAAGGAGCAGTGAAGCCACAGCAGCAAGCGCCCCTCCTCTGGGGAGAACCTGGAAGTGACATCACATGACACAATATCATGTGAACCTCATGAAGTCACTGCCTCGGGCACCAGGGCAGCACATTACACCTCTGGCTTGGGCTGAACTCTGCCTGCAAGGCCAAACCCTTACCTTATATCTCTTCAGGCAAAAGGGCCTCCAAACTTTTGCTTTGACACAGTATGTGGGCCTTGCCCAAGGGCTCCAAAATCCTGCAGCAAGCACTGCCAGATGCTGAGAGGATCTCTGACTAGGTCCAAAGTCTGTCAAAGGAAGGCAGGCTTGCATGTTAGCAGGTCACAAAACCAGTCCAGTGATTGCATCTCGAGACACTGCAGGAAGCCCCTTTCCTTGCAAAGACTGCCCCATTTCTCCCTTAGAGGATCTTGAACCAGGTACACAACTTGGCTTATTGACACACATGCTCTGTTCTTTCATGCTCGTGTTAGGAAAAACTGCTCATGCATTAAGCCATCTGGTTGAGTCAAAAGGCGTTTCTCGTGCACGTAAAAGTTCTCCGCTGCTTCCCACTTCAGCTAGAACAGTGTTTCTCAACCAGTGGTACTCATACCTCCAGTGGTACTTGAGATGGTGTCTGGTGGTACTCATGGAACCCCCAGACCCCTGCCACCTGGCAACGAGACCAACAAGGCAACGCAACAAGCAGTAGTAGGAGACTCAACTTGGTGGACAGAGCTCCAGCATGCATTTTTTGCATGCCCGAGAAAGCCCTCCCTTCTGCCCAGAGCCTCCTACTGCTGTTTGCCATGTGTGCCTGGCCTCACAATCTGCAAATAACTGATGATGACATCATCGCCAGTTACTTCCAGTGGTACTACCAATAGATAGATCATGCAAAGTGGAACGGCAAGGGACAAACATTGAGAAACACTGGGCTAGAATGTTGCACAATAAGACGCAATTCAAAGATGCAGTAATACTGACACAAGAGCTTATGCAACTTTTGCACAAGTAGAATCATGCGCCCTGCTATAGAACCTGCCTGCTGTAGTGCTATGTGAACTCTTGCTTGCAAGCATTGACTGTGCCAATGGCTACTTCCCCTCTACTCATGGTTCTTTGGATCTAACCTTGTATATATCTACTCAGTAATCTGTTCAGTCTTAATATGCTGGAATCTCCCCCCCCCCCTTTCCATTTAGATTACCTCCAGAGTGTTCTTTGGAGAACCAGGACCCTGGTTCAACGGCCTGGATATGGACGGGGATAAAACTTCTGTTTTCCATGACGTTGATGGTTCTGTCTCTGAATATCCTGGGTCTTACCTGATCAAGGAAGACAACTGGTTGATCAAGCATCCAGACTGCATAGACGTACCTGACTGGAGGGGCTCCATCTGCAGTGGACGCTACGCACAGGTAAAAGAGATTGACAGTGCAGATTTTGAGCCAGAGTGTTTTGCATTTCTGACCTTCTCAATAGGGAGGAACTCAAAACAGAGAGCCCTTGAGCATCAGTATGATCTTATTTAATCTTCTCCAACTGTATAAGACCAAAGGGGAAGAGTTGCAGTGAGAAGAGTTCTTTGTCTTGTCTCCTTTGAATTACCAGTCACAACCTGTGGGGCCTTTTGTGAAGGTCTTTTTCCTTCTTGGCCAGTTGCAGAAGCAGACATATGTGCTGTCATGGTCACCCCTTTGCAGAAGTCAGTGGTCTCCAATACAGTAGTCTTCCCTGGATCTGAATGTTCTCCATCCCGCCAACTGTTGTTAGCCATGGATATAGCTCAGTGGTGGAACATTTGCTTCAGATGCAAAAGGTGCCAGGTTCAACCCTGGCATCACTAGGTAGGGCTGGGAAAGACCAGTCTGAAATCCAGACTCAGCTGCCTAACTAACATGAAGGTACAATGCTTTCCTTAAGTTTCTCCCTTTCGAATAATTCAGTGGCTCTCAAGCTTTTTAGCACCTGGACCCACTTTTTAAAATGACACTCTGTTGGGACCCACCTAGCTTTACAAGACTTTTAAAAAGGTGATCTAGAAAGAAATAATATTTATTTGCAAAAAACTTGATCCATTTCTTATAAAGAGGCAGCTTTAATGAATAACCTCAAACCCTGAGGGGCTTAATTATGTGACCTAGTCTTTGCCATCTCCACTACCTGTCATTGCTGGAAAAATACACCCCAGAAAAAAGAAGCTCAAGCATTTATCTCCCTGTATTTATACAACCTTGCAAACTTTAGGAGCTCCGCTGTTTGCAGGACAGTTAGCAGCTATCGAATTTTTGAATAACCTCAGAACTTAAGCCATTAGTTATCTGACCTTTCCATCACCCTGTTTTCATTAGAGGCTCTGCGGGACTCACCATAAATAGGGCTATGACCCACCAAGTGGATCCTGACCCACAGTTTGAGAAATGCTGAAATATAGTCGTTGCTTAAAAGAGATGCTTTACATCCAGGAATCAGCATGGGGGTAAGGGCTAACACCATATCCACCCCATGCCATAAGCCTGATCCCAATCCCACACACCCGACCCGCCCCCACAAGTTTTTGAGAATAATGATTAGGTTGAGAGCTTCTGTGTCGCATCTGCTTTGGCCCTCTGATCCTATCATGTTCTTCTACAAAGTATGATGATTTTTCCCTCTTGCAGGTGTACATCCAAGCCTACAAATCAGCCAACCTGAAAATGAAAATCATAAAAAACGACTACTACACACACCCTCTGTATTTGGAGGGGGCTCTGAGCAAAAGCACCCACTACCAGCAATATCAGCCCGTGATCACCCTACAGAAAGGTTACACCATCCATTGGGACAAGACTGCTCCAGAGGAACTGGCGATCTGGCTCATTAACTTCAACAAGTAAGTGTGTGGCCGGTAAAAAACAACCCAACATTCCAATCCAGTAACATAGCTGTAAATTGGTTAAAAAAGGATGTTTTTCTTTCATAATGGCCACACATTCTTCCCAATATGACAGCATCATTCCAGGAAACCCACTATGAGCTTTACCATCTCCTCACCAACACATCTCGGGTCCCTCTAGAATAGTCTCAGTGAAGTAATGAGATAAATATTTAAGATGCTGAATTAAATTACTCTCTTATTAAGAGAAGGCTGTGATCCCATCACCCAACCACCAAGGAAGCGTTAGTCTGTGTTTGCTGCAGAGAATCTTTGAAAGTTTAAATTCTTTAGATTCAAAATGCCTAGGAAAGAATTACGTTTTATTTCAGAGAGACTTGGCTTATGGTGTATATATTTTATACATATGGTTTATATATGGTTTTTTGTTTTTAATCCAGGAATGACTGGATCCAAGTTGGGTTTTGTTATCCTAAAGGGACAACATTTTCCATTCTGGCAGACATCCATGACCGCCTTTTGAAGAAAACCTACAAAACTGGAATATTCTACCAAGCTGATCAGATGGACAAACTTGAGCACAGATATCCCACCAAAGGCCACTACTATTGGGATGAAGACACCGGGTAAGCAGCCAATAGTGTAAGATTCTCTGTCACAGTCCTGCTCTGGATCGAGAAGAGCTTTTGCTTTGCTTCTCATGTGGGCATCTTTACGGCTTATCCACCAAATCTTGCAAAATAAAGGTCAACTGCAATCTCTTCTCAAGATCCCTGCTGACGGGGCAGCTGGACTGCCTTGCTCTGTGACATGACCAAACTGTTTTGTGGCCCCTTCATTTTTTCCTTGCAGTTGCTAGCTGTGTAACTCCAGCACTGAAGGGGAGGCGAAGAGGAGCACATCTTTCTTTCCTGCCAGTCTCAGTGCTGAGACTGAGCTTTGTCAATTTCAATTCTGCTATCAGAAATAAGGCATTTTTGCTGTTTGTACATCATTTTTATATAGTATTATGTTACTTAAAATTTTTTTTTTAAGATGATGATGGTGTATTTTATATAGCGCCATCTATACACATGGTACTTTACATAGAAATTGCCAATAGGTCTTTGCCCCAAGGGGCTTGCAGTCTAAAAATGGTACAGTATGCAAAGTATCAGGAACAAGATTTACACTTGACTATTAGGGCTCTTGTGCCCATACCAAGGTTGTTGCTTATTTCTGCTGCTCACAGTCAATGGGCACTTATGTTGCATAATATATAACACAGGGCCTGCCCTCAGCCTTACAATCTAGATGAGACTAGACACCCAAGGGAAGAGAGAAGGAAAAGATAGAGATTGGTTTGCTTGTTCTGTGCAGCATTTCTCAAACTGGGTTGGACCCACTAGGTGGGTCGCGTAGCACCCACCACAGCCACCATTGAAAATACAGAACTGAAAGTACAGGGTACAGAGCTGCTGAGGAGTGTGAGCTCCCATTGGGAGACAAGGTGCTTTGCCCTGAGTAGGTGGGAAGATGGGCTGCTGGAAGGGGGAGGGGGTTGTGTGTTTAGAGAAGGATCCAAGCCTGCATTCAGTTTTGACTTCCAAACTGGAATATTTGAATTCAGAGCTATGCAAAACAACAGCACAAGCGCACTGTGTAATGGGACCTTTGGCTGATTGTGGCTTAGGTCTGAAACCTAAATTGATGGTGTCACTTCCCGCCAAGACATCACTTCCAGGGTAATGGCATCACTTCTGGTGGGTCCTGACAGATTGTCATTATAAAAACTGGATCCCAGTGCTAAAAGGTTTGAGAACCATTAGAATCTACTGAGAATGTGATTCTATGCACATCCAAAGTCACCTCCCCATTAGCAGAAGACCATCCAGAGCAGCATCTTCAGCATGGTCATTGCAAGTGAAAATGACTCACACACGTGGTGACATGTGCGGGAATCCTGGAATTTTGGATTCCTCTACAGCAGCGATTTTCAACTTTTTTCATCTCATGGCACACTGACAAGGCACTAAAATTTTCAAGGCACACCATCAGGTTTTTGACAACGGACAAGGCACACCATGCTGCCCGTGGGGGGCTCAAATCCCCATTGGCCCTACTAATAAATGATCTTCCCCCAAATTCCTGTGGCACACCTGTGGACCACTCGCAGCACACTAGTGTGCCACAGCACATAAGAACATAAGAACAGCCCCACTGGATCAGGCCATAGGCCCATCTAGTCCAGCTTCCTGTATCTCACAGCGGCCCACCAAATGCCCCAGGGAGCACACCAGATAACAAGAGACCTCATCCTGGTGCCCTCCCCTACATCTGGCATTCTGACTTAACCCATTTCTAAAATCAGGAGCTTGCGCATACACATCATGGCTTGTACCCCATAATGGATTTTTCCTCCA
Source organism: Tiliqua scincoides (assembly GCF_035046505.1). Taxonomy (NCBI): domain Eukaryota; kingdom Metazoa; phylum Chordata; class Lepidosauria; order Squamata; family Scincidae; genus Tiliqua; species Tiliqua scincoides. The sequence continues at coordinate 10,084,852 of NC_089828.1, forward strand.
GAAACTCGTCCAATCCCCTTTTAAAGGCGTCTAGGCTAGACGCCAGCACCACATCCTGTGGCAAGGAGTTCCACAGACCGACCACGCGCTGAGTAAAGAAATATTTTCTTTTGTCTGTCCTAACCCGCCCAACACTCAATTTTAGTGGATGTCCCCTGGTTCTGGTATTATGTGAGAGTGTAAAGAGCATCTCCCTATCCACTCTGTCCATCCCCTGCATAATTTTTTATGTCTCAATCATGTCCCCCCTCAAGCGTCTCTTTTCTAGGCTGAAGAGGCCCAAACGCCGTAGCCTTTCCTCATAAGGAAGGTGCCCCAGCCCCGTAATCATCTTAGTCGCTCTCTTTTGCACCTTTTCCATTTCCACTATGTCTTTTTTGAGATGCGGCGACCAGAACTGGACACAATACTCCAGGTGTGGCCTTACCATAGATTTGTACAACGGCATTATAATACTAACCGTTTTGTTCTCAATACCCTTCCTAATGATCCCAAGCATAGAATTGGCCTTCTTCACTGCCGCCGCACATTGGGTCGACACTTTCATCGACCTGTCCACCACCACCCCAAGATCTCTCTCCTGATCTGTCACAGACAGCTCAGAACCCATCAGCCTATATGTAAAGTTTTGATTTTTTGCCCCAATGTGCATGACCTTACACTTACTGACATTGAAGCGCATCTGCCATTTTACTGCCCATTCTGCCAGTCTGGAGAGATCCTTCTGGAGCTCCTCACAATCACTTCTGGTCTTCACCACTCGGAAAAGTTTGGTGTCATCTGCAAACTTAGCCACCTCTCTGCTCAATCCTGTTTCCGGGTCATTTATGAAGAGGTTGAAAAGCACCCACTCCCAGGACAGATCCTTGGGGCACACTGCTTTTCAACTCTCTCCATTGTGAAAACTGCCCGTTGACACCCACTCTCTGCTTCCTGGCCTCCAACCAGTTCTCAATCCACGAGAGGACCTGTCCTCTAATTCCCTGACTGTGGAGTTTTTTCAGTAGCCTTTGGTGAGGGACCGTGTCAAACACCTTCTGAAAGTCCAGATATATAATGTCCACGGGTTCTCCCGCATCCACATGCCTGTTGACCTTTTCAAAGAATTCTATAAGGTTTGTGAGGCAAGACTTACCCTTACAGAAGCCATGCTGACTCTCCCTCAGCAAGGCCAGTTTTCACAGTGGTTGAAAATTGCTGCTCTACAGTTTCATGTATTGTTCTGCATCTCCTGGTGGTATGATCTGGCACAAGAGTTGCCCTTATGTCAGTGGCTTTATCTCTACGATTGCTGGCAAGAGCCATACTCTAGTCCAGGCAAGCGCTGTCACAGACCCAGTTCACACCTGCTGTGCTTCCCCTTTCTCCAGGTTGTTGTTCCTCAAGTTGAAAGCTCAGCATGAGAAAGAGCCGTTTGCCTTCTGCTCCATCCGTGGCTGTGAGCGAATCCGGATCAAAGCCATCATCCCTAAGAAAGCAGCAATCAGCGACTGCCAAGCAAAAGCCTACCCAAAATATGTGGAAAAACCTTCAGTGGATGTGCCCATGCCCAAAAAGCTGCCTCGTGCTCAGCTGGTAAAGTCACTGATTTGCTGTTTCAATTTCCTTAGTAGGCTGTATCTCTAGCAGAGTCCAGGTTGTTATGGTTTCAGGCACGAATAAACCATTCGTTTGTCCCTTATTAGTGTTTGCAATTGAGTTTTAGGCTGGGAGACCTGGATTCAAACGCCCTTCCAGTTCTGCCCTCTTTATGTGGCTTTCTGACAATGTTTTTGGCAAAAGAGCTCATTATTGTGGGGGTTTGGTGGTGGTCACTGAAGCTGCATCGTGCCTAAAGGAGCTGTGGCTTCTAAGGACTAGCTCAAGGCAGGGCCGTAGCTAGGGCGGGCCCAGGGGGGCTTTGCCCCCCCGCCAAGCCAGCAGTTTGCCCCCCCCCCGCATTTTTTCCAAATCTGTCCTCTTTATCTAATCTGGCGTCAGTTGGGGGTGATTTGAAGCCCTTTTTGCAACATTTTTTGTGCACGGGAAGGAAGACATCTGGGTTCTTCTGGTAGGGACTGGGGAGGAGAGAGAGAGTGCATGTGTGTAGAGTGAGTAGAACAGGGTCCTGGGGGGGGCTCCTTGGACGTTATGACCTCTGGTCACCCTGCCCCCATCCAGAGCACATGGGGCTGGTCAAGAGCAGCTACAAGAAGGTTGGGAGAGATTTCTACTTGTACTGGCTGGGGAAAGGGAGGGTGCTGTTTCTTCTACTGTGGAACATGCTAATTACTATAATGGTACTGCTGTGGGGGGCAGGGAGAAATGTTTCTGTTTGGAGAAACCATGGGGGCAGGTTCTTGCCTTTCAGATATACTTTTAAAATTAGTGGCTGCTGCTTAGGGGCTGAGGAGACCCTTTTTCTGGTGGGAGAAAACATGGAAAGCATTTGAGCTAAAGAGAACCAAGAACTTAAGTGTGGGAAAGGTTCTAAGCAGGGGTGGATCCGGGGGAGGCCATGTGTGCATACCCACCCACCCCCCCAGGGAAGGGTGCCCACCAGAATGGAGAGCATAATCAGGTGTCAGGGGAACACCCACTGGGTGGGTGTCAAGGAGATTGGCTGGAATGGGAGCCCAGGTATACCCACCCAGCAAACAGCCACATAGGCTTGAGGGGGCATGATTGAGACATAAAAAATTATGCAAGGGAGGGCTAGAGAGATGTTCTTTTCCCTCTCACGTAACACCAGAACCAGGGAACATCCACTAAAATTGAATGTTGGGAGAGTTAGGAGGGACAAAAGAAAATATTTCTTTACCCAGCATGTAATTAGTCTGTGGAACTCCTTGCCACAGGAAGTGGTGATGGCAACTTGCTTAGATGCCTTTAAGAAGCGATTGGACACATTTCTGGAGGAAAGTCCATCACAGGTTACGAGTCATGATAGGTATGTGCAAGCTCCTGATTTTAGAAGTAGGCTACCTCAATGCCAGATGCAGGAGAGTACACCAGGATGCAGGTTGTGTCTTGCTGTCTTTGGGCTCCTTGAAGCATTTGGTGGGCCACTGTGAGATACAGATATAGGCTGATGGGTTCTGAGCTGTCTGTGACAGATCAGGAGAGAGATCTTGGGGTGGTGGTGGACAGGTCGATGAAAGTGTCGACCCAATGTGCGGCTGCAGTGAAGAAGGCCAATTCTATGCTTGGGATGATTAGGAAGGGTATTGAGAACAAAACGGCTAGTATTATAATGCCGTTGTACAAATCTATGGTAAGGCCACACCTGGAGTATTGTGTCCAGTTCTGGTCGCTGCATCTCAAAAAAGACATAGTGGAAATGGAAAAGGTGCAAAAGAGAGCGACTAAGATGATTACGGGGCTGGGGCACCTTCCTTATGAGGAAAGGCTGCGGTGTTTGGGCCTCTTCAGCCTAGAAAAGAGATGCCTGAGGGGGGACATGATTGAGACATACAAAATTATGCAGGGGATGGACAGAGTGGATAGGGAGATGCTCTTTACACTCTCACATAATACCAGAACCAGGGGACATCCACTAAAAGTGAGTGTTGGGCGGGTTAGGACAGACAAAAGAAAATATTTCTTTACTCAGCGTGTGGTCGGTCTGTGGAACTCCTTGCCACAGGATGTGGTGATGGCGTCTAGCCTAGACGCCTTTAAAAGGGGATTGGACAAATTTCTGGAGGAAAAATCCATTATGGGGTACAAGCCATGATGTGTATGCGCAACCTCCTGATTTTAGAAATGGGTTATGTCAGAATGCCAGATGCAAGGGAGGGCACCAGAGTGAGGTCTCTTGTTATCTGGTGTCCTCCCTGGGGCATTTGGTGGGCCGCTGTGAGATACAGGAAGCTGGACTAGATGGGCCTATGGCCTGATCCAGTGGAGCTGTTCTTATGTTCTTATGTACAGGAAGCTGGACTAGATGGGCTTGTGGCCTGATTTAGCAGCGCTCTTCTTATGTTGTTATGTAGGCTATAAACTCAAGCAGGAGCCCAGGTTTACCCAGGCAGGTAGACCTGGCCTCCACGTCCAGGTGGGAGCCCAGATCCAAGTCTGCCTGCCCAGCAAATGTCCACAGAAGTGATAAGCTCAAGCGGGAGCCCGGTCTACCCAGCTGGTAGACCTGGCCTCCAAGTCATGGTCTACCTGTCTGGTTGACCTGCGCTCTGAAGATAGTGCTCATGGCCCCCTCCCTAACAGACACTGGATCCACCCCTGGTTGTAAGGAGATTCAACTCTCAGAAAGCTGGGAGAATTCAGCTCAACCAGGTAGCTTCAATAAATTCAAATCTTCTGTACTTTGCTTTTTAAAAGTAATGAATATTGTAAAAAAAACTAGTATTCCAATGGCTACTGTATTTGACTGGCATATCTTTCCTCTTGCTTTTATGTAAATAAATTTTTTAAATATGTATCAATGCATCAGCAATGTGTCATTGACATCAACATCTATATTATATAGGTGCTAGTCAGGCGCTATATGGGTGTTAAATAGGCGCTAGATAGGTGTTAGGCACTATATAGGTGTTGGGTGCTAGATAGGCACTATATAGGTGTTAAATAGGCGCTACATGTGCTAAATAGGTGCTATATAGGTGCTAGATAGACAGTATATAGGTGGATAGGCATTAAATAGGCGCTAGATAGGTATTAAATAGGTGTTGCATAGGCAGTAGATAGGTGCTATATAGGTGTTAGATAGGTGCTAGGTAGATGCTCTATAGGTGTTAAATAGGCACTTTCAATACAAGTAAATACTACCTGCATCACAGTGATATGTTTTATTTTTGCAGTGTTGCAGGCCTGTGTATTACACTGGTGTGTAAATGAAAGCATATGTGGCATGTTATTTCTATGTAGGCAATACATTTTACATTGCACGCAGAGATGCATTTATTCTATGCAAATTATTGTTACATTGCTTGACAGCTAATGAATGCATCTTTCAAAAAAAAAGACACCACATTATTTTCTCTTCATGAAATTTGGGGGAGTTTCGGGTATTTGATGTTTCTCCAGACTTATCCTTTCTTTTTGCCCACATCACTTTTGCACATCACTGCCCACCTTGAAAAAATAGTCGCCCCCTCCCACCTCTCGGATCCTGGCTACAGGCCTGGCTCAAGGACCATGTGGCCAGTCCAGAATTGTCCTGTATCCAGTGGCCGTAATACACTATCATGCAGCAAAAACAAGGCAGAACTTCCTTATTGCCTTACACCAACTTAAGAGAAACCAGTCTCATGATTAGCTAAGTTGGAGACAAAAACACTCTCAAGTAACTTACACACATGTGTGAATGGGGCCCATGAGTCACAAGAACACAACTCAGAGCTTCTTTTCCATTGGGTTTGTAATACACAGGTGAAGTGGATCCATGAGTAATACTAGCTGCAGGTTATCGAATTCTGCACAGCAGAGAGACTGTTACAAAGGTGTTTGTGGACATGGAAGATACAACTGTCCCCCCAGCCACAGCTGTGGCCTCAAGTTGCTATTGGTTGGCTAGTTTCCAGGCTATAATATGGGGCACATGATGCCCACTACTGAGGATGGGACAGCTGTTTTGATCTGTCACTACTTTCTCCAAAAGTTCATAGTTCAGTGGTAGGACATCAGTGGTAGGTCATGATATTAACTCACAAATTAGAATTGGAATCTCCTTAATACATTCTTATTTATAAGGTACTTTTATGAAATGAAGTCCAGAGAAGTAGAAATGTGTTAGTCTGTTGCAGCAAAAACAATTATGCCTCCTGTGGCCATAGGGATTCTTCTATGTCCCCTTTGTAGGCTGGGATGCTCCAGACCATATGGGAGAAGCCATGTAATAACTTTTCCCTGTGCCCCAATGAATTCCAGGAATGCAGGCATCAGAAGCAACATTTGCATCACATGTTCCTTCCACCTCCCCCAAGGTTTCTGATATGATATTCCCAGCAGTGGAAGGGGCCACTCTAACTCCTCTCATGCTGCAAAGATAGCACCAGTTGGGACCTAAAAACACTACCATCTGAGGTGCAAGGGAGGAGCAATAGTTCAGTGGTAGAGCATATGCTTTGAATGCACGAGATCCCATGTAGCTTAGCTGTTACTGAGCTAGAGCAACAAATGAACTGACATAGGCAGCTTTCTATATGACTAGATCCACACATTATACAAATACAACTTTCCAGGACAATCTTTTCTTTAAGTGCACCCTTAGGCTGGCTTTGAAGGTCGAGGTAGACACCAACATCTGTTTCTCTTTTTTTAATAGAACAAGAAGGACCATTTTGTAGAACTGAAAGTGGAAAGCTACAAGACCAGATACTTCCATCTCAAGGATGACTTCGCATATATCTCAGTAAGTGTCTGCTCCAGCTTAGTTGCTGAAATGAAACATTGACAGTGCACTCCTGTGGGTATCTACTCAGAAGTAAGCTCTATTGAGTTCAATGGGATTTACTCCTAGGTAAGGGAGCAAAGGGTTGCAGCCCTAATATTTTTAGTAGTGATATTGGTTGTTTTGCTGAGTTCTGATGTTTAAAAAACACACACACACACAGAAAAATGTGAAAAATGTAGCATTTTCTGTGTTTGCTTTCTAAGCCTCATACAAGGCACAGCTCTATAATTAAAATGTTGGGTCAAGGTAGACATTAATATTTCAAAAAGCTTTCTCTTGCAATGTTATTTTTGAAAAACCTCATTTGAAACCAGCCACTAATATGCTCAGGAACAATCTATCCCAGCAGATCTGGAACTCCAGTGGCAGTCCTGGCCCCTGTGCCACTGGGAGCACACTTGGAGGTGCTATCCCCCTTCTGAGGCCTCTGGAGGATCTGAAAACATTATTTTAAAAACCAAAAGTGATGGATTAAGGCCTTTTTGAGGGCCAGGGTGGCCACATACAGCCTCTCCAGCCCTTAGAACACATCATGGTGAGGCAGCAGGTGTGAGCAGTGCTCAGGGCACCACAGCTGGAGTGGCAGTGACACCCCCGTGCTACCCCTAGTCACTTGCACCTGTGGACCCCCCTAGCTATGCCACTGTAGAACTTTGTGGTTCCTGTTGACGACTTTCTAGCGAGTGTTCCCGATTATATTAAGAACTCCTTTTTCTCATGCAGGTTGACAGTAAGAAGTTCTATTTTTCTGAAGATGGAATTCAACTAGTTGTGATTGATGGATACCATGGGAAGGTTGTCAATCGGACAAGTTTCAAAAATGCTATTTTACAAGGAATCCCAGCACAGATAGACAACTACGTCAGCAACCTTCAGAACAAGTACGTTAATGAGAAAATCAGAGCTTGCAGGAGTCCTGGAAGGAGGATCAACTCCCATATAGCCCAATATACGTTTTGAAAACCCTGCCATACAACAAGGTTCAAGTGTTATTCTATTTAGGCAGTTCACAGCCAGCATAGCAGCGCCTGCAGTTGTGCTGTTGATAACATTCAAGTGTGTAAATTAAACAAGACTTGAGACATTGAGGAATGGGTTGTTTATAAGTGTTTCTGTCTTTTGCAGTTCTATAGTGGTAATGGCATCCAAAGGCAAGTTCATTCCCAGAGGCCCATGGACTAAAGTCTTGGAGAAGCTTGGAGGCGAGAGAGGCTTGAAATTGAAAGGTAAATACATTCATTTTAAGGAGGACCTTGTACAATCCTTTAAGTATTAAGCATTTATATTGCTCAGATTTTAAGGGGCTGAGTGGTGGACTGTTGCTTGTCCTTCCTCAAAAACATAGGAACACTTGGGAGAATAGAAGTGTTCTTAAAGTAGGAGCAGTGCTTAGCTTGGAGAAGAAACTAAGTACAGTCCTATGTCTATTCAGAAGTAAGTGGGGCTTACTCCCAGGAAAATGTATTGCATATTTACATTGCAGAAAGCTCCATTTTTGGCTAAAGGTTATAGGCCATGGCTTCCAGCAGTCAGGCTTCTATAGCTGAGCTCAGTAGGATAAATATCTGGCTTTCCTTGTTTTTCTTTTCAATTATCATGTGAACTATAATGTGCACAAATGCTTCATTGTCCATATTTAATCATATGTAGCTTCAACAATGAAAGAGGACCTGTCAAGCCATTTCTGCTGCCCAACATTGCATATACGTAACAGGGACTAAATGTGTACATCTGTGGGCTGGGCAGAAATGGGTTAACCTATTTTTAATTAACACAGAGTTCATTATAATTATAAAGCAGCTTTGGAGACAGAGCTCCTCACCTCAGAGGGGTAACTAAGGCAGAGTCTGAGGGATACCTACTCTTGGTGCTATGCCAAGGTGGGCATGTGACTACCCCCAGGCTCTGCTCCAGTTGAGGAGGACATGCAGGTGACTTCATGCCTCAATTCCTTCTCCTAGGAAGCCTCCGCAAGAGAAGGAACTGAGGTGGGTGTGAAGCCACTGCAGTGTGTGTCCTTCCTCTGGAGAGAACCCAGAAGTGATCACACATGACAGAATATCATGCGACACCTGGGCAGTGCATTACATTCTGCTTCTCCTCATCCACCTTTGTTGTCTTTCAGATAAAATGGCTTTTGTTGGATACAAGGGCAGCTTTCGGCCATTCTGGGTAACACTGACCACTGACGACGAAGGTGTGAAAATCTTCCAAGCTTTGCCAGTTCCTGTGATGAAGAAGATGAAATTGTAAGGAAGCACAATTGTGAGGAAGAAAACTGTTGTTTTCTTGCTGTTAGCACACCCTCATCAGTGGAAGCATTGAGACTACAGCCAGCTCATGGCTCTCCGAAGATGTAGTATATTTTGCTGATGTACATAAAAGAAGCCTTATGATGAGCTAGTTAAGTGGCTGCATCAGACAACAGACATTCCTTGGGCTGTCTTTGCTTCCTGGGAGTAGGCCTGTTACTCTGTCCTACAAGCATCCAAGGCAAGGAAGATTCAGTTCCACAACATCATGTTGCATCACTGTACCATAACAGCTCCTCCATGATCCTTTTGGGTTATGCGTGTCCAAAATGTCTCTCAGGTAGTGAATTAGGGTTCCAGAGGACACACAGAAAGGGCTACTTCTCCAGTCACAGCCATAGAAGCCTAACATGCTGTGTTCCACTTTGAATGTTCAAACAGCTGCTCGGGAAAGAGTGCAATTGTTCAGTGGAGATCCTGGCTATGCAAGCATAAGCTAGTTCAGTAGCAGATGTCTGAGAAAATGGACACTGTTAGGATAGGACAGCTCTCTCAAACTCCCATATATTGGGGTATGTATGTGCTAGACTAGTCAAAGGACACATGAGCACAAGGGAGCCTGGCACACATCAGTGAGGCACACTATGATCCCACCCTTATATAACCATGGTCAATTATATTATTATCAGAAAGGTTACCATATTAGTCTTTTGGAGCAAATTCACCCAAGTCTAAACAAAGCATGCGGCAGAAGAGTTGGTGGATTAGAGCCAAAGTTTATGGTATAAGAAATCTATTCCACTTTGAAGTACTACTGGTGATGGCACCACGCTTGGGAAGTCATGGGGTGGGGGTCCCCCTGCAAGGGGGTTGTTCAGGAAGACAACCCAGTGATGAGATGATCAAGGCCTGCCCTGAGATCAGGTACTGTAGTAATTTATGAAGCAGAGTGTCAAACATATGCATGGAGAAGACTTCTGACTTCCACTGAAGTTGACATAGAGAACAATAAAAGCCTGTGCAAATAAGGTATCTTTTGCCAAAGAGAAGATCTGCTTTAGTACCTCTTCATGCATCAAGGCCAAACACACCTTAAGAGAAACAAGGATTTTAAGAGAAAAACCAACATCCTTCAAAGACTATATACGCACAAGTCAGTCTGCAATTAAGAACCACCAACTGAAGTTTCCATGTTCTTCAACAGTAACCGACCATTCACAACCTGTGAATCTTCACCTTTGAAAGATTGTATTGTCACAAGTTGCCCCCCTCGAGTCCCCTCCCCCACAACTATCAATATCATGTGATCCTCTGTGTTCATGCATATGACACTTCAAATATTTTAGCCGAAATAGCTGGTCCTTTTTCGGAACTAGATGTATAGCATTTTGTATATTTTCTTAAAAGTTCCTGATTAAAAAAAAGATATATTTTCTACTTATTTATTGCAAAGGCACTAAGAGGATTAAATCTGAAGAGAAGCTATTACTAGGCTTTGCACGGAGCAAGATGTTAAAAGCTGATTTGCTTTGCACTTGAAAATTCTTAATGATCGCAAAATGTGGTACTCTTGACACTTTTTTCTCATGATGACCAACTCTTGGAGAGTCACTTTGAAATGGTTTTTACTTGCAGTTTAACATTGGTTTGGAATCCACCACATTTAATGTGAATAAATTTTCAATGCAACTTTGTTTTCTTGGCCTCTGCAATTTTTTTTATCTCTGCTTTTAGTGTCTGTCAGTTGAAATCCACTCTTGGTTGCCTAGTCTGACTTTACACAAAGTCCTCATATGGTGTAATATCAACCCACCAATTATATAAATATATACGTGCATTTAAATTTCTTCTGATGACCAGTGAATATGTTTTCCCCATCATTTCCTCCAGTGTTGCTCAACATTTGTCCCCTGCCATACCACTTTGCATAGTCCACCTATTTGAAGGTACCATGGGAAGTTAACTGGCAATGATGTCATCACCAGTTACTTCTGCACTGGGACAAACAGTAAGAGGCTCAGGGTGGACTGGAAGGCATTTTTGAGCATGCAAAAAGCACACACAGGAGCTCAGTTCACCAAGCTGAGCCTCCTTACTGCTGCTTGTCATGTTGTGTAGCTGGTCTCTCTGCCAGGAGGTAAAGGTCTAGGTGTTCCACAAGTACCACTGAAAACAGTGTTGAGAAACACTGGTTTACTCTGTAGTAAAAAAAAATGAAGTCGCCAAAAGTGGTCCTAAGTTTAGTTTCAAGAGATCTGCATTAAACTCCAATTTTATTTTAAACTAGTTTTTAAAAAGTACCATAGCAGAATCAATTAGAAAATAGTTTTTTAAAAGTCATCAGTCTTTGCTCACCCTGGTAGCCCATCCTGGAGTGATATTTGTGCCAGCCCCATTGATTTTTTGTGTGTCCACAATGCTACCACTACTTGGGGAAGTTGCCCTCCAAGCCCCACCTCTCATTCAACAAAGCTGCTGCAAAAACAGAAGTACCTTTGTCTCTTAGCAGTAGGATCGGCAGAGTGGATGTCATTGGCTGAAGTCCAGCTGAATAGATGGAATCTGGATGAGGTCCTCGGTCAAGGGATGCTTTGTCCCTGAACTGGCTGTACGCTTCTGCAAACGATGGCATTCACCAAGCTGGACAAAATGCAGCTTCATGCTTGTTGGAACTTCTATTCTTGTTGACGCATGTTAAAAAAAAGATATAACCAGCTTTTCTCATTGTAGAGTGAAACAAAACCATTTACATTAAATACAAAAATACAATCACATGTGTGCAATTAAACACACAGAGAAAAGCCAATTGCAAGCCAACCACAAAAATCTGGTTCTGTTAATGGCCTATTAAAATTAAGCTCCCCATCAGTCAACACTATGAAAACATACAAAAGAACACACAACCTCAAATCTCTAGCCAGGTCTTCAGTTGTCACTGGAAGATGGGGGGGGCACAGATGGCTCCAGCACAAGAGAGTTCTACAGCTTCAAGGCCACAATGGAAGCTCTACAGCTGGTAGAACATGCAAAAGAGCCTTATATGAAGTCAGGCCACTAGCTTAGCTCCCTTTTAGACTGTCATCACCAAGGTTTCAGGCTCAAATGTTGCTAGTTCCACCTCTGCTTGAGCTATCTTGAGCAATAGAGCCTGGGAATATCTGCATGCAAACACAGGCCAGGGTTGCAAACCATGCAATTAGGAAATTCCTTACATGCATATCAGCCCCCTTCTGATTATGTAAAGGTGAACTAAACATACTGACATGCTGGCTGAACCCAAGGTGAAGGGATGCCCCCATTTTTCACCACCACCCCTTTATATGATCAGCCATGCTTCAACCCACCACCTTGTCTGCCCAACATGTTTTGAAGACACACACTGCCAATCCTTCTTCAAAACAGGCCAAGCGGGGCATGCTGGGAAGAGAGAACATGACCACAGCAACGCCCTGCTTTTCCTCCAGTACCACTGCCATGATTGTTTGCTTATGGCTTCTGTATAGGAAGATGAGTGTGGCAGCCACTACTCCCAATCCCCTGAAAAGAGAACTGGAGTGCACAGTGAAGTAGCTGGGTGGCATGGCAGGTGGGCCCTGGTTACTTCCACCCATTTGCCACCTCCCTCAGCTCCCTCAATTGAGCCTCATGGATGGACTGACCCTGTTGACATGGCAGCTTCTGAACCACTGCCAGCCTTGTGGAGCCACCCCCATTAACATTAAAATCAGAATCCCATTTTTATAAGTATATGAATTTCAAGGAAGCTACCACATGTTCCCAAATATATAGGCAGTTAGGTCAATGAGGTCACACAAACTGAATAAAAATAAGAGGGAGGCTTTCAAGGATAGGGACTCTCAGGAAAGGCAGGCTGACCAAGAGGAGTAGTGACAAGCAGTTAGTACTAACAGCCCCTTCCTGCTCTCTGCATAGCCACTGATGGAATTTCTTGGAAATCTGTACTGAAAGCCAAACACTGTGTTATGTTTAACAAAAAGCAAATGAATGTGTGCATCAGCTTCAAACAAGGCTCAATTGCTTTAAGACAGGGGTGCTCACACTTTTTTGGCTACTTTGAAACCCAGCAAGGCCCAGAGATCTACCGGGGGGAAGGAAGCATCTGACAGACACCCCCTTTAATGTATGGAGCCCCTGCTGGAGTCTAGTCAGTTTTGTTGCTGCATGCCTGAAGAGCAGCTAAAGTGTCAGTTTCAGTGTCAGTTTAACTAAATATGTCAGTTTTGTCTAGTCACTAGATGAAACTGACATATTAACAGTTTGGAGAGACAGGGCTCCGCAATCTACTCATTTTGCCTCGCGATCTACCGGTAGATCGCGATCCACCTATTCAGCACCCCTGCTTTAAGAGGTTTAAGAATACCAAAATTTAAAGTCTTCAACTACAAATCTGCAACCAGTTTTAATCCCATTCCATAGCCTGGGAATAACTGGCAGATCACTACCCCTTCAGGCTTCTTTTGCTAAATAAAGAATCCAAAAGCAAAACAAGAACCCACATTATCTGTGTGACCCCCATGTGAATATACAAGTTGCCCCATTTATGATTCCCAACCTAGCAGCTGAAGACTCAGTGCCACAAACTAGTATTTGGAATCAACACTGAATAAGCGTTTAATACTGTAGGCCCAGAACTCTAAATGCATTATTCACGCAAACTGCTGGGCCTGTTGAACTGCCCACTCATAGATATTCATCACTTGTGGTCTCAATCTCAAAAAGGGGGTTGAAGATATTTAAAGCTTTCCCACCTGGGGAACCATTTTTATTCACATCTGGTAACCAGCCTGCATTTTACCATGTGTACACCACAGCACAACTACAGATGGTGCATTGACGGACAGCGCCAAGAGGTGGCACTGCCCGCACATGACAAATTTTAAGCATCTTTGAAGAACAAAAATGCATCGTGTATGTTCCCAGATCAACTGCTTCTCTCCCTGCTCTTGCAAGCCATGACAGAATGGAACACTAGGAGAGCCCTCTCAAAACTAAAAATCTCTCAATCAAGCAGTGGTGTAGCTGGAGGGGGAGCGGAGCAGCCAGTCTGGCTCCGTTTTGCTCCCCCCTCCAGAAAGGGAGGGGCCACTTGCCCACCCCGCCGAGCCTCCCTGCTGAACTGGCTACTCCGCCCCCCTCCAGCTATGCCACCGCAATCAAGCCTAAATATGATAACCAAAACCAGAGAGGAATGCATTGAAACACTGTAAATTATTTATCTGGATCAGTGTTTCAACCACTGGCACTTGTACCATTGGTAGTTCTCGATGTGATGTCCAGTAGTACGTGCAGGGTCCCCAGAACACCATTGGCAGTGAGACCAGAAACACAATGAAACAAGCAGTGGTAGGAGGTTCCACTCAGTAGTCAGAGCTTCAGTATATGCTTTTTGTGGGCTTGAAAAAGCCCTCCCATCTGCCCTATGCCTCTTACTGGTGTTTGTTGAATCACATCTGGCCTCCCAATCTGGAAATAGCTAGCAGTGACATCATCGCCAGTTACTTCCAATGGTACTTCCAATAAGTGGACCATGCAAAGTGGTAAAGCAGGGGACAAACATGGAGAAATGCCAGTTTAGACAGCTTTCCCAGTTCCCTCAAAAGTTCAAGATGGGGCAGCTTTTACAAAATCCAGTTTTACAGAATTCAGTTTTCAGACTCATCATTAAAAGCAAGCCACTCTTCCACTCCAAATGTGTGGTATCATTTCTGGAAGATGTTTTTGTTGGTTCTCTGGAGAAAGGGGGGACAATGGAGGGGATCTCACCATTTATATTTGGCACAGAAATGGTGCCATCAAGTGGCTACTCCAAGCGGATCAAAAACACCACCACACAGGGAAAGTCTGGTTTTACATTTCAAAAAGCAATTTGTTTTAGAAAGCATACAAATTTATTCACATTTCTGGAGGAAGTGTTTGACAGCAAAGTTTTCCCAACATTTCAAAAACAAAAAATCAATCTTTGTGGCCTCACATGAGGTCATTCCAAGTATCTGAGGCATATTTTGGCACCAGAAGATAACATTCAGAACAATTAAAGGGCATTACTCAAGGCTGGAACTTTAAGTGGACTTAAGCTCTCTGAAACATTTGTTAGCCTTCTGGAGGACATCAAAACAACTGCTATGTTATATAGCTATTTTCAAGTAGCTCTTAATGTGCATTTAAGACAATCCTGGACACCATAGCCCTGCTTGCAAATACTTATATCCTTCATTTAAAGTTAACTGATCCATTAATGGGAAAACTTTACTTTGATAGAGGGGTGGTTCCAGAAAGCTGTTCCAGTATTAAGAGGCATTTGAAACCTACCTTTTTCAACCCTCAATGTCTCTCAAGACATAGGAATGCCTAGAAAAATCTTCCAGCTCCTCCTCTGTGAGCCAGTCATATTGCTGGCAGGCTCCCTCCATAATAGATGGTAACAATACTCCCAATGGAAAATGCTCTTTCCCCACCCCTTGAGCAAAGTCCATAATATTAGAGTTAAACACTCAGGTGCTCAACAGGATTTTTAAAAAACTCCAAAGTGAAAATAAGTGAGCCACAATGTCATACAGGCAGCCTGCAGACAATAACCATTAACTATGCTGGAATTAAATAATGGTCAATAAGTAAACCGGTCCTCTGAGCCCCACAACTTTGACTTGGAGGGCTGCTATCCCAATTTCTCTCTCCTTCTCAAACTCCCTGCCCCCTTTACTGTCCCTTTAGCATCTCATCATAGATCTTCTTTTGGTCTGGACGCTTTGTTGTCAACCAGGAAGGTTTCTGGTTTCTTCTCTGTATCTTTCTTCTTTTTGGATTTTTCAGGCTTGATCTTGTTTTTCGCACTGTCATATCCCTTGGCTCCTTTACCAGGGTACACCTGACCCTCCACAGTTACATCTAGACACCTCTCTTGATTGATCAGAAAGTCTTTGATCTCCCATGCGTAGCTTCCATCCCGAAGCATAAAGATAGCACGATTTGGACCAACAATAAACCTAGAATTAAAAAGAAAAGAAGGCATTCAGTAAGTGCCAGACCTCTGAAACTATTAAAACCTTACATCTCCGATTTGCACAGAGATGACATAAGAGGAAAACTTGAAGTATCCTATGACACATTCTGATTTTAAAAGCAAGTGATACCCATCACAGAACTCACTGCAGGATGAAATACAGTGTCCATACAACTTTATTACCCACCGCAGAAAATATTGCAAAGTGTATTTTGTGTATTTTCACAAAATATCTTGTGAAAATAAAGTGGTCTGGATCCAAGTTAATGAAAACGCACACATCAGAAGAGGCAGAGGCCACTCTCTTTTGCCTGGGAAGACTGGCTTTGGCTAGGAAAACCCTTGTGCAGGTTTTTAGTGCCACATAGGAAAACAAAAAATATCTGATAAATGCTTAACTGTTATCTAACAGCAATTGTTAAAACATTCTAGTTAAATAGCTAGTAAGCCCACAACATCTGCATGTCACACTAAGATGCTAGTGACTTATTAACAGACATTCAAAGGGTACACCACGCAGTGAAGAAGATATGTGCACTAGAAGGAACATGCCTCCTCACAGATACACGGAGGGCACTTTGTACCAGTGGTCTCTAACCACCACCCCACAGGGTGGATTCTGGCCCATGGTGGTGATCTTTAGCCTGTCTCCCATGGCTGATTTGTCGTCGTCCCCCAAATTGGGATTCCCTACTTCATCTCATCACTGTGAAGCAAGCAACAAAGCCACAGAATTTAATGCGGGAATTGCACACAGGGGTGGCTTTTGAATATAGATTTTCTCTCTCTAGCCTACTAAGCCCCTTAAATTTAATGTGGCCCACATCCCAAAACATTTGGAGACCCTGCTCTATGTGAACAACAGTAATAACTGCATGCGTTTTCTGGCTCACAGCCAAGAGTTTCAAGCTGGTAACAGAGCCCAAAGATAGAAGTTTTGTACCTGTTTTAAAGCCTGCTGCTAAAGCAGGCTGACAACCCACCGTCCACCTGGAATTTACTTTCAGGTCAGTACACAGGACTGAGGGCATGTGAAATCTGCCTGTTTGGGCATATTGCAATAATGCTGTACTCAAAATGGACCACAATCAAGCTAGCTGAAAGCAGCTGTTTCTAGCAAGTGATACATGGAGTCAAATCAAGCAGCAGGAACAGTGCAAATGCAGATAAAACCTACTTACCTTTGTACATCATAGTTGGCATTGAAGAGACTGCCCTGCCACAGGTTTGTAATTTGTTCCGTCTCTTTCTCAGTGGGGTCTCCTGACACAGTGACAAACATCATCAGAGTCTTTCCTTTCTTGGTCATCTTCAAGATACTCTCAGGCTTGCTGGGGTCAATCTTGGAGAAGTCCACTGGTGCAGATGGCCGCTTGTGCTCGGGAAGATCTCCTTCTTCTATATCATCATCTTTCTGTGGTCAACACACAGACACAGAAAACTTAATACCATCCAGAAACCAGCAGCAGTTTTTAACAAGAGTCTCTAGGTGCAATGAGACTCCATAAAGCCTTTGGCACAATCTCTTAGTCCCAATAGCCTGTTGTAACTAAGCACAGGCACATAACTGAATATTTGCATATCCAGACCCCCCATATACCTCCATTTCCCCCCATTCTTCTGTTGCCTTATGTTAATACCAAGATGCAATTGCTTGAGCCATGGAAAAATTTTGCCTAGTTTGCAGTACAGCACTAGAAAAGGCACCTGGAATGAAGGTCAACTACCAGAATCAGGACCATAGTGTGCCTAGTTCAACATCTAAGAAGTTGGGACCAGCAATATGTTCCACAGGATTCTGTGAATATATTTAACTGTTGCATCGCCACTTGTATAGCTAGCTTTTTGGCAAGTGTGTTGTTGAACAGACTCACAAGGAAAGTAGTCACTGGTAAACACAGGGTCAAACTACATGCAACACTGGTAGGCTTGAGTGTTAAGAGCCAGGCTGTTGCAATTTCCTATAAAGCCAGGTAGGAAAGTACCCCCTCTTGTTCACTCACGCACCCATCTACCTGCTCTTCTCCCTATTAGGGCTTCAAGACAAAAGTAATACTTCAGTGAGAACATAGAATATGTTAGAGTAGAGGGGGAGAGGAGTAGGTTTCTCCCCAATCAAGAAGGGCACTGACAAGTACAGATTGATTAGAATTGTGTTGGCAAAAGCAGACCAGCACAATTAGAATCAAAAAAATAACACTGGCTGCTGGGAACGAGCACTGTTCAGTACACTTCTTCGTCCTTGGTGTTTAAGATTTCTAACCCAGATAACTATTGCACTGATCCTTCCATCCAAAACATAAAATAGAAGTGAGCCCATGGGAACCACTCACATATACAGAAAAGAAAGAAAAGCACCCCAAGTATACAAAGAGTGCTGTTTTTCCCAAACAAGTCAAGGAAATGAATGCAATAAAAGGCAGGTTACTGGTCTGGGGGGCTCATCTCTGCTTCTCCACACCACCTATACCAAATGTACAGACTTACAAGCAAATTTGTTAGTCTTTAAGAAGGTGCCACAGGACTCACTGGGCTCAAAAGGAAACAAGAAACCACCTTCTTGTGGTTAGAGCGAGGCCTTCTCTCGCTCTATTTTTTGGTTGGACCAGGCAGACCTGACCCTACATCCTCTGGAATCTGCCCTTGCACTTTTGCAGCCATGGAGTGGGAAGGTCATAAGAAGAGCCCCACTGGATCAGACCAAAGGCCCATCTAGTCCAGCTTCCTGTATCTTGCAGTGGCTCACCAGATGCTTCAAAGAGCACACAAGACAACAAGAGACCTGTGTCCTGGTGCCATCCCTTGCATCTGGCATTCTGAGGTAGCCTACTTCTAAAATCAGGAGGTTGCACAAACCTATCATGGCTTGTAACCTGCAATGAACTTTTCCTCCAGGAATCTGTCCAGTCCCCTTTAAAGCCATCTAAGCCTGACACCATCACCTCATCCTGTGGCCAGGAGTTCCACAGCCCAATTACACTAATATTGGCCAATATTATAATGCCATTGTACAAATCAAAGGTGATTTGGACTTTGTGCCCAGGACTACTGCGCCCAGGACTACTGCGCCCAGTGGCAAGGAGTTCCACAGACCAATTGCACTAATATAGGCCACTGTAATAATGCCATTATACAAATTGATGGCAAAGCCACACCTGGAGCATTGTGCCCAGGGGCAAGGAGTCCAACAGAATAACAATACCAATACTGATCAATACTATAATGCCATTGTACAAATCGATAGCAAGGCTGCACCTGGAGCACTGCATCCGGTGGCAAGGATTCCTACAGACTAACTGCACCAGTACTGGCCTATGTTATAATACCATTGTACAAATCTATGTTAAGGGTCACAACTGGAGTGTTATGCTCAGTGGTAAGGAGTTCCACAGACCAATTTCACGAATATTGGCCAATCTTACAATGCCATTGCATAAACTGACAGTAAGGCCACACCTGGAGCATTGTACCCAGCAGCAAGGAGTCCCACAGAATAACTGCACCAGTATTGTATAAATCAGGGGTGCTCAAACTTTCAACTTTAGGGATGCTGGACCTTTAACAAGTGTATAGAAGAGAGAATTGCAGCAGGTGCAACTTGTCATCCCACAGATGACAAGCTGCACCTGCTGAAATTCTCTCTTCTATACACTTGTTAAAGGTCCAGAATCCCTAAAGTTGAACGTTTGAGCACCCCTAGTATAAATCAATGGTTCTCACACATTTAGCACCAGGACCCACTTTTTGAATGAGAAACTGTCAGGACCCACCAGAAATGATGTCATGACCGGAAGTGACATAATTGAGCAGGAACAATACTACACTGCTATCCTACCCACACTTACCCAGGAGTAAGTCCCACTGACTATCATTGTTAAAAGAATATACATAGTAGTTTGTTAAAAGCACAAGTCTGTAACATTTCCCCAAATGCAGTCACATACCATGGTAGCATCAAGTCTAACGTATTAAAAATAAACTATTGAATTGAATAGGGACCCACCTGAAATTGGATCATGAGCCACCAAGTGGGTCCCGACCCACAGTTTGAGAAACACTGGTATAAGTTTATGTTAAGGGCCACACCTAGAGTATTGCATCCAGTGGCAAGGAGTTTCACAGACTAACTGCACCAACATTGTATAAATTGATGGTAAGAGCCACAACTGGAGTGCTGTGTCCAGTGGCAAGGAGTCCCACAGACTAAATGCATCAATATTACAATACCATTGCACAAATCAATGGTAAGGGCCACATCTGGAGTGCTGCATCCAGTGGCAAGCAGTTCCACAGACTAACTGCACCAGCATTGTATAAAGCGACGGTAAGGGCCACAACTGGAGCGCTGCGTCCAGTGGCAAAGAGTTCCACAGAGTAACTCACACTGGGCAAGGAAACCTCCTGCCCCGCCTGTGCAGCCCCCAACGCCCCCCGCCGGCGGCTACGCCCTGGTTCTGGCGCTGCGTGCGAAGAGGACGCCTGAGGGAAGGCACTCTGTGCATGCTCAGAGGCACTCCCGCCTACCTCCCACTGCTCGAGCAGGCGCGCCATGTCGGCGTCGTTGTAGTCGCGAATGTCCTTCTTCTTCCTGGCCTTCGGCTCCTGGGCCACGGCGCACGCCAGCAGCAACAGCCCCAGCCCCAGCCAGCACCACCCCCCGCAGGACGCCACCATCTTGTCCACCGCACACTGCCCGCCCGTTGAAGCCGCCTCCGCCCCCCGCGCTCCAAGCAACCTCGGTGCATGCGCAGGGCGGCTGCTTAAAAGCCGGACAGGAGGGCGCGGCAAACACAGCAGGAGCTCCTGCAGGCGAATCGGGAGCTGGAACGAACGCGCCTGCGATTGGCCGGCGGGCGGGCGGGCGGAATCAGGGGGCAGAGCCTCAGACGGGGATGGGGGGAGGGAGAATCCCTGCACGTAGAAAGCTAGCACAGCAAGGAGGGAGTGCTGTGGGGTTGGGTAAGAGGAAAACCCTGCATGTGGAAAACTAAGGCTGCAACCCTGGGAGTAAGCTCCATTGACTATATTGGGACTTACTTCTGAATAGACACACATCGGATTGGGCCCTAACACAGCAAAGAGGGACTGCCAGGGGTGGAGTGGCAGCAGAATCCCTGCATGTAGAAAGTAGCACAGCAAGGAGGGACTGCCAGGAGTGGAGTGGCAGCAGAATCCCTGCATGTAAAATACTAGTACTGGGGGGGGGGGGTGGAAACAGCAACAAAAATAGTAAATATACAAATCAATGTACAAACCAGCCTGATAGATTCTCCTTTTAATGTGAACTGGATCTCTGGTACACACTACCATGTGCAAATGCCAAGACAAACCTGTTCACACTGTCTGTCCATCTCAAAAATGTGGTAGATGGAATCTAGAATAGTATCTACTTGCATTCTCTTAAAATGGAGTACCTTTTATGCTTTGGCTGAGCTTCCTCAAGAGAATATGGCTGGACTGGATTGCTCATCAGATCAATCACAGTAGCCTTTTGACAGTGCATACTACAAATATTTTCTTAGGAACTTTCCTGTACATAGTCAATATTCTTTAGGGCAGTGGTTCTCACACTTAGCACTGGGACCCACTTTTTAGGATGAGAATCTGTCAGGACCCACTGGAAGTGATGGCATGACCAGAAGTGACATCATCAAACAGGAAAATTTTTTAACAATCCTAGGCTGCGATCCTACCCACACTTACCCAAGAGTAAGTTCCATTTACTAGCCTTGTTAGAAGCGTATGCAGAGTAGCCTGTTCAAAGTACAGGTCTGCAACAGTTCCCCAAATGCAGTCACGTACCATGGTAGCATCAAGTCTAATATATTAAAAATAAAATATTGAAGTGAATGGGAACCCACCTGAAATTGGTTCACGATCCCGACCCACAGTTTGAGAAACACTGCTTTAAAGGCAGGCGTGGGGGAAATGATAGGAAAGAGAATTACATCTCTTTGCCAGTGTTCTCTGCAGAAGGGATGAAATCCAATTCACTCATTCTCATCATTGTACACTCCAAACCACTGGTCATAAGAACATAAGAAGAGTTCTGCTGGATCAGGCCAAAGGCCCATCTAGTCCAGCTTCCTGAATCTCACATAGCCCACAAGATGCCTCAGGGAGCACACAAGACAATAACAGACTTGCATCCTGGTGCCCTCCCTTGCACCTGACATTCTGAGGTAGCCTTCTTCTAAAATCAGGAGGTTGCACATACCCATCATGGCTTGTAACCTGCGATGAACTTTTCCTCCAGAAATCCGTCCAATTTCCTTCTAAAGGCATCTAGGCCAGATGCCATCACCAAACCCTGTGGCAAGAAGTTCCACAGGCGAATGACAGGCTAGGTAAATTACACATGGTTATGTGCATATGAGGGGGAGGCTCAAAGGCAGAGCAGATGCACCAGGTTCAAAGGTCAAGATCTCTGCTTTAAAAAGATCAGGTCGTGGGTGATGGGAAAGACTTCTTCCCAAGTCCTTGGAGAACTGCTGCCAGAGTAGACACTACTGGGCTGGATAGACCAATGGCCTGACTCTGTTGAATCTTCATACCTGTCAATGGAGCAACTGGTGAAAAGCTAAAATAGGCTTTGCACAACCAGCCAAGCGCAACTCATAAGTCTGTAAGCCTCCTCTTTTTGCAGCCTGCCTGGGACTGTTTCAAGCACCTGGCAGGTGATGGTATATTGCTGGTGGGCTGAGCTTGGTTTGGTGGACAGAGCTGGTCCTACCATAAGGCACAGCTGCCATTTACTTCTTTTTATCGTGGGGCACCATCTGTTCCCAGTGAGGTCAGGTTGCAATAACTGCTTCCAGCATCATTAATTTGACACTGGATAGCTACAGATAATATTCACACAACTTCAGGAAGGAGGCAAGGTGCATGTGTGTGCAAGTACATCATGTGCTTGTCTCAAACTGAGTGGGCTTCTGTTTTGTTTTGTAGACTTGAATCTACAAGAGTAGATTGCTTATATGGTAGCAGTGGGTTTGCTCAGCACTTATAATTTTCAACATGATCTCTGAGGATGTGCAGAATGCCTCTCTTTCACCAGTGATGACAGCATTCTCCAATGTATGGGATTTGGGACACATCTTTCTGGCGGTCCGTGCAATGCCCCAGCAATGGCTATTGTGCAAGTGCCATAAGGCACTTTGTTGCTGGTGGGGGACACATGGCGTTGGCAGTGAGGCCAGATAAATTTAGTGCTGGGCCTCTGAGCTGGCAGGACATTTAGGAGGAGTGCGGGCTGGTAAGTCTTCCCGCAGGGTGGCAGGAAGCGGGGGGAGGAAGGCGGGGCAAAACTGGGCAGAGGGCAGGTGGGTGGGCCAGAGGGTGAATCAGGCCCAGAATGGGGACAGGGACAGCAGCAGCAGCTGCTGAATCCTATCCACCCCTCCCAAGGCACAGAGCCTTTGGTCTCCTTAGTTCTGTACCAGCTATGTAGCTGATGCAGATTCGAATAGACCCACTGGGGCTGCACAGGGTAATGATCCCTTACCCTGAGGAATCTTCCGGTTGCTGCTGTGCCCCTGCATGATACAGCGGTGGCCATTTTGGTGCCACTATACAGTGCCAGGGCAGCATAGGATTGGACCCTCAGTCTGCTTGGCCTTCGGTGCACAGCAGGGTCTTTGCAGCAGTAACTCCAATTCTAGGGCATTCCCTTCCCAGAGAAGCTCACACTGCTTGCTTTGGCTGGCCATCCAGAGACAGTTTTCATTTCCCCATCTTTTAATCTCTCACAAAAGCTGTGGCCTTGGCTTGTTCAATTGTGGTCTTTTAAATTCTCATTTTGATTAAGTGTTCTTTTGATGTGTGTGTGTTTTTTGTGTGCATATTGTTTCTTAGCAGAACCAGGGTCGGCTTCTAACAGTTAAAAGCAGGATGCAGATGTACAGTACACGGTATCTGAAATCGAGAGCATTTCAAATGAACACGCACTTTTGGGTTTTTTTTTTCTAGTTAATGGAGGGGGATTGAGGAGGAGAACAACAATGAGGTCAGCCTGTGAGCACTGCAATCCCATTGGATGGTGGTTTTCTTGTTGGCCAATTAAGTGAGGGCACATTTATTTATTCATTTCAGATATAGCCATACAGTCCAGAATTCTGCTTTTAATCGTCGGAAGCTGGTTTTGCAAAGGAACAACACACATAAAGTGATCAAAACAATGTTTAATCCAAATGAGATTTAAGACACTGCAAGTGAACAAGTCCGGAGTGCATCAAGTGGGCTTGAACTCATCCTTGCATACCAAAGATCAGAATAATTTTTCAAAAAATACATATATCAAGGTGCTGGTCCTACGCACATCTTCTCATTAGTAAATCTGACATATTCCAATAAGATGTATTCCTATCAGGTATGTGTATGAGGTATGCGCAGGGCAAGAGGATCAATGTGCTCTGATGTATGATTTAACGCAGGGGCATCAAACATAAGGTCCGCTGGTCTAATGCAGTTCCTGGAAGCAATTTATCTGTCTCCCCATTTTAACTGGGCTCTCCAAGCTTGATAACTGGGCACTCTAATCTCACATGGCCAACATTTGCACATTCTCTCTTCAGTCACTTGCAGCTCATGAGTTTTTATGTGAGAAGGAAGTGCTACTTTCTGACCATCAGCTGCTTCATGATGTCACTTTCTGCTTCATGATGTCACTTCCAGCCCTCATCAGGCACCATGAACACAAACTTTGGCCTTGTCTGAATGAAAGGGGTTTGACATCCCTAATTTAACCATATTGGACTTAAAACTGGAGAGCTCTGGATTCAAATCCTCCCTCAGCTACAGAGCCTAAGGGCCCAATCCTATCCAACTTTCCAGCCAGTGCAGCCATGCCAATGGTGCCGCCACAGAGGCCTCCTCTCAGTAAGGCAATGTTTGTTCCCTTTGTGGCTGCACCGGCACTGAATGCTGGGTAGGACTGGGCCCTTAATGGGTGACTGGGCCCTTTGGGCCAGTTCCTGTCCTGGGACACACCAGGGCTGCTGCAATCCTATACACACACTTACCATACCTGGGAGTACATACCATTGAACTTAATGGGGCTTACTTTGGAGTAGACATGCCCAGGATCAGGCAGTTAAGTTGGAAGCAAGCGAAATGGGGCTGACTTTCACAGCCACAGTTGAGGATCCAGGCTGTGATCCTTGCCACACTTACTTAGAAGTAGGTCCCACTGTCAATGGGGCTTACTCCCGAGTAGGCACGCCTAGGATCGGGCTGCCGGTGAGCTGGAGAGGGGGGGATCCTCCAACACGAGGGTGTAAATGGCATAGGTTCTGTTGCCAAGGGACAACTGCGGAGGGTGGTGGTGGTGGTTGTGGGGCTGCTGCTGCTGCTTCCTCCTCCTCCTCCTCCTCTTTTCTTTGGGAGGAGCCTTTCAGGCAGCAGCGGGCCGTGGGGAGGGCAGGATTTAAAACGAAGGGCGGCGACACAGCGCACAAAAGACTGCCATAGGCTCAAAGGGAGGTTGCAGCGGGGAGGAAGGGGAAAAAGGCAGCAGGGCCCGGGCACCCGCCCCTCCCAGCCATGCAGCAGCCCCGGCCAGGCAGCTGGTAGAGCCCCTGGGCCGCCTAAGGCTTGATCAGCATCCCCATCCCCGGGGGGGGGGGCAGCGGGAAGGAGGCGGCGCGCCAGGAGGGGAGCGAAGTTGGTGATTCAGCCGGGAGAGGAGGAGGGAAGCGGCGGCAGCCGCGATCCACCCGCAGGAATATGGCAGCGGGAGCGGAGAGAGGCCGGCCGGTCCTTGGCAGCCGCCCCCGGAGCCGCCCGCTGGGGCGCCCGCAGCGCCCCTCGCCCGCGGGGAGAGTCTGAAGTTGCTGCGCGCACAGGAGCGCATCGGATGCGCCCGGCTGGCGATGAGTCGCGGGGACTGAGCGGCCGGCGGGGCTGCTGCGTGATCGGGGCCGGAGCGAGCGGATCCCCCCGCGAGGATCGGGGCCAGGGAAGCGGGGCCCCGCCGCGCCCACAGCCGCGCGTCCCGGAGAGGTGAGCCGCGCGTAGAGCTCTTCCCGGGCAGCCCGCGCGCCGCGCTGCGCCGCTTCCCTCCCTCCCTCCCTCCCGTGCGCGGCCAGTTTCCCGGCCAAGGCTCTGCCGGCCACACCCTCCGCTGTTCTTCCTGATAGCGGCGGGGAGGGAAGGAGGGAGGGATGCCTGCCTGCCTGCCCGTGGCTGGGCTCGCCTCTTTCCGGGCAGCGGGGACAGCTTGGATTGGAAGGGCCAGGAGGATCGTCCCTGCCTGAGTTGCCCCTCCTGCCTCCCCCTGCTCAGGAACGGAGACCCTCCTGGCTTCTTCCTCCTCTTCCCACCAGAAACTTACGATTCCACCTGATTTTGTTTTGCAGCAGCACCGAAACCCACCTGGAGTCCCAGGCCCGCCCACCCACTCTGCCAGCCGTGAAATAAGAGGCGCCACCACCATCAAGGCCATGCTGCTCAGGAACTGGGGACGGGTGCCCCCACCGGCGACAGCCACCCCCCTACCCACCCGTCAGGAGCTCTGACTCTGGACTGAAGCTCGGACAGGGTGCCAAACTGGAGCCGCACCAGGAGGCCGCAGTGCAGGATTGAGATTTAGCCCTCGCACCCCCTCCCTTTCCGGCACCCAAAGACTTTATTTTTATTCGCAGACTTTTGATGGAATGATGGTGCGGAAAAGGCAGAGAGATCCTGCCGGGCTCAGCGGGGACTCCTCGGGAGGTGGTGGCAACGGGGCTGGCGGCGGCAGCAGTGGGGTCCAAAGAGGCATGCGAGTGCCCCCCAGGCGCGATGGCTAGCGGCGGTTCTGGCAAGTCCACCAGCGAGGTGTCCATCCCCAGCGGCAGTGCGTTGCAGCGGAAGAAGCTCATCTCGGTCTGCGACCTGTGCAAGATCAAGATGCAGCTGGTGGCGGATTTGCTCCTGCTGTCCAGCGAGAGCCGGCCTGTCAATACTGAGAGCCTGTCTGTTTTTGGGGAGTCCTTTGAGAAGTGCAGGGACACCATCATTGCCAGAACGAAAGGCCTGTCCATCTTGACTCATGATGTCCAAAGCCAGCTGAACATGGGACGCTTCACTGAGGTGGGGGACATCTTGATGGAGATGGGAGACCTGGTGGTCTCCTTGACAGAGTGCTCTGCCCACGCGGCATACCTGGCTGCGGTGGAGACCCCAGGGGCTCAGCCGGCCACACCTGGCTTGGTGGACCGCTACAAGGTCACCCGGTGTAAGCACGAGGTGGAACACGGGTGTGGAATCCTGAAGACTACCCCTTTGGGTGACATGAGCCCTCAGCTCCTGCTGGAGGTTTCCCAGAACATGTCCAAGAATTTGAAATTCCTGACTGATGCCTGCATCCTGGCCAGTGAGAAATCCAAGGATAAGTTTGCCAAGGAGCAGTTCAAACTTAGCGTCAAGTGCATGAGCACCAGCGCCTCAGCCCTCTTGGCCTGCGTCAAGGAAGTCAAGACTTCTCCCAGCGAGCTGACGCGCAACCGGTGCGTTTTGTTCAGCGGACCCTTGGTGCAGTCCGTCTGTGCTCTGGTGGGCTTTGCCACTGAGCCTCAGTTTTTGGGCAAAGCTGCCACGATCAATCCGGAGGGCAAAGCTGTGCAAACTGCTATTTTGGGAGGTGCTATGAGTGTCGTCTCGGCTTGTGTGCTCCTTACCCAATGCCTCAGGGATATAGCCCAACACTCCGAAAGTAGCTCCAAGATGACTGAATACAGGGAAAGGTTGAGGAATTCTGCGTGCGCCGTCTCAGATGGTTGCAACCTGTTATCTCAGGCACTAAGAGAAAGGTCTTCGCCCCGGACTCTACCGCCAGTGAACTCGAATTCTGTGAATTAATCTTTTTGATTTAGATACCACAGTCACCCCTAATGGAAAAGATCTCCCTTTCCTGACCTTTGTTTTGTGTATACCAAAGAATTCATGTAGTTGAGCCCAATTTCATTTTGATTTCTTTTTTAGATGTGGTGAAGCTTCACCCTTCAAACCACATAGAAATAATTAAGATTGAATGGCTGATCTTTTGGGGGGAGTGGGATTTAACAAAGCAAAACATCCGTTTATCTACCGACGTATCTTCAATATTTAATCAAGGTCTACAAACAAGCAAGTGGTTACAACAACAATTTAAGGTTTTCTAAGTTAGGGAAGTGGGGGGAACACTTTTAAAAGGAAAAAGCTTTAATCGTGCTGGGTGCGGTTTTAAAAGTTTTTTTTGGGGGGGGGTTTCTTTTTGTGTGTGTATGTTTTGTCTTCCAGAATTTCCCTTTGAAATTTCACTGTTCGGTTGCGTGCAGGAAGAAAACAAGAAAAGTTACCTCAGTTTTCATACCGTCTGAAAGAAACAAAACTTTTAACAATGGATGTAGCTACCTTTTTTTAAAAAAAAAAATTGTTCGTTTGTCGTTTTGTATGATTACTTTTGAATCAAGTGTTTAGGGTTTTAGGAGTGCATTTGCCTTGTTGTGTGGAGAAGGCGTGGGGCTCGGATGTGATTTCCAAATTGAGGGAGAAGCTACTGTGAGTGTGTTAAATGGAGAACAGAAATTACACTATAACAAGAAAGTGATTTGGGTTTTTAATTTTTTTAGTGTCTTTTTTTTTTTAATCTTGCATGTACTGGAGTATTTATTTCATCTATTAAAACATTATGTTTCTCAGATGCCTTTCTGTGACTCGCTTAATACTTCAGTAACAACACAGTCAGTTTGTATGGGACTGTGTGTCTCATACCCCGGGGAATGGGTGGTCCAGATCAAACTATAGTTTAGGCTGAGCAGCATTCTGGTGTCTTGGATTATTTAGGTTTTTTTTTTTCCCCCAAAAGCACTTTGCTTTGTCTGGTCTCCTCTCTTTGGCTCCCTCCCCCAGACAGCATCTTCAGCATAGGTTTGTTTCATGTTTAGCTGAATCATAGAAACATGAGGTTTTCACAGAGTGTCCCTAAATGAGTAGGATTTAATTTTGAATGGTTAAGACAGGACTTTGGTTATCTTAAATTGCTGTCCTGCTTTCCTTGTGCAATGGAGCTCAAAGCCACTAAAAGCACAGAGACAGAAAATAATCACAACAAAAGCCTTGATCAAATATTGTCATCATAGAATCAGCAGGGTTTTTTTCTTCTTTCTAGACTGAAGGGGGCAGATAGAGTGGATGCCCTTTTCCCTCTCACACAATACCAGAACCAGGGCACATCCACTAAAATTGAGTATCGGAGGAGTTAGAACAGACAAAAGAAAATATTTCTTTACCCAGCGTGTCATTAGTCTGTGGAACTCCTTGCCACAGGATGTGGTGATGGTGTCTGGCCTAGAGGGGATGGATTTCTGGAGGAAAAGTCCATCATGGGTTACAAGTCGTGATGGGTTTGTACAACTTCCTGATTTTAGAAGTAGACTACTTCAGAATGTCAGCTGCAAGGGAGGGCACCAGGATGCAGGTCTCTTGTCTTGTGTGCTCCCTGAGGCATCTGGTGGGCCACAGTGAGATACAGGAAGCTGGACTAAATGGGCCTTTGGCCTGATCCAGCAAGGCTGTTCTTAGGTTCTTACCAGTCACAACAGGTGATTGCTTCAGCCTCCTGCAAACCAGCATCAGGTGTTGGAAGGCATAAAACAATGGGCCCAAATGGGCTTTTCTAGAGAAGGCATTCCTAAGCATTGGTGCCACAACTGAAAAAGGCCCTGTTCCTTCTGCCTGCTGCCAAACCTGAAACAGTAACCTTTCAGGAGCGCAGTGCTTTTTGCGCACACTAGTGCGTAAGTGAATGTCGTGTGGTGTGTAGGGGACAAACTTTAGACTGGGACAAGCTAGGTTCTGATCTCCATTCAGCCATGAATTTGTTGGATGACCTTAAGCCACTCACTGTCAAGCCACCAACCAGGGCCATTGTGAAGATAAAATAAGGAACGATCCGAAGTTACCACCTTGAGCTCCATGGAAGAAGGGTTGGGGCAGGGAAGGACTGCAGCTTGGTGGTAACACACCTGCTTTGCATGCAGTGGGTCCCAGGTTAAGACTGTCGCATCTCCTGTTAGGTCTGGGGAAGCTTTGTGTACAATATAGGTCAATTGTCTGACTGAGCAAAAGGTAGCTTTTTATTATCTTTTTATAGTGTTGACATCAGAGTGTATACCGTGGAATACTATCCAATCTTGGGCTTGTTTTTATTTAGTGTGACATTTGGTTAGGGTTGCTTAACAGCACTTTCCGGAGATCCCTTTTTAAAACCTGCATTTTGATATACAGTACATGTATTGGGTTCATCTAGACCAGGGACAGGCAGAAAGTAGATCAGGATGTACTGGTAGATCTCTGGTTGAATAGCAATAGATTGGCAAGTGTTTCTGACTCCCAGTAATGTGTACTACTAAGAAAAAATATGTAAGTTTTTGACATAGCTGATCTTGCTTAATCACATATCTCTCAACGTCCTTGTGCCTCACCTGTAAAATAGGGGAGTATTAATTGACTGCCTTTGATTTAATTTTTGTGTATCTGTGCTATTTTTGGAGTTTTCTGTTCAATTCCTTGGTCTGTGGTAATTCAGTGATAGACTTCTGCAGGTATATGCAGGTTATCCCAGTGTTTGACTCTAGGGGTTCAGTTTGCCCATTACAATCAGTAATCATTCTCCCTGAATTGTGCAAATATATATATTGGATATATTGGAGAACATTCTTAGGGAACTCCTAGATCTGGGCAGCCCCCCACCTGAATGCACACTTTACTTAATGCACAGTTTACAACATCTCATGGAGATCTTATATGGTGCCAAAATGCCTGATCGCAAAGCGTTTTCCAGAGACAGAAATGTTGAAAACCATTGATTTTGAGGAACTAGGAATGTGTGGGTTACGGGTAATGTGTGGGTGTGTTTCAATTGCTGCCTTTCTTGTAGTTCTGTCCAATCACATTTTCACTTCTAAACTGTTGATGAGATCTGCATATTGGTGGGTGGCGATTGTAGTTGAAAATTAACCATCTTTGCACTTTCTCATCTTGGAGACTGATCTGATGAAGTCTAATGGTGAACCCAGTTAGTTATGCCTGTATAAACAAGGGATGGGAAACAACAGAGTGTATTCTGCTCCTAGCCAAAAGAAGCAGTGTCTCACTTGTAGGGGTTTATCCATACAGCAATGGATGGAGTAATTTATGAGAGCGGCTGAGATTTTGGGATTCATGATAAATTCATTCATACATTTCTATTAAAAAAAAAAATCAAGATTGACTTCAGTAGTTCAAGCTTCCGAGCAATGATTTTGGGGGCCCTTATCCCACCCCAAAAGAAACCTGCAAGAGGTAGAGCTTTGTAGACCAAAACATGCTACCAAGTGACCTCTGACTTTCTTGAGTGTCCTACATGAATCAAAAATAAAGGTACTGTTGCCAGACTTGGGACCTTGGCAGATATTTAACCTCAGCCTCTGAATCTGGCCATGATCATCTGTCCCTTAAAGATGTGCTGCTTTTTTCAGGCAGAAGCTCCCCAGACCCCCTAAATTCCATCTCGTATTGAAGGGACCAGGGGTTAGCTAAGGAGCTACTTTGCATGCAGAAGGTCTTGGGTTCGGTCACTGCATTCACCAAGTCTTGGCTAGTACAGGCACTGTAAGGCAGCCTCATTTGTTGTCTGTGTTCTTTGGAACAAATTTGAACAAAATGTTCTGTCCAAGCCCCACTTCTTCACAACTTTCCTCCCCACTTTTTGTAAACCTGCACCATATTTTGAACTTGTAAGGGTCATTGTAGAAATTCTAGCATTGTATGTTTGTACTTAAGTGAAAGACCAGGGATGGCAGGTCTTTTCTTTGGAAACTCTGGATTTCCGAGCCAGCGCAAAGTATTGTGCTGCTTCAATGAAGATTTATTTTCTTGTCTCCACCTCTATTTTGTTGTATGCGAAGAGCCCATGAGGGGTGCAGGGAGTAAATTGTACCCAGGCCCGGGGTTAAAAAGGAGGCCCAGATGCCAAAAGAAGGCCCCCCACAAAATGTCCTGGGATCTCAGGAAATGTTTGCATACATTATATGAAGACTAGCGTTCACATTTTGAATAAGCCTACATAATTTTAGGTATTGTAATTCATATAAATTATGATTCAGTGATCGTAGGAAATTATGACCAAATAGAAAAGGGAAGGGACCCAAAAGAAACCTTGATAAAATTCCTTTCAGAGGCCCTGTGTATGCAGTGGGGGGAGGGGGAAGACTCATTCAAAATGTTAATATTCTGCCATTCTACCAAATATTGGCCTCCAAGATGACTTGTAAGGAAGTTAAAAACAATGACTTTTCTTCTGTTTTTCTGTATTCCATAACTGAGTGAAGATTGTGTGTGTGTGTGTGTGTGCATGTGTGTGTGTGCATGTGCGTATGTGCATGTGTGTGCATGCGCGCGCGCAATTCCTGTCCCCTGCTTCAAGACAGGTGAGTAGATACAGTGAACCCTCAATTTCACAGACCAACAAGGAGTAGGTGTGTTGATTAACACTGAAAGGTCACTAAAGCCAACTACATTTATGAACAGCCGTGTGCATGTTTTTAATGAAGTTTTAAAGACATGCAACAGATTTTTAATGAAGCAGAAAACATGGTCCTTTCCAAAGTCTGTTAAATTGAGGTGCATTAAATTGAGGGTCTCTGTTCTTCACTTGTCTGTGAATGTTGCCCAAGAAGTTAGTGCAGGGATGGAGGCATTCTTGAGCCCTTGTGTTTCTGCTCCCCAAGGCAGCCACCTGCACTACCTATTGATTGCACCAATTCTAAAGCCCTACCTTACAGTCTTGAGAGAAAGATGCTACACAAGTGGAATGGAATGATAAGGAATTTCATTAAGATACATTCCCCACAGCATCATCCAATTCTCATTTCTCATAATTTGTTATAACCTCAGTTGGCCCAACCTGCTTCCAGAAATAGATTTAAAATGCCAAAAAAAATCTGAAGGCCAATATAAGTGACCAGCACCTTATGTGCAATTGATATGCTTGGTGCCCCCCCCCCCCAAAAAAAACAGAAAAACAACTGTTTAAATAATGCAGTCAATTCTGCCTGCCAATTGACTTACTCTGTTTATACCCCAGAGCGAGCCTGAAATGGAAGAACGAAGCTGCTGTTCCCTCAGTTGTGGAGCTCCTCAGCTCCTTAGGGGAGCTGGGCTCCCCTCACAACTATAGGGGGAGCGTTCCCAGGTATCAACGGTTTCACTTATCCATGAGGGTTCCGAACAAAACCCCCGTGGATACCGGAGCACGCCTGTAGCCTGTTTTTGTAATGGGTAAAGATGTTCTTAAACATTTTTATTTTTTCACAGATTTCGTTTATTCCCAAGGAAAAAGTACAGAAAGTAATATTATTGCATTCTTATTCCAAGGGTACATTTTTACAAATTATAATTGCTAATTATAATAGCTTTAAAAGTGTACTAGGTACGTGGTATAAGCAGAAGCAGCCACAGTCATGATGCAATTCTTTTTTGTGTAACAGGTCCATGTCAGCTCACCTGGAGAAAATTCATACTCTCCACAGGTAACTGGGCATGTTGCTATTTACAAACCTGAACTGGGCAGTATTGTTTTGTGGTTGCAGTCCCAGGTACTTTTTAAACAGTAATGAAAATATACATTGTTCTTTTCTTTCATATATTGGTGTGTATGTGAAGTCTTGAATGTGATCACAGAACAAACATGAGTTGTAGATCCCTCCCCCAGAAATATGTAGCTTATTCTCATGGTATGGAGTGAAACCAGTAAAGAAATATTTGCAAAAGAAGTAGTAATAACTGTATCCTTTGAAAGATAAATGATATCTTAGACCACTTTTCCAAAACATAATTGAAAGCATCTTAGTGCTTTTGTTTTATAGGTTTTAACAACTGCTGCTGCAATCCTATAACAATTTCCTGGGAGTAAGCACACTTGAAAATAATAGGACCTACTTCTGAGTAGACATGCATAGGATTTCGCTGTGCGTGACTAGCAAACACTCAGATGATTAAGCCTTTTCCTACCACTTTGGCTCTACATGGACAAATGCTGTACCTGTTGCATTTCTACCTTAGGTAGCAGGTTAAAGACTCAGAGCTTTTCCTAAAGTAGGATTGCACCTCTCTTTTGAAAGGATGTTAAAGGTCACCTATTTATTTCCTTTCAAAAGACTCATTATATGTCAAGGAAATAAGATTTGAGCTAGGATTTGTTACTCACCTTACCTAAAACCAAGCCTCTTCAGTATGTCATAGACCAGTGTTTCTCAAACTGTGGGTCGGGACCCACTAGGTGGGTTGTGAGCCAATTTCAGGTGGGTCCCCGTTCATTTCAATATTTTATTTTTAATATATTAGACTTGATGCTACCATGGGATGTGACTGCATTTGGGGAGATCTGTACTTTTAACAGGCTGCTATGAATATGCTTTTAACGTGATAGTTAATGGGGCTTACTCCTGGGTAAGTGTGGGTAGGATTGCAGCCTAGGATTGTTAAAAATTTTCCTGCTTGATGATGTCACTTCCGGTCATGGCATCACTTCTGGTGGGTCCTGACAAGATTCTCATTCTAAAAAGTGGGTCCCAGTGCTAAATGTGTGAGAACCACTGTCATTGACTACAGCCTTTCTAGATCCAGACCCACTAACCTCCAGATAGCTATGTGGGGCCTGCTCTTTTTTAAAAAATTAACCAATATATCCAATTTTCGCCTACCTTTTTCTTGCTCTATCTTCCCCCCTCCTCTTAACAAATGCAAAAATAGTGATGGGGCTAAATGTGATCCTGTGTAGATTTGGGGCCCGATCCTATGGGTCATCTGTAGACATGAAAATGGAATCTGTCAATATTTGTCACAGTTTTATTCCCTCTTTCTTCCAAGTGAGCTGCACTCAGGAATGCTCTTACTGATTTTGCGGGACGGAGGAGACAAGCTTGAAGGCAGGGCCTGGTAAACAACATATGATGTTCTTTCTGCACATCATAGTAACTGTGGCAACAACGGTGATGCACGCTGGTTACTTAAAGCAAAGGGATGTGTGCTTTTGGCATGCATACTTGGTACACAAGCCCATTTAACTGTTCATTCATAACAGGCACTCAAAACGTGGAACTAGCAAGTTGTCTAGTCTTCAAGATGACCTGTAGCTTTATTGCCCTGTGAAGCTGCCTCCTTCCGAGTCAGCCCCTTGGTCCATCCAGCTCTAAATTATCTGACTGGCAGAGGTTCTCATGGGTTTTGGACAGGAGTCGTTTTCCCCAGCCCTATCTAAAGATGCCAGGGTTTGAACCTGCAACCTTTTGCCTGCAAGATAGCACTCTCTCACTGAGCAGTGGCCCCTTGCACCATGACATGTGGCTTGAAACACAATGCAAAGGCACCCCTTGGTGCATAAACAACGCATGATGATCTCATGTTATCCGCACTGTGAAGTGCCAGGCTTCAAGGTAACTTTTTCTGCTCTCTCTCTCATAAGAATATTTGGTTACCATGATCAGTGCTGGGAGGACATAACGGGGGCAGGGAGTGGGCGGCAACAGGGACAGGGAGTGGATAGATAGGGTCCTGGGAGGGGGGGTAGGATTGATGGTGGGTTCCCAGACGCTTGCTTGCTTGCTTGCTTGATTGATTGATGGGGTTGTGGCATGAAAAAGGGTGAAGACCACTGCTCTAGATGTTAAGGATGGGGTGGGGAAAAATGACATAGGGCTGCTATTCTGGATGGCAGCCCTATATCCTTTGTAAGTTTTCTCACTGTGCACTTCTGTGCTTTTTGGACTCCAGGTTTGGCAGGAGTGCTTAGCGATTAAACACGGGCAAAGGGAATGTTAAGTCTGAAATCCCTAATAATATTGGCTACATATGCGGCATGATGTACTGTGAAATGATTTTTGCCATGCCATATGCTATGGAGACTATATTTAGGCATGGAGTCAGGTCCGGGGCTGGAGCTGCTGCCTTGAATTTCCTAGCTTCTTGTCAGGGTGCCAGCTCTTTGGAACGTGCTTAACTTTCTGCAATTTCCTTTTTATGTTAAACATGGCTTGTAGGATCTACTCTTTTTCTTTATTGCTAGCAGTTCTGCTGGCTGCCTGCTGAAACTTTTTGGGACTTGTTAGGTGATCTTTGCGAATCGCTCCTCCCCTCAAATATCTAGGTTAGCATTTGGAACTTGCTGCTTAATTCTGAAAGCCTAACAGCCCCATCCAATGTGGAGTCTGAGTAAGGTGAAGCCCAATGAATAGAATTGGTGGACTTTGGTGTTTGGGTTGCTGCATACAGTAGCAGTCTTAGCAATAATCAGAGCTGGAAGGAGAGTGAGCTGAGCTGAGCTGTGAAGTTTGGTTATAGTAACTGGCAACCCAACCCTAAGGTCTGGGACCACCACAAGGAAGAGTGGTCCCTAAATGGCCGCCACTGTATACTGCAGGGCTGGACTAGCCCCTGGAGCCTCCTTGAGGTAAGGGAACAAATATTCCCTTACCCCATGTCAAGCTCTGCTACTGCCAATGGGTTGTCTCTGATCTGTGCCTGCTATTTAGTGGGCGCAGAATCTTGGAGTCCTACGTTGGGCAGAGCAGCTTGAGAGTGGGCACTGGATTCAGTGGCAGACTCTGCTGCCATCCCTGTCTCTCTCCTGATCCTGATCCTCCTTCTGGCCCTCCCTCCACCCAGTTCTGAGCCCTCCCCGCCTTCCCCTGCCCTTCTGCATCCCCAAAAGTCTCCCCGCTGCCCAGCACTGATTGGTGCTGGCCTCTCCTCTTGTGTAGCACTGCTTGCAAAGTGCATTACAGCACTTGCATGATGGCAGTTGCCAGGGCAGTGCACGGGCCACCAGTGCTACCCTGGTTTAGGACTGAGCCCTAATTTTTTTAAGCTTTGGTTTAAGGCACTTAAACCTAAGGCATTAAGATGGTAAAGCTTTGCTTGGGCTTACCAGACTGCAGGTGAGAGACTCCTTCAGTGCTCTTTTGTACCCATGCTTGTGCATGGAAAAACAGCATGTCTGGGAAGAGAGAGGCCCCTTCCTCTTATATGCTAGGATTCTGTGTGAAAGAAATTGAGTCATGTGAACTCTTACCTGCTATTGGAAATGGTGCAGTTCAGATGCAGGCCCAAACTACACCTTACATTAACAGCCCAATCCTATTGGTAGCTAGCCCTGCTTTAACAAGCAGAAACCACCAAATCCTAACTCTAATCCTAACTTTAACAAGTCCTAACTTTAACAAGCAGAAACCACCAAATCCTAACTCCCTTCCCAGCCCTGATCCCCCTACCCAGGTCAACACAGACTTGCACCAGCCATAGAACCGGCAGGGGCTTACTCCAGAGCAAGGGAACAAATGTTCCCTTCTCCCAAAGAGGCCTCCAGAGGTCAAAACTCCCCTATGGGATACAGCATGTGCCACGTTGGCTTGGATTTAGGAGTTAGAATTGGACTGCCCACCTCACAGTAACAGCAGGCTTAAAACCAGGAGTATTTCTTTTCTAACAAAAAATAGTCATGGGGGTGTGAGCTGATTCAGATTGAGGGCACTTCCCTGTACACCATTTTCTCACCAGAGGGAACAACTGTGTGCTCCCCCCCCACCCCATTTCAGGGGTTTTTTCAGCAGGAAAATTGAGCCCAAATGCAGCCCCATTTTGCATTAGCTGTCCACTTTTATTTTCTGGAAAAAGGAACACTTTCCATGGCACATATTTTGGGAATTACCTCCTTAGTTCTTACTACTATGTATTTCAGTACTTCCATTAAGGGAAACTGGCCATATATTTGATTGATTGGTTTAGAGCAGGGGTGCCCAAACCCCGGCCCTGGGGCCACTTGCGGCCCTCGAGGCCTCTCAATGCGGCCCTCAGGGAGCCCCCAGTCTCCAATGAGCCTCTGGCCCTCCAGAGATTTGTTGGAGCCCACACTGGCCTGATTCAACTGCTCTCAGTATGAAGGCGACTGCTTGACCTCTCGGGTGAGCTGTGGGATGAGGGCTCCCTCCACTGCTTGCTGTTTCACGTCTGTGATGCAGTAGCAGCAGCAAAGGAAAGGCCGGCCTTGCTTTGTGCAAGGCCTTTTATAGACCTTGAGCTATTGCAAGACCTTCATTCATTCATATAAGTTCATCTTTAATATAGTCACTTATGTAAACGTATGTAAAATTATTCAAATTTTAAATGTAAATTAATTCTTTCTCCCCCCCCCCCCCGACACGGTGTCAGAGAGATGATGTGGCCCTCCTGCCGAAAACTTTGGACACCCCTGGTTTAGAGGTTTACATGTCACGGTATGGAAATGGCATCTTCCCGTACTATATTGTGACTTGGGACTTCCCAGGCAGCTTCTGCTTTTTCAGCCATCAAAAATTTAGCTCCCTTCTTCTGTCAGTCTGACCCTACCCTGCGCAGCCTTGTGTCTGGATTTTCTCGTATTTACCGGGAATCTGGGAAGACCCTAAACTACAAATGGAAATGGCAGTGATTAAATTATGCAATCCAGTTAAATTTTTTTTTTTAAATGCACAGCTACGATCCGTTTATTTTAAATATTAAAAAAGAGCCTGATCTTGCATGCTGTTGCCTTGGCTACTTCAAAGAGAAAGTGAAAGTGGAACAGGGGTCGCAAAGAAGAAAACTAGGTTTTGATTTGGGTTTAAGCTAAGCATGTTCGGCATTCCAGATAGACCAAGCACCAAAGCAGGACTGGCTCCAGGTTTGAAGGGACACAGTGGGCCCCCTAAGGTTTTGGGGGCTGACCATGGCAGCGGTGGGTCTTTCTGCTTCTTTCCCCCCTCCTCTGTCTTGATGCTTCCAGTAGCAGATGTGGTCTCTTCTCAGCATTCAGTGTTTGCTGTTCCCCCCCCCCCCAAATTCCTCCTAAGTAGTATTGTTTTGGGACGTGGGGGGGGGGAGAGGATGGCCCTATTATTGTGCACTGTGGGGAGAATTTGTCCAGGTCTAAGTCCATCACCCAAACCACTACACCACCCTGGCTCTCTTATGCAGCCAGGCTGGTTTACAAAGCCTCCAAAGAGCTTCCATGTGGTCAGAAGCATCTGACTGCTTGTTGCAGGAATTGGGTCCAGCATCTGCTACAGTCAGCCAGAGGCTGGTGTGTTCTGTAGCAGAGGCATAGCTAGAGGGGGTGCAAAACACAAAGTTTTGCAGGCGCCTGACTGCGCCATACAAGCGGCCCCTCCTCCCCCTCCCCTTTGCAGCCATTCTGGGAAGTGGCTCCAAGGGTAGGGGGGACGCTTGCACAGCGCATTCAGACACCTGTGAAACTGGATACACCGTCTCTAGCTACACCACTGGATGCGGTTTATGCTGCTGGATGGAAATGTCTGTCATTAGTTTGCCTTTTG
Source organism: Tiliqua scincoides (assembly GCF_035046505.1). NCBI lineage: Eukaryota > Metazoa > Chordata > Lepidosauria > Squamata > Scincidae > Tiliqua > Tiliqua scincoides. The sequence continues at coordinate 10,123,864 of NC_089828.1, forward strand.
TTGACTTTCATACATGAGCAGTTGTTCACTTTGTTAACCTTAAGGCCATTGTTTTAATTCTGTTTTCTTTCTATTGTGACTCTTGCTTTGTTATTTTTGCCTAAAGCCGGGTTCTTCCCAGCTTGTGAAATCTGGAGCTGTAAACCTTTTCCCATTTAAAATGTCCAGTTGCATTAGCCAGTGCATTGGTTCCACATGCTGTCCTTGGGAGGAGACTTCAGCTTAACATTCCTAACACAGTCAGTCGGGCCAGGAAGGGCAATTCTGTGGTGAGTGGCTGTGGCTGCTTCAGCCTGCTTGATGAAATTCTCATGCACAAAAGCAAGGCTGTTTCCCAATGTAGGTTTGCCAGGGTTCCCCAAACTAACCCCTTCATATTCTATAATCATGTGCGGTCTGGTGGTGCCAGCAAGTTAATGCTCAGCTTCTCAGTAGTCATGGAACTACTGATTGTATGTGGAAGTATACATTAAAAACTTCCTGTGTATGCATCTCCCTTAAGAGGAAAGACTCCAGCAGTTGGAGCACTTCAGTCTAGAAAAAAGGTGCCTGAGGGGGGACATGACTGAGACATACAAAATTATGCAGGGGACAGATCGGGTAGATGGAGGAATGTTCTTTTCCCTCTCACACAGTACCAGAACCAGGGGACATCCACGAAAATTGAGTGTTGGGAGAGTTAAGAACAGACAAAAGGAAATATTTCTTAACCCAGCATATACTTAGTCTGTGGAACTCCTTGCCACCAGATGTGCTGATGGCATCTGGCCTAGATGCCTTTAAAAGAGGATTGGACAGATTTCTGGAGGAAACGTCCATCACAGGTTACAAGCCATGATGGCCATGATCAACTTCCAGATTTTAGACTACCTCAGAATGCCAGATGCAAGGGAGGGCACCAGGACACAGGTTGTGTCTTGCTGTCCTTTGTGCTCCCTGAGGCATCTGGTGGGCCCCTGTGAGATACAGGAAGCTGGACTAGATGGGCCTTTGGCCTGATCCAGTGGAGCTCTTCTTATGTTCTTAATGCATGAATGTGGCAAAAAAACAACAACAAAAAACAGTATCATACACATATCTTTTCAGGCAGTAACAATTTGGTTGCAGCCCCCTGTCAAATGCTCATTGATAAAATTGGATTTGCTGCCCCATAAGGCGTGGAACGGCCTTTTGATATTACTAAGGATATTTCTATTTGTGGGCTTCGGTGGTATTCAGCCAATGTTTTAGTGCTAAATGAGAAATGCAAGAAGCAATAATAATAATAATAATAATAATAATAAAAGCACAAACCACCTTGCATGAATTTTATGCAGTGTCTCCCCACCCAAATGGATTGACACATGCACTGGTCCCAAAATTTGCCCAGTCTATCCTGTATACTAGTGGAAATTGGCTTATGAGTGGAAATACAGTGGCTTATGAGCATGGGTATATCTATGCTCCACTGTACAATATTCACCCAAAGAAGCTCAGATCCTGTGCCAAGAGAAGCATGTGTTTCTCCATCTCCTGAAAATCATGACTTTGACTTCTGATTCTTCACCAGACACCTTCTCACGCACTTTCAATTCAACAAATGCAACCATAAGGGTTAGAAACTTCATATTCTTTTTTTTTTTTAAATGAAAGGAAAAAATTATCTAGATATGGAATTATGTTCCCAGTACCAGTTTCTGAATGTGAATCTGGATGTAACCGTAAAGCAGTTGCAGCCCAACACAGAGCTTACTCTCAAAACCAGCCCTTTAAATCAAGGCAGAACAGTTTTGAAAATGCTGCATTTTACCCAGTGCTTGTAAGAGGTTGCATTTTATTTTTTCCCTCGAAGTGTGTTGTGGGTCTGTCAGAAAGTCAGACCACGCCCTTCCTCTTCCCACTAATTTCCTGCTGAAGTCATGGTTTGAAGACTTCTCAAGCCGTGGTCGTCCTCCCCCCCTCTCCCCAGGCATGTGTACATTGATTGCTCACGAGCCAACTTCTGTTCTTATGCTATAAAAGCAAGCAGTCAGTCCCTACTTGTTAGAATGAAGGAAATCCCCCAGTGAAAGTCAAGTCTATGTACTCCCCCCCCCCCCGGTACCTCCTTTCCATCAGCCACAGTACACTGGTCGGAGGTGTTCCCCCTTGTTGAGCTACTGCAAAAGTGTGTGTCTGTGTTTGCTCACATGTACTCTGGCAAATGCAATGTGGGGATAAGCTGTTCTTTAGAGCTCTCTGTTCAGATATTTTTTTTTTTCACCCAGGCGGTGGCTTGGAACAGCTTGTGAATTCCATTTTCTTTGCACTCTGGCCTGGAAAGCACTGTAGAGCGAACGACACAACTTGCAGTTTCAGCTCTGTACAGCTGTTGTGAAAATCTTCTGCTTCTAAGGAGTTGGCGCATACCTTCAGTTTCTGGGTTTGGACATGTCAAGCCAGATCCATGTCATCTTTGATTCAAGGAGATCCAAGCAGCATGGGCTGGAAATGGTGGGCAAGTCCCTAATAATCGAGAAACGGACACAAGGGAGATGGCAGAGGGAGGGGTGGGGAGTGGGAACCGAGGGAATGGGGGCCGACTATGTGGCGTTTTCATGTGCGCATACTTAGACTTGGGGCCCAGTCCTACCCAACTTTCCAGCACTAATGTAGCCATGCCTGGGGAACATGTGCTGCATCCTTTGGTGTGGGAGGTGTGTGGGAGGGAAGGAGGGGCACAGAGGCCTCCTCAAGATAAGAGAACAAATGTTCCTTCTTGTTGCATTGCAGAAATACAGTGAGATGTACTTCTGAGTAGACCTACATAGCACTGCACGGCTACATTGCAGATGCATCAGTTCTGGAAAGTTGGTTAGGATGTGACCCTCAATTGCAATAGGGTAAGGGAACTAGGGCAGGGGTATCAAACATAAGGCCCACAGGCCCAGTGCGGCTTGCAGAAGATCTTTCTCCAGCCCTCAGGCCCTCCCAGCACCGTATCAGCTGCTGAGCTGTGTTGAGATGCCACTGCTGAAAGGGCAGCCCACATGATGATTGGGCTCTTCCATATCTTGAAAACTGAATTAAGATTTGCATATTTTTCTCTTGTCATTTGCAGCTAATGAGTTGCTAAGGGAGAAAAAAGTGCTTATTTCTGTTCATGACCTGTTTAATGACATCATGTCCTGCTTAATGACATCACTGCTGGCCCTCAGCAGGCATCATGAATGCTATTTGACCTTCTGTATGAAACGAGTTTGACACCCTTGAACTAGGGCAGGGGTCTCCAAACCCCAGCCCGGGGGCCAGTTGCAGCCTGGGGTGAACCTCTATCTGGCCCGCAGCCAGCTTCTGATCCCCTGAGAGCCTCTAGCCCAGTTGACCAAATACAACCAGAGCTGTGCTTGTGGGGTGGGGGAATGGGGGCCCTTTTATGTGTGTGCTTTATTTCTTTAGTATGTGTTGGTGCTTGGAAAAAATCTGGCCATTTGAACCCATTCATTTACTCATTCATTCATTTATCTAAGTTCCATCTCTAATGTATTTATTTAAATTTTATATTTATTTTTTTTCTGGCCCTCGACACTGTGCCAGATATTTGATGCGGCCCCTCGGCCGAAAAGTTTAGAGACCCCTGAACTAGGGGATAGTGTCAGGGCTTCCTGGATTTAAGAAGGAAGTAGTGTAAGGGGGGGTGGCACACCAATTATCTGGGAGAGTGCCCTAGGCATCAGGGGCAGGAAGGGGCAAAGCCATTTGAGACAGCAGGAGATTTTTGGGCGGCTGAGGATGGTGCAGCAGAAGGAACATAAGTACATAACAGAAGAACATAAGAAAAGCCCCACTGGATCAGTTCAAAGCTTGATCTAGTCCAGCTTCCAGTATCTCACAGTGGTCCACCAGGTGCCTCAGGGAGCACGCAAGAACATGGAGCAGGAGTGTAGCATAAGAACAGCCCCACTGGATCAGGCCACAGGCCCATCTAGTCCAGCTTCCTGTATCTCACAGTGGCCCACCAAATGCCCCAGGGAGCACACCAGATAACAAGAGACCTGCAAGGCCTCCTGGGAATTATAGTTAAGAACATAAGAACAGCCCCACTGGATCAGGCCACAGGCCCATCTAGTCCAGCTTCCTGTATCTCACAGTGGCCCACCAAATGCCCCAGGGAGCACACCAGATAACAAGAGACCTGCAAGGCCTCCTGGGAATTGTAGTTAAGAACATAAGAACAGCCCCACTGGATCAGGCCACAGGCCCATCTAGTCCAGCTTCCTGTATCTCACAGTGGCCCACCAAATGCCCCAGGGAGCACACCAGATAACAAGAGACCTCACTCTGGTGCCCCCCCCTTGCATCTGGCAGAGCCCATTTCTAAAATCAGGAGGTTGCACATGTACGGAGGGTATTGACAGCAAGGGCAAGAAATATTTTCCAGGACCCTGGATAATCACCCTGGACCCCTGGATCACCCTGGATTCCAGGGATCCAGGGGTGACTTGGAAGCCAGTATGTAGAAATTTAAGGAGAGCGGTGGTGGTGTGATTTCCTTCTCAGAGCTGCTACAAATACATGCCTCCCAGCATGCTAGTGACAGGCTCTGTGCTGACTCTAGATGCTGTTGTTGCCTCGGCAATGGAATGGCAAATCAGTCTACTTCTTAGAAGAATGGAATTGTGGAAGCTATGAGCAGAATGGATCTCACTGTTCTGGCTGTATTCTCCCCCCCGCCCCCAAGCAGGCTGTGAATTGCTGGAGCATTTCTTGTTAAGGGCTGAGAGTGTATCAGATTTGCTGCCAATGTTTGCAACTGCAGGCAACATGTCTAACAAGTGCAGGTGCTCAATGGCATAGCTAGAGGGGGTGCAAAGCACTAAGTTTTGCAGGGAGCTTCACCGTGGCATGCAAGCAGCCCCTCCCCTCCCTTTTGGAGACATTCTGGGGGCAAAACACAGGCATTGCCTCCAGAGCGGTGGCAAAATTAAGTTTCCTGCTGACTGGAGATGCGTTCACAGCTCATTGCCTTCCCATGATGCGCAAAACCTGAATACACATGCGGAAGAAGGCAAAACTCCTGGAAAAAATAATTCATGCAAAATGTGTGTGTGTGTGTGTGTGTGTGTGTGTGTGTGTGAGAAAGGTCACAAATGTGGCAGACTTGCTGTCATGCGTAGATAAATGGCAACGATCCCCCCCTTCTAGCAATGATCATTTCCAGGTTGCCAAGAGAGCCCAGCAAGGGTGTGGCTGTAATCCTAGATGCACTTTCCTAGAAGTAAGCCTCAAAGAACACAAGGAGTAGTACTTCTGAGTAGACATGCCTAGCACTGCACTGTGTGTTTAGTTTAAGGAAGGATTGGGTGGGTCCAAAAGGAGGCTCCTGTTTGCTTCCCCCAGAGGAGTAATTTAATATTTCAGATGCTTCAGAGTGTTTTGTTTTGAATAGCCTTTGATCAGAAGGGAGCTGTGCTACAAGCTGAACAGTTGCTGTAATTATTGCTAGTCTTTCTAGTGGTGGCTGGTCCTATGACTGCTCTTACTGGGGTAATGCCAATCACGTCATATCAGAAAGTGGTTGCGTGCATGATAATTAGAAATGCAAAGAGCCTTGCAAGTATGAAGACAGAAGGGTTACCAGGGGTGAGAACATGCTTTCTGGATGGCTCCATAGGTGCAAGTGGCACAAGGCAATGAAAGGAGATATGACCAACCCAATATTCCCCTGGACAGTGGCATAGCTAGAGGGGGTGCAGATCACTAAGTTTTGCACGGAGCCTTACTGCAGTGTGCAAGCAGCCCCTCCCCTTCAGAGCCATTCCAGGTGGTGAGAGCAAAATGGGTTTTTGTTCCCATCACTTGGAATGGCTCCAAGGCGGAGAGCATCTTGCACACCAAAAACTTAGTGCTCTGCACCCCTTCTAACTATGCCACTGCCCCTGGAAACAGCTGTCATTGCAAGGCTTGAGGAGGGACCAGAGCCATTGTGTACCACAAGCTGTGAGAGATGCTGGTGCCATGGATTGTTGTCTGTGAGGCAGTGACGCATGGTTTGGATGTAATCCCTGCCAGACTGCCCTGGGAGAAGAATGCTACAGGCAGTTACAAGGTAGATTGATCTCCTTTTGAGGCTTGTTCCCCTTCAGATGCTGCCAGCACAAATAGGCTATAATCCATCTGAGGGCTTGTTATGGATTACATATTAGTAGAGGTGTTTAGTGAGATATGATTACAGCCCAAGTCTTAACTGAACACAATGGGTTTGCTTTGCAGTAAGATAAATAACACTGTTTTCAAACACCTCTACACACTAGTGAATGCACTGAGTATATTTATGCCATCAAAGCAGCAAAACAATCAATTCACCAAGTTGCTAGTGTCCTTAGATGACTTCAGAACGAGGTACTTTCACTTTCAGCATGCCAGAGACTTCTCTGCAACTTGGGTTCCTGCAGGTGCAACTGTGCTGAGACAGATCTTCAGATTTAGGGGTTTCCATGGGGATGCTGGCAGTTCTAATGAAAAACAAAAAGGGGGGGGTTTAGGAGAGTCTACTCTCTCTCTCTCTCTCCCCCCCCCATTAAAAATTCAAGATCCAAAGTTTGAAGTTGAAGATTACTTGTGCAGGTATCTATGAGACATGCAGAATGTTCAAAGTTAGACACCAGACTATGATAGTTTTCTTTTCAAATCCAGTTCTATTAAATCCAGTCTGTCGGGCTGGGAAGTTTTTTTCTCTCTCAAGGTATATAAATTCTCCCTCTCTTTTCCAGTTTCAGTCCTACAGGGATGAAATGTCTGATTGATGATCAACCAGCCTGCTTTTTCATTAAAAGATTTAATGCAATGTAATACCCTGTGGAAAAACAGACCAGTGTTCTCGTGAAAGGCAGGGTGTCTCAGTGACAAATATGTGTCCTTCCCATCTATTCTCGATTATGCCAGAAAAACCTGTTAGTTAACAACAGGAAACCAATAGCTTGTGCTATCAGGAGACATTTCCTTCTCAGAAGAGGGGGGAAAAAAAGGTCTGAGTAATGGTTAGAGGCAAGGCTTCACCCTGTAAAAGGAGGATAGCTGCCTGTCCCACACTCTCAGCACTCCCACTTCCATCCCTTCTGTGCCATAATGCCTGCTGCTGTCTAAAGAGGGGATTCCCTCCTCCCTTCCCCATTTCACATCCTGTGTTTAAAAAACTCAACACAACTCTTTCAACAGCAAGATGCAGGGTGTCACAGGGAGAGAGCCATTGCTCAGTGGCAGTGGACATGCCTGACACATAGAAGATCGCAGATTTTCTTGGCGTCACTGGCTAGAGGAGTTTTGGCAGAGCCCAGGCCTGGAGAGGGGTGAACCAGCCTCCAGCACTTAGGTCAGATCCTCACCTCCCTCCCAAGTAGCCCGGCATTAAACCAGGTTGCTTGGATCTGTGCCAGTAATTTAGCTGGTGCAGATCCGAGCAGTCCCATTGTGGTGGGTGAGGCATTACTCAAGGTAAGGGGACACAAGTCCCCTTTCTCCAAGTTGCACTCCATCCACTTCCAACCCTATGCTGGTTAACTAAAAAGCTCCCAAGCAGTGAGATTTGTCATCCCATGCTCTTTCGAGGTCTCAAGATGGGTCAGGATGATTTAAAACCCCAAAGTATAAAAGACAAATACATAAGACTCTTAAGATAAATGCTGTAACCCAGTGTTTCTCAAACTGTGGTTCGGGACCCACCTGGTGGGTCGCAAGCCAATTTCAGGTGGGTCCCCATTCATTTCAATATTTTATTTTTAATATATTAGAATTGATGCTCTCATGGTATGTTACTGCATTTGGGGAAATGTTGCCGACCTGTACTTTTAACAAGCTACTATGTATATTCATTTAACAATGACAGTCAATGGGACTTCCTCCTGGGTAAGTGTGGGTAGGATTCCAGCCTAGGGTTGTTAAAAATTTTCCTGCTTGATGATGTCTCTTCTGGTCATTACATCACTTCCAGTGGGTCCCGACATATTCTCATTCTCAAAAGTGGGTCCCGGTGCTAAATGTGTGAGAACCACTGCTGTAACCAATTCAAGTACACAACACCATTTAAACTCTTTTCCTCACCAAATCATTGGAGAGAAAAAAGACTACACTCCTTTGCACGTTTAGAAGTTCAATCTTGTTGATCTTGTGCATAGGGGAGTGCCCAGAGTTTGCTACTCAAGCTCTTCTTTTAGAGTAGTCCCATCACCTATAATGCAAGATTGCCCCAGAGTAAAGAATGTGAGGATTGTAGCTGCAGCCAGGATCACAATCTATATGCAAATGCAACCTTTGGGATTAAGGACACAATGCTTGTTCCAGAAAATTAAAAAAAAAAAACAACTTCAAAGACAGCTGGAGATTGGGGTGTTTTAATGCCCAAGGACTTTTCCAAAAATTATCTTTCGAACAGAGACCAGCTATGGAAAACATACATATCCAAAGGAGAATTTGACAGAAGACTAGAGAATCAAAGAGTTATTGCAACACGCCCTGAGTTTTCAATATTCACTTGCAAGCAGAAGCGATACTAAATTTCCAGTTCTTATTTCCAGTACACTTATCCTTTTCCACCATCATAAAACTGTACAACTTGCCAGAATTCATTGCTCCATTCAAGAGTTATAGCACTGTGTTAAACTTGCATTTTATTAGAGACAAGAGATCCCAACCTTATTTATTTACTTAGAGTTATAGCTTGCTGATTCCCCTGGGGGCTGGGGATAAGTATAGGCCCTCAGTTTGGCTGTACTTGTCGTAAGAGGCGACTAAACAGCCACCGGGTAGATGGGACTCGTCAGCCTGGGAAGGCAGCTCATCTGAGAGAAGGAAAACTCTGATCCCAAACCTCCACTGCCTTGTGGCTACATCCGGTTATGGAAAAGGCTTCAGGAGTCAACCTCGAGGCAAAATCCGGAGCCGGAGTCCCTGAGGCAGTTCATGGCTGAACACAGTCACGTTCTGGCAACTCCTGCGACGCCGCTGGAACCAACCGTATTGGCTTCTGCCTTTCCATTGGACCATTTCAGCGACGTGGAGAGGGGGGATTTGCTGCATGGGTAACAGCCTATCCTCCATACCTACTTTACCCAGGCTTCACGCACTGGAGAGGACACTCTGTTCCAGAACCACCATTCAGAGCATGACACCATAGTCTTCCGAGACTGAAGGATGCCAACAAGATAGCTTGCTGTGTTCTAAGGCAGTGGTTCTCACACATTTAGCACCAGGACCCACTCTTTAGAACAAGAATCTTTCAGGACCCACCAGAAGTTATGTCATGATAAGAAGTGACAGCATAAAGCAGGAAAATTTTTAATAATCCTAGGCTGCAATCCTACTCACATTTACCCAGGAGTAAATCCCATTTACTATCATTGTTAAAAGAATATACATAGTAGCTTGTTAACAGTACAGGTCTGTAACATTTCCACAAATGCAGTCACATACCATGTGACTAACGTAGTAAAGTCTAACATAGTAAAAATAAAATATTGAAATGGATGGGAACCACCTGAAATTGGCTCACGACCCACCTAGTGGGTCCCGACCCACAGTTTGAGAAACGCTATTCTAAGGGATTGTGATGGGTTGGCTAAGTGTCCCTATTTTACTGAAACAGAGTAGGACAGACTGCTTGCTACCGAAAGAAAAGGCCAACCATCCCTTACCCAACTTAGTCCTCACTTTCCAATGTGCTGTATAAATGGGGACTATAAGCTTTAATTAGCAAGTTATCCTCTAAGAGTCCAGAGCATCATTTTAGCCTCACAGTGATCTTGTGTAGGTGTGTTTGAAGGGATGCATAAGAACATAAGAAGAGCCCTGCTGGATCAGGCCCAGGGTTATCTAGTCTAGCTTCCTGTATCTCACAGTGGCCCACCAAATGCCTCAGGGATGCAACATGCCCAAGGCCATCCAGTGACTTACAACAAGGCAGGGCAGTGCTATATTTCACTTTAAAATAATAAAAGACCAACCAGACACAAAATGGGAGGAACAAGACTGTACATCTGGAGTCTGACTTGCACATACAAGAGTTTTTAAACCAGGTTCAGCTTAGATTTTAAATCATTCTTCTTAAAGTCTATAGCACAACGCACAGTTGTCCAGTAAGCTGCATCATGTACTGTGACATGATGCTGCTTTCCTAAATAAAAATGCAGCCAGGCCTTGCTCAGGACATCCAGCCAAGCACCTTAAGTGCCCTAAGCTGATTTAGGATTCTGGACAGAATAACCATCTTTGTACAAAAGTCCTTGATGAGAATGCACACGCAACTAGGGCAGGGTTACCCTAAAGTAGAGCAAGGTCAGTGCTTAACTGAAACAGCTCAGAGAATCCCATGATATGATAGGGCTAGAAATAATTGGCAAGGCTGATTTTAGTAAGATGCTTTTTGCTCCCGCTACTGTTGCTGAGCTCTCCACATTCAATTAAATGCAATGACTTTAAATTCATTCTCTTGGGCAGTCAACCATGTAAGTCTGGAAATAGAACATCTTTTCTCTTTGTTTGGCAGTCAAAAATAGTTTGAAAGGAAGGTTTTTCCTCACAATGCTTGCCCTCCTTTTGCCTTTGCTGAAAAAGGTTGTTTAGGTTTGGGCATCGTTCTGAAAACCTGCAGGACCTGTTTGAGCAGAGATGAGAGCGGAACAAAAGTACTGTGTGTCCACCGTGGGAAGGAAAACCTCCCACAAATCTCTCTCTTAAATGCAACCTCTGGCTTCAAAATGTGTGTGCAGTGCACATCCACACACGTGTGCCTCTCAGATTCTCAGATCCACTACATTTGACATTATTGCTGTTTCCCATTACTTCAGCTGCCACCTCCACTTTTGCTCTTTCTAAGAAGAAATGTACTTTTGATATGACAGAAACTGCAGACATATTTTTTCACTATATCTGCCCTAACACAGTGCAGCCAGCTGTTCGCTGTAAATATGTGTGCTAAAATAGCACAATAATACGAGGCCCAAGTGAAATCCCAGACAGTAAATTTCTGATACAATGAAACATGAGCTCATGCAAACACTCTGGCACCAAGACAGTAAGAACAGACCAAGCTAAGCATTGCCCTTCAGCCCCGTCTGGCAGCCGACCAGTAGCTTGATAGGCCCCCTGGGACAGCAAACATGGCAAGAGGGGTGCCAAGCATCTGGAAAGCGACAATCTATAGCTGGTGGGCTGCACTTGGCTTGTAGGTCACATGTTGTGCAATCAGAGCCAAGCCATCTGATCAGCAGAATCGCTTGGTACAGCTGGAATGTACCATTTCCACGTCGCAGGAGAGGGAGCTCCTGGCTTGAATGCTCCCCATTTTACAAAATAAACACACAAAAGTCAGATATTTTAGAAGTGGGTACAATGTACAGGAGCAGAAGTGCAATGAGCAGAAGGGGGGATAAGAAGTGCACACTGCCGTTCCCCATCTTTTCAGGTACAACGTACACACTTCTGCTGAATGAGTGAGAATACCGGGTGATCCTTCTGATCATATAGCTTAGCCGCAACTCCCAGGCAGCAATAAGGCTGGTCAGATACAGAAATTATTATGCCGTTGTACAAATCGATGGTAAGGCCACACCTGGAGTATTGTGTCCAGTTCTGGTCGCCACATCTCAAAAAGGATATAGTGGAAATGGAAAAGGTGCAAAAGAGAGCAACCAAGATGATTGCTGGGCTGGGGCACCTTCCTTATGAGGAAAGGCTACGGCGTTTGGGCCTCTTCAGTCTAGACAGGAGACGCCTGAGGGGGGACATGATTGAGACATACAAAATTATGCATGGTAAGGATAAAGTGGATAGAGAGATGCTCTTTACACTCTCACATAACACCAGAACCAGGGGACATCCACTACAATTGGGAGGATTAGGACAGACAAAAGAAAATATTTCTTTACTTGGCGTGTGGTCGGTCTGTGGAACTCCTTGCCACAGGATGTGGTGACGGCATCTGGCCTGGATACCTTTAAAAGGGGATTGGACAGGTTTCTGGAGGAAAAATCCATAACGGGTTACAAGTCATGATGTGTATGTGTAACCTCCTGATTTTAGAAATGGGCTATGTCTGAATGCCAGATGCAAGGGAGGGCACCAGGATGCAGGTCTCTTGTTATCTGGTGAGCTCCCTGGGGCATTTGGTGGGCCGCTGTGAGATACAGGAAGCTGGACTAGATGGGCCTATGGCCTGATCCAGTGGGGCTGTTCTTATGTTCTTATTTCTCTGATTACTCAGGCCTACAAAATTGAGGGTCAGAACAGTTTCTCTCAAACTTTATGGTGATTTGATATGAATTTGGGGTGCTGATTCCAAAAATGGCATCCGTTTTGCCCTATCACGTCTAGTTTTGGAGATATAGTATAGCCTCATTAGTGAATGGTTCAAGCATGGTGTAGGCTTCCTCATGAGGAAGCTGCTTGAACCATTCACTAAAGAGGCTATGCTGTGTCTCCAAAACTAGGCGTGATAGGGTAAAATGGATGCCATTTTTGGAATCAGCACCCCAAATATACCCAGGAATTGGTGTGATGTTTAAGGAAGCAAAATGTGTGCTGGCCTGTGTTATCACCATGCACCTGGCCCCTCCAGTGGATACCTCTCCCACACCATCCTTGTTGCCTTGTGATGCTTCTCATCTGAACCCTCCTTATCCTGCCATCTCCTGTATGGGTTGCCGTCAACTGGTATCATCACTATGCCCTACCTTCTTCTCAGAGCCAGGGCCAGCAGCTGCCTGGTCACTGGGTTCCAGCATGTGGATGACCTGGGGAACCCAAGATCTCAAGGACAGAGAGGTCACTCCAGTATGCTCTCCCCCCCCCCCCCGGTCTTGTCCTGGCCCTGCCAAATACTTCTCTTCTGCCTACCTTGTCCATATCCACTCAATGGGACTCAGGTGGTTCTGCCTAGGCAGAAAATTCATGCTACCTGGCCCTGCAGCCCTTGTACTGAGTATGGGCCAGATCAGGGCTGGCTCCAGCAAACCCAGCATCAGGTTGGGTGGCCCAACTGGAGCAGCTGTTTTGGGGCTGGGCAGGTTGTCTCACCCATTGGCATCTCACACCTTACCAGTCCTATACCAACAGGGAAGAATTGGCTGAAGAAGTGAAAATGGCAGAGATTTGGAGTACAACTGACCACGTCATCTTGGAACTGTAGGTAATGAAGGGTAGGAAAGCTAGATGTGTATCCTGGATTCAGGAAACTGATTTTAAGACCCTCAGAGGAACATTCTTATCCCATCACTAGTAATTGTAAAGGGAAAAAAGAGTCCAAGAGGGATGGGATATTTTGAAAACACGAGAAACTGAAGGCACAATGAAACACTAAAGAACATGACTGGGAAGTGCAGTGGGGGGGGGGTTGTTTGGGTTCTGCCCAGCTACAGTACTTCAGGGGGAGGGGGAAGTCAGCTTGGATGCTACTCCATCTCAGGGGTCCAGAAGCATGGGGCTTGCGTGTTTGATCCCATGCAGCCAAGACACTCAGGGCGCTTTGGTAACATGAGACCAAACAAGCTCAGCCTTCCACCCCACTGTAGAGCTGGGGAATGGGTAGGAATGGCCCTGCAGGAAGATCGTTGATCACTTTTGAAGTTGTGAGACAGGAGGACATCTGCTTTGCTCATCTCACCTCTCCATGGTAAGCAGGGTGAGTGAAAATATGGGAACCTGAGTAGAGGGCAAGCACCATAATGTAGCAATACGTGGCATATTCATAGAAATCACTTCCGGATCTGAGTTATGTTCAGAATCCAGCTGAGACAAATATTGCTGTTCCCCTCCCCTTGGTTCCTTTTAAAAAGCAAGGAAATAGCTTAACAATAATGGGTATCTCCACCTTTGGGTTTGTGGTTTCCCAAAGCCACAAAACACCAATTAGATGTCAACCAGATTATTTGGCTGCATTGTTTGCTCTCATAAAGTTACAGAGAGTTTTTTGAAAGTTTATTTATCCATCCCACCCTACTTTCTCTAGCAGATGAGAGCAGCACACAAGGTCCTTCCACTTGATCCTCGCAGCTGCCTCATGTGGTATGACACAGAATCATGTCCAAGACAGGAGCTCAGAATAGGTCAGGATAGATGCCCAGGTCTCCCTGATTCAAGCCAATCATGTCCACCATGGACATGAATATAGTGGCTCTTTAAAGAGCAAAATATATTTTTGAGCATCATGACATGATGCTTAAACGCTTAAAATTTAGGTTTTTAAATTTCACGAACTACTTTTGCTGATGATAGGACCTCTGAATGAATAATAAACTACAGCTGTAAGCTCAATCAGAGGCAAGTGCTTTAGTAAAAGAACCCAATCATGCCATAGTCATGTTTCTAAGCGTGACTGGAATATTTAAAGAGATCCTAAGCTCTCCATTCATCTCTAGCCTTTTCTGCTGTCACCCCATAATAGGATTGGAGAATATATAGCTTGCTTTCAATATTCTAATGCCCCTACAGTAGAAGCCTTTTCAAATGCAAATTAAAGTTTAAAAAGACCCAAGCTAGGAAGATACACACTGGAACAGAGCCTGAAAGTTAACCATAAGACACTTCTGGCAGAGCTTAGAATCCCTTTGAGAAGTTTGCAAGGGCTCTCAGCTGTTCAAGAAAACTTATTCAGAGAGAGCCATTTTTCAATTTCAGATAAGCCAGAGCTGACATTTGTAGGGCCAGCCATGGAAAAAAGAACCGTTAGGTGTCATCTGACTATATTAATAAAACAGGCATGACCCCATCGTTAATCCTGTGTGCTGACGGAATGGAACGCCGGAAAGGACTCATAATTAAACAGTTTCTCAACATATGAAGAGAATTGTCAATAATGTTTTGCTCATTTAATTAAAGGGATTTTTATTCCCTTCATAAAGAGCCAGGATGGTGCAGCACTTTGGGAGTTGAACTTAGACCTGGAAGATCCAGGTCCAAATTCCTGCTCAGCCATGATGCTTCCCTGATGACCTTGGGCCAGTCATTGTCTCTCAGCCTCACCTACCTCACAAGGCTGTGAGGACAAAAGGAAGGAACTACGTACGCCACCCTGAGCTTCTCGGAGGAAGGGTGGCGTTAAAAATGTGAGAAATAAAAAAAATATTCCATTTGTAAATGGGAGCAAATTTCCAAAGCAGTAAATCAAAGAGTGTTTAAAAATGTAACAGCAGATTAAACTAACTCACATTGCAGCAGTCCAGAAAACTAGAAAAATGACTGCCCCCGGGGTGGAAATAATGTGCTAGCACAAATTAATGGGGGCGAGTAGCTTTTGTGGACTATAGTTCTGTACAAGAGGGCTTTAAAATTATTTATGTCAGTGGTTCTCAACCTTTTAGCACCGGGACCCACTTTTTAGAAGGAGAATCTGTCAGGACCCACCAGAAGTGATGTCATGACTGGAAGTGACATCATCAAGCAAGAAAATTTTTAACAATCCTAGGCTGCAATCCTATCCGCACGTACCTAGGAGTAAGTCCCACTTACTGTCATTGTCAAAAGCATATACATAGTAGCCTGTTATAAGTACAGATCTGTCACATTTCCCCAAATGCAGTCACATACCATGGCAGCATCTAGTCTAATATATTAAAAATAAAATACTGAAATGAATCGGGACCCACTTGGAATTTGCTCATGACCCACCTAGTGGGTCCTGACCCACAGTTTGAGAAGCACTGCTTTATGTAATACCGACTTGCTCTTTCAGTAGTGTAGCTAGACGGGGTGCAAAGCACTCAGTTTTGCAGGGTGCCTCCGTTTTTTGCACTGATGGCCTGGAATGGCTCCAAAGGGGAGGAGGAAAGGCTGCTTGCACGGCAACCTGCAAAACTCAATGCTTTGCACCCCCTCTAGCTACGCTACAGGCCCCCCTCCATGTGTAAATACATTTTCCTGATCTCTCTCAATGACAGAGAATTTCATTCACCACACTTGGCCAAGGCACCCTCGGTAAACAACAGCTCGAGCGCCTCATTCATAAAGACCAAAATAGCACTGCATTTCATAACAAGGAGCAAATCAAGTTGGTGGAGGCTCCTTTTAAAAGACAGGGAGAGCTGCTTTGGAGCTCCTGTTAAAAGGCAAGACATCTTCCCCCCCATCCCTCCCCCACGAACAAATGCCTGCACTCTACAGAATTCATTCAAAACTCTTCGAGGATTAAATAGAATTAGGTCAGGGAGAGAAACATCTACACTCCCAACCGTTGGCGATAAATTTCGCCAGCTCAAGCCAGAGTCCCGTCAAAATCTGTTTTGGCCAAATAGCCAATGGAAGGAGCAAGAAGCGCACACTTTTCCCACCCTGCCCTTCTTCTGAACACTGGAGAAGGTTCTGTTGCAGAGACACCACACCCAGCTGGTTATTGTCGAGTTCAAATGTTGAAGAGGTGGGCGCTTGCTATATTTTCCCGTCGCCTTTCACCCTTCTTTGGATGACAACGTTTTTGGGTGACGTGGACTTTGCTGGCAGGGCGGTTGCATGAACACACAGTCTATAAATAACCACTATTAAATGAAAAGACGGAGGGGGAGGAACAAAAAAGTCAAAAAGAGCAGTTGCAGCTCATCCAGCATTGTGTAACTGGACGTACGCACAGGGGTGGGGGTGGGGGGGTAGCTTTCCACATCCTCAGCCTGGTGTTTTTGATTTTTACAGATGTGTATCACCTTTCTTAGGACCTTCAAAAGAGGGTGCAGTAGCTCCAGTAGGGCTAACAGCAGACCAGAGCCGCTGAGAGCTGGCATTGGGCCCAGGGCAAGATGCCTGATTGCCCCTCCCCCTTCCTAAATATTCCTACAAACCAGATGTTACTACATTTTTAAAACAAGTTTTGAATCGGTTTTAGGATAGGCTGAGATTGAGGTACCCAAATTTATTTTGTAATGAATTCGTTTTGTACTGGATACAGGTGGAGCCTCTTTATCCATGGGGGTTCCATTCCCAGACCCTCCCCCCTGCAGATACTGAAGCCATAGAGAAATAAATCCACGGTTTTTGGAGCACACCTTTGTTCTGAAGGCGACTGGAGCCTTGCTCTGGTCGCGCCTGGAGCTGTTCTGAGCCTTGGAGAGAATCAGAAAGGCGCCCGGAGTGTTGTTTTCTTTTTTACAACTTCTGGTTTCACTAGAAGATTCAAGGAGACCTATTCCCTTACTTCAAGGAGGCCTCTGGGCTATTCCCCTCTCACAGGGTACAGCACATACTACACTGGTGCGGCTGGACCAGTATGGAGGAATTTAGTTTTAGGAGTGGGCATTCTCTTATTAGGTAAGACAGGCCATTACATTTCAGCCAGAGCCATGAGGGACAGTGATCCATCAGAGTCTCTTAGCAAATTCATAGTCAAACAAGGGTCTGAATAATTACATTTAGCAGTTTTAAACCACATCTCAATAGTTCAAAGCACTTCTCATACATTATCTCAACAGTGACCTTTGCAATTCTGATGTTGTCAAAGCTTGTAATTACCTAACTCAAAAGAACACTCAACTAAAGTTGAGTGTTGGGAGAGTTAGGACAGACAAAAGAAAATATTTCTTTACCCAGCATGTAATTAGCCTGTGGAACTCATTGCTACAGGAAGTGGTGATGGCATCTTCCCTAGATGCCTTTAAGAGGGGCTTGGACAAATTTCTGGAGGAAAAATTCATCATGGGTTAAAAGTCATGGTAGGTATGTGCAAGGTAGAGGTAGGCTGCCTCTGATTACCAGATG
The DNA here is from genome assembly GCF_035046505.1 of Tiliqua scincoides. NCBI lineage: Eukaryota > Metazoa > Chordata > Lepidosauria > Squamata > Scincidae > Tiliqua > Tiliqua scincoides. Next base: position 10,141,552 of record NC_089828.1, read on the forward strand.
CAGGGGAGGGCACCAGGACGCAGGTTGTGTCTGTTGTCTAGTGTGTTCCCTGAATCATTGGATGGGTCACTGAGAGATACAGGATGCTGGACTAGATGGGCCTTTGGCCTGATCCAGCGGGGCTCTTCTTATGTTCTTATATTCCTAACACAAACGTATCTATTTTACAATGCTTGACTGTATTACAAATGCAGTGGCATTCTCCCCAAATGTTCTTCTTCGAATTTAAAGTGTGCACCTCCCTCTTTCCCCAGTTCTTGAATGCTGCAATGGCAGCTGGGATACTGGGAAATGTGGTTTTCCAAGACTTCTGAAATGCACATTCAAGGCATAAGAAGAGACCTGCCAGATCAGGCCAATTTGGTCCAGCTTCCTGTATCTCACAGTAGCCCACCTCAGGGAGCATGCAAGATACGTAACAAGAGACCTGCATCTTGGTGCCCTCCCCTGCATCTGGTCTACTTCTAAAATCAGAAATTTGCACGTGCTCATCATGGCTTGTAACATGTGATGGACTTTTCTTCCAGAAATTTGCCCAATTCCCTTTGAAAGTTATCTCAGCCAGATGCCACATCCTGCGGCAAGGAGCTCCACAGTCTAATTATATGCTGGGTCATGTTGGCAACCTTCAGTCTCGAAAGACTATGGTATCGCGCTCTGAAAGGTGGTTCTGGAACAGCGTCTAGTGTGGCTGAAAAGGCCAATTTGGGAGTGACAATCCCTTCCACACTGGGAGCAAGTGCAGTCTGTCCCTGGTCTGTCTCCCTGGCTATGGGCCTTCCTTCTTTGCCTCTTTGCCTCAGACTGTTGGCCAAGTGTCTCTTCAAACTGGGAAAGGCCATGCTGCACAGCCTGCCTCCAAGCGGGCCGCTCAGAGGCCAGGGTTTCCCACCTGTTGAGGTCCACTCCTAAGGCCTTCAGATCCCTCTTGCAGATGTCCTTGTATCGCAGCTGTGGTCTACCTGTAGGGCGCTTTCCTTGCACGAGTTCTCCATAGAGGAGATCCTTTGGGATCCGGCCATCATCCATTCTCACGACATGACCGAGCCAACGCAGGCATCTCTGTTTCAGCAGTGCATACATGCTAGGGATTCCAGCACGTTCCAGGACTGTGTTGTTTGGAACTTTGTCCTGCCAGGTGATGCCGAGAATGCATCGGAAGCAGCGCATGTGGAAAGCGTTCAGTTTCCTCTCCTGTTGTGAGCGAAGAGTCCATGACTCGCTGCAGTACAGAAGTGTACTCAGGATGCAAGCTCTGTAGACCTGGATCTTGGTATGTTCCGTCAGCTTCTTGTTGGACCAGACTCTCTTTGTGAGTCTGGAAAATGTGGTAGCTGCTTTACTGATGCGTTTGTTTAGCTCGGTATCGAGAGAAAGAGTGTCGGAGATCGTTGAGCCAAGGTACACAAAGTCATGGACAACCTCCAGTTCATGCGCAGAGATTGTAATGCAGGGAGGTGAGTCCACATCCTGAACCATGACCTGTGTTTTCTTCAGGCTGATCGTCAGTCCAAAATCTTGGCAAGCCTTCCTAAAATGTTCCATGAGCTGCTGGAGATCTTTGGCAGAGTGGGTAGTGACAGCTGCATCGTCGGCAAAGAGGAAGTTACGCAGACATTTCAGCTGGACTTTGGACTTTGCTCTCAGTCTGGAGAGGCTGAAGAGCTTTCCATCTGATCTGGTCTGGAGATAGATGCCTTCTGTTGCAGTTCCAAAGGCATGCTTCAGCAGAACAGCGAAGAAAATCCTAAACAAGGTTGGTGCAAGAACACAGCCCTGCTTCACACCGCTTCGGATGTCAAAGGGGTCTGATGTGGAGCCATCAAAGACAACAGTGCCCTTCATGTCCTTGTGGAAGGATCTGATGATGCTGAGGAGCCTGGGTGGACATCCAATCTTGGGGAGAATCTTGAAGAGGCCATCCCTGCTGACCAGGGATATGCTGGGTAAAGGAATTTTTTTTCTTTACTCTCTCAATACTCAATTTTAGTGGATGTTCCCTGGTTCTGGTATTGTGTGAGAGGGAAAAGAGCATCCCTCTATCCACTTATCCATCTCCTGAATAATTTTGTATGTCTCAATCAAGTACCTCCTCAGGCACCTTTTTTTTTCCAACCTGAAGAGCCCCAAACCATTCCTCATAAGGGAGGTGTCCTTGCCCAGTAATCATTTTCGACACCATCATTTCAGCTTGGGTCAGGTCAATGTCAAGAAACATTCAATTGAAGATCTTCCCTTAGTCAACAGCAATTGCCTACTTATAGCCTCATGATCCCTTTGACAGGCATTGTGAAATTGCTTGTGACTGGTCTGGTCTAGAGGGTAGAGCCTCCGTCTGCCTGAAGATAACATCCACAAGGTCGCCAGTTCGAGGCCACCGGCACTGTGTGACCTTGAAGCAGCTGACAAGCTGAAGCCGAGCGATTCCATCTGCTCTGAGCGTGGGAGGATGGAGGCCAGAATGTGAAGCCAGAGCAGAATGAAACACCTGAATGTAGTGGTTCTTGAAAGAAAGAACCTTCTTTCAAATTGTAAAAATCCCTATTTAATAAGGGATTTAAATAAAGCCTGCCTATGTAAACCGCCTTGAATAAAGACCAAGAAAGGCGGTATATAAATACCTGTTGTTGTTGTTGTTGTTGTTATTGTGACTTTCTCTGAGCTGGCAGTTTGCTTTTTAATTTTCAAGAAGTAGTGGATGAATGCCAGAGGACTGGCCAAAGTCTTCATTGTTAAAAGGACTATGAGTAGACTTCCTGTGAGGTTTGGTTGAATTTATGCAAATGTTCTCAATGAGAAACAAATGACTGATATCATTATGAGTGTTTGGTAAGACCAAACCTCAACTATTCTGGAATGGAACTGTATTTTTCAAAGGATGGTGACTGTTATCAAATTATGAAAAAAAAAAAAAATCAGGATTTGCTTTGCTCAAATCAGGAACATGCTGATTGAGAGATTATTTTTCTTTGCCCCAGTCAGGAAGAAGCTGATTCAGAGATTATTTTGCATGCTTCACATGCATGATTGAAAATGAATGGCCCAGTCATGCTACCCGCTCAGCATCTGGTGATGTTGACATTATCATTCCTCTGTTAGCACATTTCCCTATGATGGACCAAATGCACATCCTGGACAATGAATACGGATAAACCAGGAAACTGACTGCTATAACCGTACGCCTTTACTAGAGACTATGGGCCCAGTCCTATCCAATTTTTCAGTGCTGGTGTAGCCATGCCAAAGGGGTGTGTGCTGCACCCTGCGCTGGGGAGGCAGTCACAGAGGCCTCGTCAAGGTAAGGGAACATTTGTTCCCTCACCTTGGGGCTACATTGCAGGTGCACCAGTGCAGGAAAGTTGGATAGGATTGGGCCCTATGACAGTTCTTTTAAAAAGAAAAGAAAGTCTGATGTAACATAATGAACAAATACAAGAAATTGCACAGCATTTTCATTCAATTAGGGTACGACTGGAGGCGCCACTAGGGTTTGTGTCACCTGGTGCAAGGGCCCATTGTGTCATCCCCATGATGAACCTCCTCCTGTATCAGACCACACAAAATACATTTCAATATCATATGCACAGCCTAAATGCAGTGACATAGAGTGTCATGCAGTGACAGAGGCGTAACCTCTGTTAACTCTATCTATCTATCTATCTATCTATCTATCTATCTATCTATCTATCTATCTATCTATCTATCTATCTATCTATCTATCTATCTATCTAACCAAAAACCAATTGCCAGCTTGATGACACTCACACAACTGAATAAGAGTTCTAGTATTAGCTCTGATATACCGCCCGGGAATACCGGGTGCTGTAGGCTTATACCATAGTCTTTCGAGACTGAAGGTTACCAACCATTATGGAAATGAGAGCTAATTCACACTAGCACCTATTTGAGTTAAGCAAATCTACTTTTTGTTATAGAAGACAGTTGTGTTTTCCTTTCCTGGTATTTGGCTATAAAGTTTGATAGAACATAGATAGTTTGACAGGGTTTGTTCACTACATTCTGCATGAAAGTCCCTTTCCTATGATATATAACATGAAGGTATTTTTCATAAGTACAACTTTTCCAAAAGATTTCCAAAATGTTTGCCACTAGTGGTGTCTCCCCCCCAGTGTCATCCAGTGTGGTTTGCATCCCCATGTCCCCTAGTGACACCACTGGGTGTGACACACTTTACATGGGCTGCCTTTGAAGAGTGTTTAGAAGCTTCCCTTAGTTCAGAACTCAGCAGGTATATAATTAATTCTGATCATATCATTCCAGTGTTATTCCGGGTATGTTGTTAATTTGAATATAAGAGCACCACCAAAAAAAAAAAAAAATCCCTGGGGGTTCAGGTCAAGTCCATCTAGTCCATCATCCCATTTCCCACAGTAGCCAGTAAGCTGTCTCTGGGAAGGCCACAAGCAGGAGATGAAGACTTCCTTCTCTCCCACCATTGCTCTCCTCTCACTGGTGTCCAGAGACATATTCATACTGAACATGGAAGGAGCATGTGAACATCATGACTTGTAGCCATTGATTGCCCTGTCCTCTATGGATTGTCGTTATCTATTTCTAAATCCACCCAAGTTAGTGGCCATCAGCACATCTTCTCACAACAAATTCCACAGAGTAAAATCATGTGGTGGGCTATTTTCTTCAGAGCCCAGTAGAAAGATCTGGTCTTAATCTTTAAGGCCCTTAACAATCTGGGACTAGGATTCTTTAAGGTCTGCCTCTTCCCAAATGAACTTGCTTGGGCACTCCATCCAGCAACAGAGGCCTTGGTAATGGCATCCTCACCACTGGATGCTGGTAAAAAGTCAGGGCCTTCTCAACTGCAGGATGTAAGTTGCAAAAACACCCCCCTCCCCAGGGTATGCATGTCAGTCTCACCATTGATTTTCTGGCATATAGACAAAACTTGACTTTTGATGCTAGTCTTTGAGCTCAAATATTGTATTGGCAACCTTCAGTCTCGAAAGACTATGGTATCGCGCTCTGAAAGGTGGTTCAGGCACAGCGTCTAGTGTGGCTGAAAAGGCCAATCCGGGAGTGACAATCCCTTCCACACCGGGAGCAAGTGCAGTCTGTCCCTGGTCTGTCTCCCTGGCTATGGGCCTTCCTTCTTTGCCTCTTTGCCTCAGACTGTTGGCCAAGTGTCTCTTCAAACTGGGAAAGGCCATGCTGCACAGCCTGCCTCCAAGCGGGCCGCTCAGAGGCCAGGGTTTCCCACTTGTTGAGGTCCATCCCTAAGGCCTTCAGATCCCTCTTGCAGATGTCCTTGTATCTCAGCTGTGGTCTACCTGTAGGGCGCTTTCCTTGCACGAGTTCTCCATAGAGGAGATCCTTTGGGATCCGGCCATCATCCATTCTCACGACATGACCAAGCCAACGCAGGCGTCTCTATTTCAGCAGTGAATACATGCTAGGGATTCCAGCACGTTCCAGGACTGTGTTGTTTGGAACTTTGTCCTGCCAGGTGATGCTGAGGATGCGTCGGAGGCAGCGCATGTGGAAAGCGCTCAGTTTCCTCTCCTGTTGTGAGCGAAGAGTCCATGACTCGCTGTAGTACAGAAGTGTACTCAGGACGCAAGCTCTGTAGACCTGGATCTTGGTATGTTCAGTCAGCTTCTTGTTGGACCAGACTCTCTTTGTGAGTCTGGAAAACGTGGTAGCTGCTTTACCGATGCGCTTGTTTAGCTCGGTATCGAGAGAAAGAGTGTCGGAGATCGTTGAGCCAAGGTACACAAAGTCATGGACAACCTCCAGTTCATGCTCAGAGATTGTAATGCAGGGAGGTGAGTCCACATCCTGAACCATGACCTGTGTTTTCTTCAGGCTGATTGTCAGTCCAAAATCTTGGCAGGCCTTGCTAAAACGATCCATGAGCTGCTGGAGATCTTTGGCAGAGTGGGTAGTGACAGCTGCAATAATATGGTATGTATTTGAACTGCTGTCAATGAACATAGCAGGCCACTGTATGATGTTGGATCGAGGTCAGTATGTTCTACACTGACTGGCAGTTCAGGGTTTCAGGCAGGGATCATTCCCAGTCCTGCTTTCTATATGCAAAAGCAAGTGCTCCACCACTGAGAGATGGCCCATCTCTAACAGCCACATTGTTTCTGGGTTTAAAAAATAATAATTGTCATTTGGTTACTAATTGTTTTAAATTTTGTTAAATAAAAGTGAGAAATTAAATTTGTGTTAAATCAAATTGCACAAGAGGAGGGCCTAATTCAATGGCTCTGCAATGTTCCCAACTATTTCCAAATGAATGTGTGCAGAAGTACTTGTTAGCTTGTAGTTGGGTGCTGAGAAGTCCTATGCTGGTGTCTTTCCAGACACATTGGCAAGTATCCATGTTTATGCTGCAGTATATGGAGTGTCATCAGTTTGACGGCAAAGATGTATCCTAGCTGGGGGACAAGAAAAGTTCAGCTCTTCTTGGGGCATTCTGAAAAAGTCCACCAGCGTCATCCCATTTTGATTGGGCATCTTAAATGATTGACAACGTCCAAGGGTCCATTCGCTTTGATGGCATGGTGCAGGAAAGAAAATTGTAGGAAAGAGCCTGCCCCTTGCAAATGATCAGGATGACATAATAGCCAGAGAATGTACACAGTATTGAAAAAGTGTCCTGCTGGTTTGTATTAGCTGCCTGAGGCAGATGCTTTCTGTGTAGCTGGGGCAAAGATGGACCTGTTTGAAAAGAAACAGGCAGCTCCACAAAGAGTTTGCCATGGCAGGAAAGGGTCTTGCGAGGAGAAGCGGGAACTCTTCAAGGCTGCAATTCTGTGCACACTTACCTGGGAGTAAGCCCCATTGACAATAACTTGACTTGGAAACGCATAAGACTGGGTTGCAGGACAGCTTTGTAAGCTCTGCATGTGTAACACAAGCCTTGCACCCTCTTCATCCTTTCCGGTTCCTTTGGGTTACTGTAGATACAAATGTTTTGCAAAATCTAGTGGCAAAGTTTTTCTTGGACTGTATCACCTTGTGCTGCATGGAGGAGAAGGTTTTAGGTTTGAATGCTCTTCAAAGAACTGATTCAAACAGTGCCATCTGCTACTCCCACTGAATCCTACGAAGAGGTATGGAACTTCAGCATCTCCCCCCAACCCACATGGTACATAAACAGGACAGAAGGAAGAAAGGAATCATGTACACCACCCTGAACTCCTTAGAGGAAGGGTGGTATAAAAATGTGAAAAACAGATAAATGAATAAGTTGGAATGTCCAAACTACCCCAGACTGCACAATGTAAATACTATTTGAAAGTTGTGGAATTGGTATGGCTTAATGGGGGGGGGGGGAAGAGGCTTTTCAGATGTTTCATCCTCACACAATTATGTGGAGCAGAGTACAATGCCAGGAGAAAGGGTCAGAACCTGCTTCCAACAAGCTGTGATCCTGATCTGGACCCCCCCACCCCACCCCACATCCACAATGGCTGCTATTTCTAAACCAAAAACAAGCAAGAGAACAGATGTGGCAAGAACAGATGCTCACATAAAAACATACCTTGTTTCCAGTTACATATAAGAACATAAGAAGAGCCCTGCTGGATCCGAAAGTCCATCTAGTCCAGCTTCCTGTATCTCACAGTGGCCCACTGGATGCCTCAGGGAGCACACAAGACAAGAAGAGACCTGCATCCTGGTGCCCTCCCTTGCATCTGGAATGCAGAGGCATGTCAACCTCTAAAATCCAGAGGTTGCATGTACCCACCATGGCTTGTAACCCGTGATGAACTTTTCTTCTGAAAATCTGTCCAATTCCCTTTGAAAGGAATCTAGGCAAGACGCCATCACCACACCCTGTGGCAAAGAGTTCCACAGACTAATTACGTGCTTGGTAAAGAAATATTTTCTTTTGTCTGTTCTCTCAACACTCGATTTTAGTGGATGTCCCCTAGTTTTGGTGTTGTGTGAGAGGGAAAAGTGCATCCCTCTATCCACTCTATTGATCCCCTGCATAATTTTGTATGTCTCAATCATGTCCCCACCGGGTGCCTTTTTTCTAAACCAAAGAGCCCCAACTCTGTAGCCTTTCCTCATAAGAGAGGTGCCCCAGCTCAGTAATCATTTTGGTTGCTCTCTTCTGCACCATCTGTATATAGTTACATGCCATCATGCTAAACCTTTTGGGGTGTAATACTGAAGCTTTTTAATCTAGGGGTAAAGGGGATTTGTTTCAATTATCAGAGGTTTGGGACACTGACCTAATTTATACAGAAGTCAGAGCTACAGATCCCAGAGACTGTGGCCTGTCTCTGTCCCTTCAGAATGGGTGGCCTGGTGTGGCTTTTACTGTAAGAAATCAAACATAGTTTTCATCCACAAAATTATACAGGAGAACAAGGATTATTTCGCCAAAGCCGGACAGTGGTCTAGGCTGGCTTTTGTGAACTAATTGCTTAATTATAAAAGTTCTGCCCAGCAGCCTGTTTACTACAGAGGTTTTTGCCCATTTTAGCTGGGGTGGGGCTCACTTCCTGAACAGACACAAACCCCGGCTGGGCTGCTGTCTGCTCTGTATCCTGCTCCCATCGAGCATGCTCAGACACTAAAAAGCCTCACTTATGTATCCATGCTCACCAAAGGAAAAAAGTTTACCATCCCTTTTTCAGTCCAACAGAGCTGGTAGATAGAGATCAAAACATCTGGACGTTTTCTTAATTCGCTTCCTGGGGTTTTGCCCAAAGATAAAAGTTATGTGAAGTTGCTGTCTCATGGAAGACCCTTACAGACATACGGGCGTGCAGTTGTACATGTGCATAGTTTTGGCTGGAACCCCTGGCAAACACATAGAGTTTGGGGGGTGAGATCCCATCCCATCCACTCCGCATCAAGTTACGCTTATGCATTTTTGAAAGTGGAGAAGGGCTCAGTGGCAGAGTGCCGTGTGGTAATCTGCATGGCTGAGTGTAGCACCACCATGAAGTAGTGGTGGGGAAGCAAGGAACATAGCCCATGTACCTGATTATCCCCCACACCCTTGGTTAAATCCTGGGTAGCTGCTAGCCACCCACAAGAGAGGTGGACACTACCATCAGCAAAGACAAATACAACAAGAGAAGCAACCTTCCTCACCCAACCTTCCATCTTGGCAGAGTCTAATTACTGGGGCTCCTCAGCACAGAAGCTAGTTGCTAGAAGAGCAATCCAGGAAGCCAGCAAACTCAGCTAACCCCACTCCTGCACACCCAACTTACCCTGTGCAACATTAGCCCTGGCAGGGAGAGAGTAGCAATAACTCTCAGCTCTGATCAGAAAGAAGCAGGCAAGTAATTTATTTTTAAAAAGGGAGGAATTGGTTAGGAAAGACCCAAAAAAGTTAACCAAAGGAAAATGGATAAGGGTCAAGGAGGCAAACCTTGGCATTTGGAATTAGAGGCAAATAAACTAAGAAAACCTAACATAACTAGCTAGACATAAGCCCTGCCCAGAAAGTACAGTACATACATAGTTGCAGATCCTTTTCTGATCTCCAGGGGTCAGAGGGGTAGTCAGCAATCTACAGGTAAATTTTGTAGTGCTGGAATAGAATATGCACTGGTTCATGCTAGACAGCTCCTTTTATGGAGTTTGGGGGTACTGAGATTTTACCATGTTTATTGGGTGGGAAGCCCAGAGTCAGTCCCCTGGACCTTCCCTCTGCCAAGGTCAGGGAGGCAGACTTGACCAATAGACAGGTGTGAGCAATGCTGGTGTGAGGGGGGAGGGGGAGAAGTGATGGCTCTGAGCAGTGGGCTGGGGAGGTGGTAAGTGGATAGGTGAACCCTAAACCCCACACCTGCCTACTACCTCCCCTATCAGCCTTCTCCCTCCCCACATCCTTTCGCATTATGTCACATGATCCCTTGTTCCTCCTTTATCTTCCAGTGAAGGGTAAATAAGTAAATTAAGGAATGACTCCTGCTGCCTTAGGAGCAAACACAAACAGTGAGTAGACAATGGAAAATTTAGGGAAGAGCTTTGTGTTGCAAGAATATAAGGGGCTGCAAGAAGGAACATGCTAAGTCCATCAAGTGGGGGGGCATCAACTGATTTTAGGTATCCTTCCTGGGAGACCTCAGAAGGACCCCAGGTAACAGAGATATGGAGATATTATTAGTCCAACAAGGAAAAGACAAGAGATAACCTATAATCCCTCCTCCTGGAAGGAAGTAAAATAGTTAATATTTACTATTAATAAGCAACTATGTTCAAACAACATGTTAAGAATGTGATGCATGGACCTTTTGAATGTATAAAAAGCTGGTGAAAAAGATGGTTGGCACGCAAGTTTTTTAGGCACACGCTGACTTGCATCCTTATATTGCAATATAAGATTTTAAAACCCAGCGCTGGTATTTTTGTTTGTTTCTTCCCTCACACCGGGCTAAGTCCTTTCTGCTTGGGCCACCGAGCAGACCCCTGTTTCTCACAACAGTGGGGAAAGGCTTACTTTCTTTTTCCAGTGTCGCTGCTGAAAATGATGGCAGTGGAACTGGAAGAGGAGGTAGGGGGTGTTGTGATTGTACTCCAGCAATTTCCTGGAAGGAGAGTAATTGGGAAGAGGGTGGACATCTCCCTCCCTCCCCCACTACCTGGCACTTCAAAAGAGAGCATGTGCAGAGGATCCTTGGATCCTATTTTGAAGAAGCACCATGTGGCAGAGGTGTGGAGGTGGTGATAATGGGGGGCTGGGAGGCATGAGCACTAAAGTGCACATGCAAAAAAAAGGGGGGGTTATAGTGATAGAATTTGAGCACTGCTTCAGGTATCAATTCAGCTTTGGCCAGACCGTAGCATGAGGAAGGCCCAATGAGAGGGGACAGCATTGTTCTCACCTTGGCTCTTTGTCCTACTACGTCCCAGTGTCAGCCAGACTAATGCTTCCAAAACACATCCGGGTTAAGCCTTTCCTGTGAATGTGCAGGTCGCAGAGGTCAGAATGCTCAGTCTATGGAACACTGATGCATGCAAGTCAGCACTCTGTTACGAACACACCAGGGCTTTTTATTAGGATGAAGGGTTTTTGTTTACCACACCCTTGCTTTGCATGCAGAATGCCCCAACTGCTCTCTCTCCAGGTAGGAACCTATCGGTGGAGACAAAAATGAACTAGATGGACCAGTGGGCTGCCTCAGAAGAGGATAGCTTCATAGACCCCATGTCTATTCCTTGTGTGGATGAGGCTATGATAAAATCTTTTGCATAGTCCTAGCATGATCATAAGTGTGTTTCCACAAAAATAAGCCTCACATAGTTGAATGGCACTTGTACCCAGGTAATGAAAGCAATATAATGTGATTGAGGCTGCAAGCTTATAGACCAGGGGTTCCCAAACTGTGCATTGGATCCCAAACTGTGGATTGTGACCTGATTTTTGGCAGATTGCAAAGCCCCAGGCAGAGCCTCCAGTGAAAACAGTGAGATGGAAAGATCATATAACGAATTGCCTCAAGCCCTGAAACTATTCAAAAATCAGAAAGCTGCTAATCGCACTGCAAAGAGCTCAGCTCCTGCAGTTTGCAAGTTTGTGTAAATATAAGATAAAATGTTTGAGCATATTTTTCTGGCTATTATTACTTGTAAATAAAAATATTATTTCTTTCTATATCTCTTTTTTTAAAGTCTTGTAAACCTAGGTGGGTCCCCATAGAGCAGGAGTGCTCAAACTCCGGTCCTTTGGAGACTTGCTGGAGCCTACACTGGCCTGACGCAACTGCTCCCAGCGTGAGGGAAACTGTACGACCTCTCGCGTGAGCTGTGGGATGAGGGTTCCCTCCACTGCTTGCTGTTTCACGTCTGTGATGCAGCAGCGGCAGCGAAGGAAAGGCTGACCTTGCTTTGTGCAAGGTCTTTTATAGGCCTTGAGCGATTGCAAGACCATTCATTCATTCATATAAGTTCCACCTCTAGTATATTAATTTATGTAAATTTATGTAAATTTGAAATGTGAATTAATTCTTTTTTTTCCCGGCCCCCGACATAGTGTCAGCGAGATGATGTGGCCCTCCTGCCAAAAAGTTTGGACACCCCTGCCATAGAGTGTCATTTTAAAAAGTGGGTCCTGGTGCTCAAAGATCTGGGAGTAAACAACATTGAACTCAAAAATGGGGCTTACATTTGCATAGCCACGCATAGGATTGTGCTGTTAGATTAATTTAAGTCATAGCTGAATCCTAAGCAACTTTCCGGTGCTGATGCAGCCATGCGCTGCAATCTGTGGTAGTGAGAAGCAGTCGTGGAGGCGTCCTCAAGGCAAGGGAATGTTTGTACCCTTACCTCAGGGCTGCATTGTGGCTGCATTGTGGTGCTGGAAAGTTGCTTAGGACTTGGCTGATAGTCTACAGGACATGTGCTCAAAAGTTTCTCCTTCCATAGCTAATAGGAGTTATAGGGGTGGAGATTTAAGCTATGCTCTGCTACACTGTGGCACTGATCCAAGTCACCTCTCCTGCAGCTGCTTGATAGAAAGCAAGAACAAAATAGGAAGCAAGTCTGAATCACAGAACCCAAGCCAATCTAGTTACCAAAGGCTAACCAGTGAGTTCACAGCAAAGGTGTGATCTGAACTGAAGACTTCTGGTTCTCGGCTCAGCCACTTAGCCACTACATTTCACCAACTCATTTTTTGGGGGGGGAGAGGAGAGGGGGAACGACAATAATCAGTATTCCAAGCTTGACTTCCATGAGCTGCCGATTAAACACTTGCAACCCTAATTTTAACATCATCGCAGTAAATCCTGCCTGCTCCATTGGGGGCGTTTGCTTTCTAATTGGGGACGCAAGAGGAATGCAACCCTTCAACTGTGCGGCTGCCTGTTTCTAATATTAGAACAGAGGGAAGGGTTCACTTCCTGGAAGCATCAGCTGGCTTTTGTTCTGAAGATTTGCTTTTCTTGGTCCCCCCCCCCCCCAGCCATATCAATGAGCATGTGGAAGCAATTATTATAAACTGCCTGTGATTAAAAGCACAGTACCACCACAATCTATAATGCTTAAGCTTTTTGGGTTTTTGTTAGAGGGGGGTAGTCGAGCAAAGGATAGGGTTATATCCTTGGTTTTCATTAGGATTAATCTCAAAGAATTGTTCTCTTTCTCTTATAGACTAGGAAGCCATCCGTGTCAGACTGAAGTCACAAGATCAGAATGATGATGATGAACATGACTTCAGAACTGAAATGCTTTGGAGCTCTATGTCTGTTTTACAGACTGCACCATATCTGGGGCAGTTTAATAAAATCCATGCACAGCTTCTGGTTTAGTCAAATTTTACTCCACAGGAAGACACTGCACATTTTAAATGTTGGACTTTTCAAATAGTATTATATTTCCCAACTTCTGATACAGTGGAATCACTAGGGCAGTGATTTTCAACCTTTTTCATCTCATGGCACACTGACAAGGTACTAAAATGGTCAAGGCACAACACCAGGTTTTTGACAATTGACAAGGCACACCATGCTGCCAGTGGGGGCTCATATCTCCCATTAGCCCTACTAATAAATGAAAATTAGCCCTACGAATAAACGATCTTCCCCCAAACTCCTGAGGCACACCTGTGGACCACTCACGGCACACCAGTGTGCCACGGCACAGTGGTTTAAAATGGCTGCGCTAGGGGGATGCAGGCGGTGTGGGCTGCACCAGGTGATGCGCACAAGGGGGGGTGACATCACAACTTGTCAAAAATTTTTAAATCTTGGTGTTTTCGAATAACAACATCATGTTATATATCAATCAAGGTGTAATTTCATGCAGAATGCTCTGAAACAAACCGCATTGAAATACCTCTGGTCCAGTGTTTCTCAAACTGTGGGTCGGGACCCACTAGGAGGGTCACAAGCCAATTTAAGGTGGGTCCCCATTCACTTCAATATTTTATTTTAAATATATTAGACTTGATGTTGCCATGGTATGTGACTGCATTTGAGGAAATGTTACGGACCTGTACTTTAAACAAGCTACTATATATATTCTTTTAACAATGATAGTCAGTGAGACTTACTCCTGGGTAAGGGTGGGTAGGATTCCAGCCTAGGATTGTTAAAAATTTTCCTGCTTGATGACCTCAAGGCCGGTCATGACGCCACTTCCGGTGGGTCCTGACATATTCTCATTCTAAAAGGTGGGTCCTGGTGCTAAATGTGTGAGAACCACTGCTCTAGTCTATCAAAAGTTATAGCAAAAAAAGCAGCGGGGGCAGGGCGATGGCATTTCATCACACCCACTGCCCCACCCACTGCATGGGAGGAGGTCCATCATAGGGGTGGCTTGCTGACCTCTTGTACCAGGTGATGCAAACCCTGTTCTGATAGTTGAAGACAGAAGCGTCACTAGGGTTTTCTTCACCAGGTGCAAGAGCTCATTGCATCACCTTCTCCCGTACCAGACCATGCAGAATACATTACAGTATCACACACACAACATAAATGCAGTGGCATAACTTTCTATGGATGTATGTAACAGTTAGCTAACAAATCAGTAACCCACCAAAAAACCACTGGCCAACCTGATGTTGCTCCCACAACTGAATAAGTAGTATAGAGGCTGCAATCCTAACCTCACTTTCCTAGAAGCTGGTCCCATTGAACACAATAGGACTTACTTCTGAGTAGACCTTGTTAGGTTTGTGCCCTAAGTCTGATACAAGGAAACAAAAGCTGATTCATACTTATTGGTTCCCTGCAGTGTCATAACAACACCTCATTGGCTCTTGGAACAATCAGTCTCATTGGTCAGTTCTGAGTTAAGAAAATCCACTTTTTGTTACATAAGGCAGTTGTGTTTTCCCTTTCTGGTTATTTGGCCATAACTTTTGATACAATACAGATATTTCAATGTGGTTTGTTTCATTGCTTTCCGCATTCATGTATGCTTAAAATGATATATAACATGATGGCATTATTTGAAAATATCAAGATTTCACAATTTTGGCCACTAGTGGTGTCATCATCTCTGAGTACCTCAACCGGTGCAGTCTGCACCACCTGCACCCTCTTGCAACGCCACTGGTTGAAGACCAAATGACCTGTGATCATAGCAGAACTGGGTTTTTCAAGCAGGTGTTCCCCAATCACAGGTAAAGCATTAGAAGTTTGATTGGCGGGTGCTGAATCAGGGCCTTCTTTCTGAGACTGCAATCAGACTTGCATGTGTACAGTATACTGCTTCACTTGCTTTCTTGAACAAAGATTTTCCTATGCAAAAAAAGTCCTGCTGGATCAGGCTCAAGGCTCCTCTAGTCCAGCATTTCCCACAATGGTCAATCACATGCCTTTGGGCAGCTCACAAGTAGGAGTTGGGCATCTCCCTCTCCCACCATTGCGCCCTCTAAGGGTGCAATCCTAACCCCTTATGTCAGTGCTTTTCAGTACTGACATAAGAGCAATGAAGGACCGAGGTAAGGGAACAAACATTTCCTTAATTTGAGGAGGACTCCATGAGTGACACCCAACTGCAGGATGCAGCACACGTCCCATTGGCACCACTATGCCAGTGCTGGAAAGCAATGAAATAAGGGGTTAGGATTGTGCCCTAAGTGGCTTTCAGCTATCTTTAAACCTAGAGCCACCATGACTAGTAGTCATCAATAGCCTTGTGTGTTCCATGAACTTGTACAATCCTCTTTTAAAGTTATCTAAACTTATGGCCATCGACACATATTGTGGCAAGGAGTTCCACAAGCTAATTATGTGTAGAAGTACCTTGTATTGTTCATCCTAAATTTTATGTCTCAATCATGCCCTCCCTTAATCACCCTTTTTCAAGCTAAAAAGCCTAAAATGTTTGTTTATTCTATTATAATATGCTAATTACATATCTCATGGGCTCAGAGCCACTGACAGCATCTCTTCCAGCCCCTGATCATTTGAAACACCCTCTTCTGCATCTTTTCCATTTCTACAATATCCTTTCGAATAATGTGGTGACCAGAAGTTAGAGGGAATGGGTGGGTGTGGGTGTCATTTTGATGCCTTGCAGATTTCCTGGAAAGGCGTGGGATTCTCTACCATTGTCAGAGACTCTTTGCTTAGGTGAATGATCCCAAGCGTGACCTGAAACAATTTAACCACTGGGCCAGGGAAGCCATCATACTATATACTTTGCTGGCACAAGGCCCCAGGTTTGACCCTGGCATCTCTGGCTAGGCTATAGTACGCAGTGAAACTTTTGCTGCTCTTAAATGACTTGTAAAACTGCAGCAAAAAGTTCTTGTAAAAGTATGGCAAACAATTTTTATAGAGATGATGCACATGCAGCTTCAAAAATCCAACCCACTTTCCAATTTCAGAATGAATGGAGATCAGTACAAACGGTCTCATTTAGGGTAGTTTCCCCATTTCTTCCAAAAAAAGAATACATTCTCTTACTGTAAACAAACAGTGACAATTTCCCAAGCTTGACCTAGAAGAAAAAGACTGTACATCTAAACAAATGCAGTGAGCTCACTGTTCAGATGCCCGCATGCAACCCTACAAGGTTACAATTTGGAAAAAGAACCTCGTGTACGAGATTTTCAGTCATTTTGCAAGAGATCAGAGCTGGTCCCTGCTTGGTTTTTGCCTTCTCATTTTTTTTTTGCTCTCTTGTTCTTATATTATCCCAAGTGGGCTCAACCAGCATGCATTGTTAAGTCCAAAACAATTATGAGTCAGTCTCCGTGACTGGGTTACAGCATCCGTCCCAGAATGACCCAAGACGGCTGAGAACTGAAAGAGAAACATCATATGTTGAATGGGCTTCTTCTCCCCCAGAGTTTCAGAATAAAGGGCTTCAGCTTTTAATACAGTGTCAGACTATGCTGCTGAAGTGATCATGCTTTTGAGAACATTCATTTTAATTTTTTTTTTAAGCTGGCATACTGCCTTATCCCTCACAAGACAGTTTCCAACAAGGAAGAATGAATATAAAACAACAATAAAAAAAAACTGGGATAATCAGTAGCAAAGGCAGAAAGAACAGCAGGCCGAACAAGCGTAAAGCTTTATCCAGCACCAAAACCTTTTGAAAGAGTTGTGTTGTACAAAGCACCTAGAAGTATGCAATGTGGGAACCTGAACATAAGAAGAGCCCTGCTGAATGAGGCTAAAGGCCCCTCAGTTTCCTGCATTGCACAGTGGCCCACCAGGTCCAAGATACCTGCATCCTGGTGCCACTCACTCTCACCTAGCATTCAGAGACAGCCTACTTCTAAAACTGCATGTACTCATCACAGTTTGTAACCTGCGACAGACTTTCCTTCTAGAAATCTGCCCAATCCCCTTTGGAAGGCATCTAGGCCAGACACCTTCTCCACATCCTGTGGCAAGGAGTTCCATAGACTACATACGCGTTGAGTAAAGCTGGCCTTCATGGAGCGATGCTGCCACCGAAAAGGCCCTGCTCGTAGTCAGACCTCAGACAGGCCTGGCATCCAAAGAAGGACCCCAGACAATGACCAGCAGTTCCAACCAGCACCTTGAATTGGGCTAGGAAGCCAGTGCAAAACTCTGCAGAACTAATATGATGCAATCCCATCAACAGGTAGCTCCATTTTGTGTTAGATGAAATTTATGAACTGTTTTTAAGGGCGGCTGCACATAGATGGTGTATTGCAATAATCTGGTGTAAAGGTGACCCAAGCACAGATAGCTGGCTGTGTACAGAGGAAGGCATCTCTACAAAAGAGCTCCATACAGTTATTATCTGATGGTATTAACCCTAAAGCAATAGATCCAGTCCTTACCTGGAATGCGAGTTTCTTCCCCTGCAGACCTACAGTGACACTATTTTAGTTAGAGCAGCTGTCACTTGAGTACGGAAATCTTTGTTAATTAATTGCATGTGCCTTTTGCCAAGTCATCTATGGATTAAATGTGCACACGTTTGCAAATGGATACAATATAGAGGCTTGGATGTTTGGGTATTTTCCATCTTGGCTCCCTTGAGTGGACAGGTTCTCACCCACCTCCTGGGGATCAGGAATGTGTGATGGGCTTTTCAAGCTGGTAATTCCTTTGCTTTCACGCTTTGTAATCCCCTGCCTGTATTTTTTGTTAAGATCTCTATCTTGTGGCCATTTTCCAAACCTGCTTCTTGCCACTTGGCATTCTCCAACCCTGCCCCCCACTTCTTTGTATTTTTAAATATTTTTTCATGGTTTAACTGTTTACCTGCCTGTGGTTGGTAGAACTCAATCAGAGCCTTGCCACAGATCTCATACAGACCCTGGCTACACGCGACACCACTTGATTTGTAGGGAATTAGTTCTGTAACTGGGAAGGTGGCTTTCAGGGATGGTCTCTCTCTCTACTTGATGTTGTCCTTATTGTGGCAGTGGAATCTACCTGGCACCAAGATGGATTAGGTAGGAGGGTGGCCCTGTCAGCAGGGCTTCCCTCCAATCACCCCAAGGCCTGTATCACTGTGATGCCACCATATCACTTGATGTGTGATTTCATGCAGAACGCAATGAAACAAGCCACACTGAAATGGTTGGCAACCTTCAGTCTCGAAAGACTATGGTATAAGCCTACAGCATCTGGTACTCCCACGCGGTCTCCCATCCAAATACTAACCAGGCCTGACCCTGCTTAGCTTTCAAGATCAGACAAGATCAGGGATGTGCAGGGTAATGGCACCAACTGTTACCCTGCACATGCTGGATCTTGTCTGATCTTGGAAGCTAAGCAGGGTCAGGCCTGGTTAGTACTTGGATAGGAGACCGGCTGGGAATACCGGGTACTGTAGGCTTATACCATAGTCTTTCGAGACTGAAGGTTGCCAACCACACTGAAATATTTCTCTTCTGTCAAAAGTTATAGCCAAAAAATCAGCGGGGGCAGAGCCATGGTTCATCTCCATGCCCACCACCTGGGGCATTGCCCCACCCACTGCATAGAAGGAGGTCCATCATGGGGGTGACACACTGGCCTCCCACACTGGATGACACACATCTTAGAGATGCCACTGACAAGGTCTCACATTCAATCAGGGTTGTGAATGTTCTTGCCACATGTCCAGCAATGACTCACCGCTGCTCCACTCTCCACCCACTCATCTGTCTTCCAACCCCAGACGAGGCTCCAGAGGGCAACCGAGCTGCATTTTAGTCATAACTGGGCAATGCCAAACCCCAGCAGGTGTCTCTGCAGCACAGAACATTGGCCTTCACAGTGGATTGCTGATTTTGTGACAACTATTTGTTGCAAGGGCAATTTTTTCCTGGAATTGTATCACATGGGTGGAAACTTAAGAGAAGGCCAAGTTGACCGACAAAGGAGAACAGCAAGACTGCCAAGCTGCTCCCACATTTTGGTGTCATTCTGAAACCTGCAATGAAATTCCAACACATAAACATGGTTTTAAACTAGGCACATACCTTACCCTTAAGAAAAGATGCACCAAGGAAGGCTGGATTCCATAGCCTCAATTTCTGTGGTGCGCCCAACACTGCCACTTTGGCCACCTTCACTGAGTCTTTCTACCACAAGTAGCATCCCAGGCAGACAAGGAGTCACCAGACTGCAGGGAAACTCTGATGCTTGGGGGAACACCAGAGGTGGAGGTGAGCCTGAGGGACACCTGAGGGGCGGAGCCTGAGGGGCACTTGCTCTAGGCTGTAGGCCAAGAAGAGGCACATGACTCCTGCAAGGCTCCTCCCTAGTTATGGAGGAGGCACTGGTGGCTTTGTGCCCCAAGTTCCTTCTGTGGTGGAGTCTCCCCCTTGAGGGGGGCACAAGGCAGTCACATCCAGGTTCTCCCTGGAGGAGGAGGACCTGGTGGCTGTTCCCTTCAAGGGAAGCCTCCACAGGAGAAGGAATGGGGCACAAAGCCACCACAGAGAGCGCTTCCTCTTCTGGGGAGAACCTGGAGGTGACGTCACATGACATGATGTCATGCTGTAACGTCACTGCCCCAGGAGCCAGGGCAGTGTGTTACACCTTTGAG
Source organism: Tiliqua scincoides (assembly GCF_035046505.1). NCBI lineage: Eukaryota > Metazoa > Chordata > Lepidosauria > Squamata > Scincidae > Tiliqua > Tiliqua scincoides. The sequence goes on from NC_089828.1 coordinate 10,161,487, forward strand.
GAGGGCACCAACTTGGGGGAAAGAAAGGGCACTGGTGCTCTAATCGCACTCACAATATCCCAGTCTCGGTTCTGCTCATTCTTTCTCCCTTGACCCCAACTTCTTCTTCCTGATGCACTATAAGTCTCAACTCCTCCCCCAGCTTCCTCCCTCCTCCACCATCTCTTGCTTTTCAAATGGGAAGGAATGGAAGGAGGAGGAAGGCGATGGTGGAAGGAGAACAAGAAAGTATGCAGGCTGTGAGTAAGACTGGCAGGGATGGTGGGGTGGAGAGATGATGGGAGGGGTGCCAGGTTTCACTGGCACTCAAGGATATCTCATGCAGGAACAGTGTAATAGTTGGGTAAACATCTTAGCAACTGGTTGGCTCATACTGCCAGAACTTTTCCTATATTCAAAAGTTGAATTGAATTCTTCACATACAGACTCAGTCCATACTGTAGTTTCATGCAAGGAGGCACATCAAAACAGAGAAAAAGTAGCTCCATTACAAGACATAGGGCGCAATCCTACCCTGTGCTGGAACAGGCAAGCCAAGAGGCTTGCGCTGTATCCAGCGCAGGATAGGGGCCCAAGGCAGCTCAGCCAGAGGCAAGGGGAAACTTTCCCCTTTACCTCCGGGTAAAGTGCCTTTGTCCCAATGGGTCTCCTCGGACTTGTGCCACCTCCTGAGGTGCCCCCAAGCATAGGTGCCCCCAGCATAAGTGCCTTATGCTGAGGTGCCCCAGCATAAGCGCCCCCAATAAGCATCTCTTAATGATGCCCACCGAGGGCTAGAATTGAGTCAGATGACTTCCTCCTTGGGTACTGGATTCTTAACATTAGAAACCTCTATAAGATAAGTAGTGGTTCTCAAACATTTTGGGGACTTTAAGGCTGTTGCCTGATTTATAAATGCCAAGGATTGTGGCTATAATGGTGATTATAGCAGTGCTCCCCCCCAGCAACAGCTTGTTTAACCCTTCACGCACATAGCCTAATCTGCCCTGTCACCAAAACTGGGTCATGACCCACTGTTGGGTCCAAGACCTACAGTTTGAGAACCACTGGATTAGAGGAAACAATTATTTTAATTTGTTCCTGTAAGCCATGATTTGCTCATGTGTGGCATGAATACTTTTCCATCGTACGTGACAAGAATCAATAATAGAAAATTGTCTTATTTTTCTCACAGATTTCAATGTGGGTTTTGTTGTTGTTGTTGTTCTTTTACAAAAATGAGAAGTGCAGAAAGTGGTACGTGTTTTTGTTTTGTTATCATTGAAAAATCACACCTCCAATCATCCATATTGTGAAAGGAGCTACAAATGCAACAACGGAAAAGTTGTTCTGAAGTTGTACAAACGGGGGAGGGGCATCAAAGAGCAGCCACACAAATCTCCCTTCCCCACACCGCTTACCAGTACCGCTTACAACAGCGGTAAAGGTGGATTTGGGAACTCATGTTTGCCAAGGTATTCTGTCATTTTGTCCTCATCTTGATCTTCCTGATCCATCCCATCAAAGAAGGAAGGGAGGTGAATTCAGAAAACAGGAATAAATGATGAGAATGGAACTTTGGGGTGTGGTGAGGTGGGGAAGGCAGAGATAGCTCCCAGTTCTCATGGCATCTGTGGGATGCGTCTCTTCCCAGCTGTGGACTCTGAGAATGACTTTCATCTAGAAGCTTTGGACAGGCTGGGTGTGTCCTTTCCCAATATTATGAATAGGTGGAAAAGTCAAAAAATCCCCTGGATGAGGGACTTCCTGCTAAAGAGGAAATGGACGGTCAAAACGGGTGGGCAGACGCATTTAGCTGACACTCCTCTATTGAAAGGCAACAATCATGAACGTCGTTGAGATTAAAAATAGAACTGGTCCCCTGCCAGCTTTGTACAGTATTTAAGAGAGCTTCTCAAATCACTTTTATGAAAAGAGGTTAAAAAACAAGCAACAGATCAGTATTTATTCAGTCTTAAAATCAGAAGAAAAAAGAAGGAGGGAGGCAATACTTCCATTGGGTTATTGTTGTTCCTAGAACAGGATCTCAGAAGCCAATTAGTGTGGCTCTAGAACCAATGCACTCATATCCTGCCCAACCACCAGGGAGCTCATAGTGGCACACAATTCCTTCACCATTTCATCCTCATTGAATTGAACCCAAGTGTCTATGAGCCTAGTCCAGGGGTTCTCAAACTGGCGGGTTGCGATCCACTAGCCAGGGAAGCCCTGTGTCTAAAGGAGTGGGGCAGGATGGGGGGATGGCAGCGAAGCGGTTGCCAGGATCGTATTGCTGCTGGGATGAAAAAGCGTTTTTCATACTTTCTAAAGCCAGTGCCAGCCTCCAAGGGGTGTGAGAAGCCCTGTGGATTCCTCTGCAGGACTCCCCAAGCCTCCACAAAGCTAAAAATAAGGCTCGGAACCCGCTTCCAGTTTAGCAACTGCAAACCGGATGTGGGTTCTGATCAGTGGCATTGCTAGAGGGGTGCAGGGGGTGTGGGCCACACCGGGTGACACGCACGGGGGGGTGACGTGCACTGGGGGAGTGATGTGCTAAAATTGCAGTGGTTAGGAGTAACCCCATCATGTTATATACCGTTGGATGCGGAATTCCTAGCAGAATGCAATGCAAAAAACCAGAGTGAAATATCTCCTTTTTATCAAATGTTATTGGCAAAAAACCAGAAAACAAAAAATGCATGGAACCCAATGGAAAGTGACTAGTGACCAAAATCACTAAAATCACAGTTTGTAAAAATAATACCATCATGTTATATATCAATCAATGTGCAATTTCATGCAGAATACAATGAAACAAACTGCATTGAAATATCTTTATTCTACCAAAAGGTACAGCCAAAAAACCAGTGGGGGCGGGGAGATAGTAGATCACCACACCCACCACCTGGAGTATTGCTCCGCCCACTGCATGGGAGTGATGCGCTGGTCTCCTGCACCGGGTGATGTGAACCCTAGTGACGCCACTGGTTCTGATAACTCTTTGCACCGCCCCCTCTGGAGGCAGGCTCTGGTTTTAGGTAAGTGTGAAAAAACCCCTTTTACTCTGGCAGTGACATGATCCTGGCAATCGCTTTGCTGCCTTTGCCCCTCCCCTGCTTGCACTTACCTGGGTTCTCAAACTCCCAGAGAGCTAGTCCAACTCTCTAGCAAACTACAACTCCATCAGGTTTTCACATTAACATCAACAAGGAACTGGTATTTTCATAGAGCAGTGAAATGGTATAGCAGAATGGTATAATTATTTATTTAAGAAGTGTTTATCCCTGTGCAACTGCCATTCAAAGCAGATTAGAAAATTCTAACACAAGCACAACAAATTTGCAAAACACTGAAGCAGGGGTGCCCAAACTCCGGCCCGGGGGCCACTGGCCCTCCGGAAATGTGCTGGAGCCTGCACTGGCCCAACACAACTGCTCTCAGCGTGAGGGCAACTGTTTGACCTCTCTTGTTAGCTGTGGGATGAGGACTCCCTCCACTGCTTGCTGTTTCACATCTGTGATGCAGTAGGAGCAGCAAAGAAAAGGCCAGCCTTGCTTTGTTCAAGGCCTTTTATAGGCCTTGAGCTATTGCAAGACCTTCATTCATTTATATGTTCCATCTCTAGTATATTAAATTTATGTAATTTATTCAAATTTTAAATGTAAATTAATTCTTTTTTCGCCTGGCCCCCAACACAGTGTCAGAGAGATGATGTGGCCCTTCTGCCAAAAACTTTGGACACCCCTGCACTAAAGAAACAAAACTAAAACCACCCTATTAAAAAAAATGGAGCAAACCTGCTGGGGAAAAAGAGCTGAAAAGGAATAGATAAAAACAGTGGCTGAACATATGACACTACCTTGGACAGGTTGGAAAATTTGTGCATCTAGTGCTGCCTGGCAGGGGATCCCCAGGACTTTGGGTCTTTCCCTGTCCTACCTGGGCTTGAACTGGGGGACTCTGCATGCAAAGAATGTGCTCTCACATTGAGCAAAGGATCCTTTCTTCTACCAAGAATTATTTCACATTGGAGCTGGGGCTGAGAGGGTATGGCTTGACTCAGGCCACCTAGTGAGTTCATGATAAACACGAGGTTCAATCCAAGGAAGACCTGATTCTGGGCTGGGCACCAAAATTTTACACGAAGTGAATTTCAGGGGTACAATTCCCAGGATGAAGCTTCTGAGAATGACCCGGTGAAGCCAAATGAGTTTCTGTAAGACAAGCAAAATTTCTTTGGTGGAGGTGGTGGTGGGTTGTTTGCACCTTCTTGCCTGTTTGCAACACAGCCACAACACTACACCTTAAAAAGCAAGTAATTTCCATCTTTTTTTTCTTTTTTACAAGCCACCAAATGCCTGTGAGAAAAGTTGGGTCCTGTACCCTTTATGAAAAATACTATTTCTTTAAGACTTTTACATGCCTTTCCCCCCCCTCCACAGTGGGACACCTAAACCAGCTTACAATAAGATCATAAATATCAGAAATAATAGCTTCCTCGTACTGATTAAGATCATTGGTCTACCTAGATCATGTTGTCATGGACAAGTGGCATGCCTTCGGGGTTTCAGAAAGGAATTTTCTACCTGGAGATGCTGGGAGCGAATCCTGGACAGTATGCACACAAAACAGATGCTCTTCCACAGGGCACATCCCCTTTGTCTTCTCCAACATGACGCCCAGCACACCAGTGTCATACTGGCACTTGCTAGCTAGCTGCACCTTGAGAAATGCAGCCACCCCAGTGGCCAAAGACTCTCCATCGTTCCTCGGCGTGGAACAAATGAAAGCAGACAGAGAATCCAGCAGCTGTTTGCGGAGAACAGATCCCACACGCCACTATGTTTACAAGGCTGCTGGCAGCTGCAAAGGCTCATGCCTGCACCGCCAGGCCTCCCACTGTTAATTACCATCTGAGAAGCTGAACGAATATGCAACAGTAGGAAAGGCCAGGGTCTCTCCCTCCGAACACCCAAACAAACTTGAGCTGCTGGAAGCCCCCAGGAGCCAAGGCCATGTACCAAATATCCATTGTTCTGGGTTGCATCCTATTAGATTTCCTTTCCATGCTCAGACAAGCTGCCTGGGAACTGAAATACTTCGTTTATTGAATGGTGGAGATCCCCCCACCCCATCTTTATTCTAACTTCAGGCAGTTTCTGATTTTGGTACATTCTTACTCCTGACACTGACAAACAGAAAGAGAGAAGAAAATGGAATTAGTTATCCAAGTGGGGCTAAATCACTATGTGAGGCAACTGGGCCCAATAGGATTTAAACTGGGAAAAATGAAATAAACTTAAAAGCTAGAACCTTAAGAGCACAGTCTTAGTCATGTTCCTTGGCAAGAAATTCTATTGTGTTCAGTACATCCCTGGTAAACAGGAATAGAATTCTAACTCTGGGCCACATTGGGAGAGTCCAGTTGCTTGGTTCAGTAGTGACTATTAGTTGTTACTTTTCAGCAGGGGAAGATACTAAGTGGTAATAATAGCAATTAATGATTGCTGGTAATAAATTATAATTCAACATTTACAATAAGGCTCTAAGCCAGTGGTTCCCAAATTAGTGGATTGAGACCCGCCAGCCTGGGAAGCACTTGCCCCTTTAAGGAGCAGGCAGGGGGGAAAGGCAGCAATGCAATCTCTAGGATTGTGCTGCTGCTGGGGACAGGAGGGTTTTGTTTTTTTTACTTACCTGTGGCTAGTGCAGCAGTCCTGGGAGGTCCAGGGGGTGCAGGGAGCTCTCTGCAGAACTGCAGCGCTGGCTGCAGGTAAGAAGAAAACCCCCCCTCCCGTCCCAGGCAGCAGCACAATCCTGGGGATTGCATTGCTGCCTTCCCCCCTCCCCTGCAACAACTTACAGTGATCTCAACTCCCTGTAGGAGTCTGGAAAGCACTGCTCAAAGCACTACAAAGACATTACCTCGTTGGACCTTAAAATACCCCTGCAAAGTATGCCAACACCATTATTCCCATAATAATCTTCCATGTTCCCCACTTCCCAGAATGGCTGCGATATCCTACATACATACTTATTCTAAAATAAGCCAGGGTATATATGTAAGGAGGAATGCTATGTGGGATATATGACCTAGAGCTTGACAGAATGGAGGATATGACAGAACAGAATTCAGTGGCATAGCGAAGGTTTCTGGCACCTGGGGGCCAAAAGATTTTTAACACCCCCCCCTTCCAGAAGTGCAATTTGGAGACCTCTAAAAGGGCCGTCTGAGTCCTCCAATAGGTACTTCCAGTACACAGAAGCGGGCCAGTGGGAGGCATAATTGCTCCAAGTGCCCACAAAGGGTGTGCAATTTGCACTCCCCCAGGCATGGCACCTGGGGCCTTGTATCCCACCCAGCTTCCTCTTACTAAGCTAGTGGACTAAGTCAGCCTTGGTATACAGAGAGCACTGTCATTTGTGGGGGGGGGGAGGGGTTTCTTCACATTAGGGGTCCTTGCACCTGACAGCTGCAAAAAATGCAACCCAAAGCAGGGCTGATGAGCACAGCATTTTGCATTGTGATTTCTAGGATACAAAGTATTGCTCCACTTTCAGTGCTGCCATCAGTGATGGATGGAGATGGGCTGAAAAGGCAATGGAACCCTTGATTCCTTCTCCACCCCCAAATCTTATGCGTCTTTTAGCTAGCTATACACAAAATAGCAATGCTACAACTGGCTGATAAAGCTGCATTAAACAAGCTTCACACATATAAATGCTTCACTTGCAAAGGACCACAGAAACAATAAACTACAATCACACCGCTGATCTAATACGTTCTAGCAAGACTGTGACTGAACAGGTGATGATGTCCATGATTAGAATGTCCCAATTCTTCCCAGCCGCTGGATCTTTTGATCTTGCTTTTGTTCCCCATTCCGTGTAGTTTAGCTTTGGCTCTGCAAGCAATTACCTACTCATCTTCTCCTGGACTCCCTCTGATCTAGGCCTACACAAAAGTGACCTTGCAAGTCAGAAGTGACAAGGAAATATGAACATGTGCAGAGGCCTGAGCTGCAGACATAGCCAGGTTTGCAAACTTACTTTCTGCAACCTTTGATGTTAGATTAGGCTGCCAGAAGGTCACTCAGATCTGAACTGCAGTGAGAGAGGAAATAAAGAGGGATAGCACCTGTTGGAGCTCTATGTACTCATTGTACCGAATTGCCACTATAAATCAATGATACCTTAGGTTACACTTATTTCCTGTAACTCAGACCAAAAAAAAATCAAAAGATAGGAGGTGGGAAGAGCCAGGATGGTATAGTAGTTGTTTGGGAGCTGGACATAAACCTGAAGTGAACCTCATTTACTAGCATAATATATTTTCCAGACCTGAACCTTTCATTTCAACAGCAGCACTCGAGCAAAAGGATTCCTGGCCCTCCCCTCTTGACAGCCTCTTAAAAGCATCAGAATCACCAATAAAATGTGCACATTCACCAAGTTTCTGACACTTATCGAAACATCATGAAGATAAAATCATTCATGAGACGCTGAATTAAAATGTTGTCCAATCATGTAAGGTTACTGTGTTCTGAATTATAGTCTTTGTTTAAAAAAAAACACACAAAAACAACAACTGTAGAGTACATGACATTGTTGTATTATGGTGTTGAGTAACAAAGGAAGTGAATTAAGCACTGGTTTAATTAAGAGAGGAAAAAGTATTGAATACCAAGAAATCTAGTTCTGTGAAATTGAAACAGGATTCAATCAGAAGTAATTTGTTTTGAATTAATCTAACAACTGGAATTCCACTAAATCATGTTCTCCTCAAACACTGAGATGGATACACCAGTGAGGCTACTTGTATTTAAAAACTCACCCCCACCCCCCACTCCCCCCAAAAAGGTAAAATTTGATCTTTCTGTGACACTGGACAGTTTCATCAATGATCTAAAAATGCTCCAAGCTCTTCATCATTCAAGTTACTTCTTAAAAACAAAAAACTCAAAACCCTGGAGTTGACAATTCCAATACTCTTAAGAGAAAATTACTCTGTATTCATTCTTTTATATAAGCCACAGAGGAGGTGTTTGTGACCCAGCTTCACCCTGAACACATCTGAAGAGCAATAAAGAAGAAAATGGGTTGACCAAAACATACCACAAGATGGAGCTGTTGTACTAAAGGACATATTAGTCCACTCAGTAATATCTACCTTTAGATCTTTCCCCCCCAAATGTACAGACATAACACTGAATTTACAGTATGCACTGCAACATTTGACAGAAGAAAATAGGCCTGTGAACTTTCACTGTAAGTTAAACTTAACTTTAATTTAAATGAATGAGTTATTTATAGATGACACAGTAAGTAAGCAAGCTGTTGATGGTGCAATAATAAAAATAAAAGGCCAAGTGAGTAAGCCTCCTATGGGGACTGGAGCCACATCCTGCCAAAGAATTGCCAAACATGCACTTCTGACTATTTCCTTGGAAGCTCCTGCACAAACGTCTAAATGTTCATTGCCACAAGGCAGATCCCACTCCTCAGATGTTAAGGGGATTTAAATTTTCCTGGTTGTGAGACTCAGTTCTTAATTCCCTCAAGCAGTATGATATGCCAGCCAAAATAGGCACAGCTATTAGGGAAGTCTCAAGGACAAATTAAACCAGGATATTTTTTTCCTCCTATTTACATTCCACCTGAAATTTCAAAACCTATTTTGAATACGCTTAAGGTTATGCAAGCCCCACAATCTGAGGGAGGGGCAGTCTTCTTCAAGCTCCCCTCCTTTTCAGGCTTTATCCTATCTTTCTTTCTAGTCCTTAAATTCTTTTGACCCTACGCATGTGTTTCATTTCACTTTTTCAGGGCAGCAATATTAATCTGTTGCAGTAAAAACAACAGAGTCTTGTGGTACTTAGGGCCCAATGCTATCCAGCGCTGATGCAGCCATGTGAGTGGGGTGCACACTGCATCCTGTTGTGGGGGGGGGTAGTCTTGGAGGCCTCCTCAAGGTAAAGGAATGTTTGTTCCCTTCCCTTGAGGCTGCATGGCAGCTGCATCAGCACTGGAAAGTTGGAAAGGATTGGGCCCTAAGGCTGCAAGTCTATGCATGCTTTCCTGAGAGTGAACCTTATTAAACAGAACTTACTTCGAAGTAAACATGCATAGGCTTGCACAGTTAGAGGACCCACAAATTTATTATAGCATAAGTATTTGTGGACTTTTTGAGTTGGTGATCAATGAGGTGCGTGAAGGTTCTTTGCAGTTATGCTGGTCTATTAGGGGGAAAAAAATCCAAACATCACATTCTAAAAAAAAAATGCATTAGAACCAAACAAATTTCAACAAAGTTAGGAGCAATAAGCTTTTAAGTTCTGCAGAACTCTTCTGCTGGGTGACAAAGAAAAAAAACAAAAAAACACCCCTCTTTCCTCCCCCTTCTAGTGAAAAAGCTGGGCATGCAAGCCTGTGGGTGAGGACCGACCAGTTTTAACTGCTGAGAGGTAATTTAATTCCCCTTTACGGAGCAATCTTGTTTGTCTACTCAGAGCACGGCCCACTGAGTCCAATGGGATTCACTTCCAAGTAAGTGTGAATAAGACTGCAGCCTAAATAAATGTACATCATATAAATATGTCCCATCTCTGGCCGGTGGGTCGTTCAAGGGATGCAAAAAAGGCTCCGCCTCCTCCCCCCATTCCATTTCACTGTGATTGGCTAACAGCCCTCCTCCAGCAGGGCCAATCCCAGGCGCACATGGTGCCCACGGCAACCTGTAAACTCAACACAGATCAGATGTCTCACCAAGAGCAGGGTGAGCTGCCTTTGCCAGGGTTGCACTGTGTGATTCCCTGGTACCCATCTCCTCCACCTTCACGCCAGGCTTGCGCCTATGCTTTGGAGCCAACATGTTCAACGGGAGGACTAGTATGAGCGGCAGAACCTATAGCCCCGGGGTGCTCGTTGGCAACTGGAATGAGGATGTGTATCTAGAAGAGGTATTGCAAACTCTTGTCCCTGCCTTTGGCCACTTCTTTTTTGTTCTGGAGTTTCAGAGCAGTCTGATGCAGGTGTTCAAAAGATATGCAGTGAACATATTGGGGAAGGACTGAGCTGGGTATTTAAATGTGATTTGGGCTTCTCAAACTCCACCCCATAACCTGTGGCAACTTGGTGGGAATCTTCCTTAATCCTGCACACTTCGTTATGGTGAGGTGCGGCAGTTTGAGCATCTTTTTGCTTTGATTGTGTTCTCTATTGCTTGGAGTATGTGTCTGTGTGTGTGTGTGGGGTGGTGGTGGTGTGGTGCAGAGAGTACTGTTCAGACCAAGCAGTGATGATATATACAGTGCATACTACGTACTGAGTTCAAAACATAATTTCTTTTTAAAAACAGGAAACCCTGAAAGACTTTATATATAAAAGAGAAAGGGGAGAACTTCTAATCCAGAGATCAAAACAATTTAAAGAACGCATGTACCGAAAGGTATTCCATGATTGTTTATTGTACTTATATTCTCCCTTTCTTCCATTATAAGGCTTGCTGGCACCCTCCCATCCAGACTTGGATTAGATATGAACTTGCTTTACTTTAGCAAAGTTGTAGTAACATTGGGCTTTGAGACTATGTCCTGGGCAGTAGCTTAGCAAGGGGGGGCAGGGGGAGGTCCACTCTGGGTACATGCTGTAAGGGGTGCCAGTGTGTCTGAATGCCAAATAGATCTGGCCTCCACACTGAGGTTACCCACAGAGGAGGCCAGGTCTACCCAGCATTTGAATGCTGGGTAGAGCTGGACTTCCCCCCCCCCCATGGGGAGGGGGGATTTCAGGACAGAGGCCAAGTTTATCCACAGCTTTAAGCAGTCTGCCCCAGGAATCAGTGGTGCTAGTTACACCACGGGCTCTGGGCTTTATTGAGAATCTTTTCATTAATTTTGAATCACAGTTTCAGTATTATCTGATTTATTGTTTACTGGCTAATATACATATACAGAAGTAATTCAGTACTATAATAGTTAGGGCCATCATGAAAGAAGATGGATAAGATATTCTCTAATGTAATATAAATTGTAAAAATGATACTATATAACATTTGACATAGGTTCATAATAGTGATTTTTATGTCTTCTCATTTGTGTTTTAAATTGTTTTGTATTTTTTAAGATGAAAAATTGAAATGGAGGTCACTCAAATCACAATTCTGACCCTCCTAATCCCTTCCTCCATCCTCATGAAAACAGGAGCAGCTCTCCATTTCGAAAGATGGATTTGTTCACTTTGGAGACACAGTTATGCTGGTGAACCCAGAAAACAGCAAATCACCTATGGAAAATCCACATAGCACCTGTGGAAATCTGTCACTGGCTGTTAATCCAGATGAAATTTGTGTACATAGATTGGATGCATTGCCATCTCCCTGCAGAGTGAGTGCGTGCATTGTCATGGACCCCGTTGCCCGGAACACATTCCGGATTTTAAGGTGGGAGACTCTGATTGCAGGATTCCATTGATGCCTTGGTGTCACTGACCTCTCTTTTTTTCTGGGATTTTTCTTAAAGCAAAACTGTATTAACCCCTGTAAACTGCTTTGTGAACTTTTAGTTGAAAAGCAGTATATAAATACTGTTAATAATAATAAATAATAATATTAACTCCAAAGGCACAACTTAACAAGTTTAAGTTTTTTAAAGTCCCACTGATTTCAGATGAAGAGATTTAACCACATGGCTATTAACGTTTATAACCTGCTCTCCGTCCAAGAGGTCCATGCACAGTTCTTCTTCAACCCCTATTTATCCTCACAACAATCCTGTGAGACTGACAGGGTGTTAATGGTCCAAGAGCATCCAGTGGGTTTCATGACTGAGAGCGAATTGGATCTTCCTGGTCCTAATTCAACACTTTGACATCACACCATGTCTACTTAATGTTGCCACTGAAATCAACAAGACTTGAACAGCTGGTTTGTGACCACTGCTATTCAATGTTAAATGCTTAGTGGTGACATTATCAAACCACCTATGATTTCTATCATGCATGGCTGTGAAAGAGCTCTAAAATCTGGGGTTATTGAATTGAGTCTACTTTACATAAGTTGCGCCTAAGCTGTTTCCACATATCAATACAATCGGTGCAACCAACGCGAATCTAAGGGCTTGACTTATCAGGGAGATGTGACCTGCCACAGCTCCTGGTGAGAGTCCACACAGTGGAAAACTTTGAGTTTGCTTCTGCTTAATGTGTGCAGTGACCGTTATTCCCCTTTTGAAGGCTGTTTTTAGAAGTGGTTTTACAAGTGACACACAAATCAGATTTTATGTTCGCCTGGAAAATGCCATTGATGTTGACGGAGCTTCATACAAAATAAGGAAGGCATCTTCCACTAACATGCTGTTTTGTCTGTTACTAAAGCACTGAAGGAGAAGCCATGGGAGAACCACTTCGCTTTGGGCAGAATTTTGGTCTTGGAGCAACAGGTGGATTTCCAGATCGAATGGTATGAAAAAATAATACATTTCAATGGTATGAAAAAATACACCATTAACACATGCAGTATGCAACCATTATTGCAGACTATCTATATACCACACCTCATGAATGTAATTATAACTTATACCAGTGGTCCCCAAAGTGGACGTTGCAGCGATTGCACAGGGGCATCACAGGACACCTGCCATGAGACCGCATTGCAAAGCTGAAGGCTATAGAGCAGAAGCTTGGCAGGCAGAGCCCCTGCACATGGTTTTTGGTGCCTGGAAGGCCTACCTGCCTGCCGTGAGCCGCTTACCACAGCTTTTCAGGTCCTATTGTCATTTCAAACCCAGAAGGACGTGGCAGCGATGTCATGCATCACACGTCATTGCCAACCAAAATTGAGTGTTGGGGGAGTTAGAACAGACAGCTTCAGGTGGCGCAGATCCCGGGGTAAGGGGAAGGAATTCCCCTTGCCCTGGCTGAGTCACAGTTGGCCCCAACCATGCTGTGGATGCAGGGCAGGCCTGCCTGCCTGCTCCAGGGCACATTAGGATTAGTCTACCCAAGACTCTGCACGTGTTTTAATATCCTCGATTTAGGCAGAATCCTTTCAACCCAAACGTTCAGACCAGATTAGCCCCCTAGAGCCAGTTGTGTTCTTCAATCTGTGATCATCCAGAGTGATGTAACTGCAAAGCTGAACCCAGATTTCTGACTGCACCAGAAGATGTTTCGCTTGTTCATGTGTCGGTGTCAGTCTACACTGTTATTCATCTAATTCCCAGACAAATCACTCCCTCCTGTTTTTGTTTCAGCTCTATCTAGCCAGCAACCACAAACATTTCCAGAACGCAGCTAAGAAATCTGCTCAGCAGGCTGTGTTCCTGACAGATGAACTCTCCTACCTGGCTTCTTGGCAAGTCACCTATCTAGATCCACAGATGCGCCTGGAATATGAAGGTTTCCCAGTTCCTGTAAGAAATTATATTCCACATATTACTGCACCTTGCCCTTCTGACTACATTCTCTCACCCCCCCCTGCTTTCTTTGCTGTGTTTACTCCGTACAAGATAATCCATTAAAGGATGAATTGGTTGCCTCCTCTAACTCTTCAGTCCAGTGAAATCAGCACTTGACCCCAACCTAGAATGAAAAGCTGGAAATTGTAGTGTATGTTCATTTGGAAGTTGTGATGAACATCCAAGTTGGGGCCCAACATGTGGCTAAGAATCCAAGGGCCAGCCAGCATTTGTTACATTTTTTGTCTCACCCTTTCTCCAGTGAACTCAGGACAGAAGCTCTCTGTCCTTTAGTCCTCACAAGTAGCCTGTCAAGAGATGAGGCTGAAAGGGCTTGTTTGACCCAATGTCGTCCCTGAGCTTAAATGGCCAAGTGGGGATGAACCAGAATCTCCCCACTCTTAGACTGGGACTGCAATCCTACACACACTTACCAGGGAATTAGGGCACAATCCTAATGGGGGTGAGCGCCAGCGCTGGGTGTTGCAAACATGCCGTAAGGCACGTTTGTGGCACCCAGAGAGGAGGGGCTGCTGGTGCGGGGACTGTGCCACTTGGCACTCAGCCTCAATGCTGCATGGATGACCAGCCAGTGCTGGTCTCCTGCAGTGCTGGTTGGTGGTATTTTTGGGATGGGAAGGGAGGTGGGGAGTGGGCAGGGGAGGGTAGTCTGGGAGGGAAGTAGGACTGGCACAGATCTGCTCCACCATATCTTATCCTCCGTGTCGGGCTGCAAAGCCTGACAGAGACGCTCTAAAGCCTGCACCAGCAAAATAGCTGGTGCAGACTTGAGAAGCCCCATTGCGGAGCCTTCAGCTTCCCCTGAGGAGACCTCTGGCAGTGCCACTGGATACAGCGCTACCCATTTTTGCACTGCTGCACCCAGCGGAACTGCTGGTGATAGGATTGGGCTGTTAGTTTGCCTGTACTCAATGAGACTGACTTCTGAGTAGACATGCATAGGATTGTGCTGTGAAGCCCTCACTGCTATGCCATACTGCCTGTTATGCTACTTCTATGAACAACATCCTATACCTAAACCATCTTCTTCTCCATCCAAACCACTTTTGGCCCCTGTAATATCTCCTACATCTTTTGAAACCCGTTACTCTCTTGCTTCTCCCTTCCTTATTTATTTGGTGACAATTTCCAGAAAAATCTGGATTCAATGAATGAATAAATACTGGAATTAACTCCCAGTCTTATTTCCTCTCTCTTTCCAGGCGAACACAAAGATTCTCATTATTCATAGCTACACAAATCATGGGTTAGCGGTCCCCAGAAACTTCTGGATGAGGTAAGTGGCGGCCGTCTCCGCAACATATTTATGCCACAAACTTATACAGTAATGGTTTAATAACAGTTCCGATTGTTGTACTGATTTTAATTGTTGTAAGCGTTATGGCTTCCTCAAAGAACCCTAACAATTGCAGTTTGGTAGTTATGAAGAAGAGAGGATTTTGGCACGTGCAGTTTGCTATGCAGGGGTGAGAAAAACTGCATCCGCTGAAAATTTCCCTTCGACACAAATATTTAAGGCACAGGGACTCAGTGTTGTACCAAGGTCATTTGGCGCCCAGGGCCTATAAATTTTTGGCCATGTTGGGTACATGCAGCCTTCTGGTTTTAGAAGTAGGCTACCTCAGAAGGGCAGGTTCAATGGAGTGGAACCAGGATGCAGTCACTTCTTGTCCTGCATGCTTCCTGAGGCATCTTGTGGGCCACCTTGAGATATAAAAAGCTGGGCTAGATGGGCCTTTGGCCTGATCCAGAGGGGCTTTTCTTATGTTCTTATGCTAGATTTTATATTCTTTATTAAAAAATGGGAGACAATTTTGTCTCAGTGGCCCTTGGCTCCAATACAAACTGCTTAGTGAAACACGTGAATGAGCCTCCGCAGATTAAGCACCAGAAATGTTCTCCTAAAGTGCAAGCTTTCCAAGTCAGTTCATGCATTTAGCTGCCAGTCAGTGAGCAATCAAGTGAAGTATAAGCATGTGTGAACTGACCTTTGAGATGGGCAAATGAAACAGCTTATTCTGCGTAAGACCACTGGTCCATCCAGCCCAGTAGTGTCTTTTCTGATTAGCAGTAGCTTTCCAAGATCTGAGGTATAGGTCTTCCCTCCTAGCTTTACCTGCATTATCAGTGTTTTAAGTGGAGATGGCAAGGGTTGAACCTGGGACTCTCCTCATGCAGCACATTTTCTCTACCCCCACCACCATAGACTTTACAGTCATCATTATAGATTTTCTTCTGGTTTTGTTTTTTAAAGGACATACTTTGGAAAGGAATATGAGGTCAACTGTCACACCTATCTGGATACCCACAGAGCTGAAGAAGACAAGAATTATTGGATAATAGTTACTGGAAATGCTAGTGATGTATCAACCACAATGTTGGACAGACCCAAGCCTCCCACAGGGGTTACTAAACAGCAAAATCCTGACCTTCAAGAAGAGACTTAGCTATTCATTTTTGGTGGCTTGTTATAAAAGGGGGAAAAAAATTCTATTTGGTTAGTTCTTTCAGAAAAAAAGACATGAAAATGTGAAAGTAGTCAGAATGAAGAGGGTGCTTCATTTATACTGTTCATGAACCCAAAGATATGTTAAACACTACTGTAAATTTAACATTGGTTCATCCGTATTTTTTAAACAGAACTGTGCAATAGGACATCACTAAAAGAAACTTGTATTCTGTGTCTCCTTGACCTTAAATCATTTTCTGTTCTGGCCACTAGATGGCACCAATTTAAAAAAAGTTGGAAAGTAGTCCTAGAGAGGGAACAATTTTGCTACAATTGTAGTCTAGATCCAAATTGTGATCCCATGTGACTGAGACACACAAGTAAGATGAAGTGTAATCTTCAATGTTAGTAAGTATAAACTTATGCACATTGGGGCAAAAAATCAAAACTTTAGATATAGGCTGATAGGTTCTGAGCTGTCTGTGACAGATCAGGAGAGAGATCATGGGGTGGTGGTGGATAGGTCGATGAAAGTGTCGACCCAGTGTGCGGCGGCAGTGAAGAAGGCCAATTCTATGCTTGGGATCATTAGGAAAGGTATTGAGAACAAAACGGCTAATATTATAATGCCGTTGTACAAATCGATGGTAAGGCCACACCTGGAGTATTGTGTCCAGTTCTGATCGCCGCATCTCAAAAAAGACATAGTAGAAATGGAAAAGGTGCAAAAGAGAGCGACTAAGATGATTGCGGGGTTGGGGCACCTTCCTTATGAGGAAAGGCTATGGCGTTTGGGTCTCTTCAGCCTAGAAAAGAGACACCTGAGGGGGGACATGATTGAGACATACAAAATTATGCAGGGGATGGACAGAGTGGATAGGGAGATGCTCTTTACACTCTCACATAACACCAGAACCAGGGGACATCCACTAAAATTGAGTGTTGGGGAGTTAGGACAAAAGAAAATATTTCTTTACTCAGCATGTGTTTGGTCTGTGGAACTCTTTGCCACAGGATGTGGTGATGGCGACTGGCCTGGACGCCTTTCAAAGGGGATTGGACAAGTTTCTGGAGGAAAAATCCATTACGGGGTACAAGCCATGATGTGTCTGCGCAACCTCCTGATTTTAGAAATGGGTTATGTCAGAATGCCAGATGCAAGGGAGGGCACCAGGATGCAGGTCTCTTGTTATCTGGTGTGCTCCTTGGGGCATTTGGTGGGCCGCTGTGAGATACAGGAAGCTGGACTAGATGGGCCTATGGCCTGATCCAGTGGGGCTGTTCTTGTGTTCTTATGAAGCCTGTAACCACATAGGGATGCATTTCCCATCATGTGTTGTTTAGTTCTAAAGACAAAACTGTTTTACCAGCAAAAACTGGCATGTTTTACCAACAAACCCGTGGTTCCTAACTTAGGCACTTTTCTACTAGTTAGTATGAAGTCACTGATGGTGGGGACATTGGCAGGGGAGAATCAGGGGAGGAGAGGACCAAGGGGAAAGAAAGAAGGATCATGTTCCTGCCAGGCTGCAGAGAGCAACAAGGTGGCACAAATGGCAGGAAAGTGGGTCTATGCAGAAGCTAGACAAACCTTTCTAACAAAGGCACCACAAAGGCACCACATTGACTAAACTCTCCCCCTTTGGCTTAACAAGCCCTGTGTAAAAAATAAAAAGGGGGGCATCTCAGCTATCAAGAATGGAAAATCCACCCATCAAAAATTGTCAAAAAGAAATTGGCATGCAACTTGGCTCACTTACCCAAGTTATCTGGTAAAGAACTCTTGGGCATGCTTTCAATTGGTATGCCCTATTGTGTCTTCCCCTTATGAATGAAAAGCGCTCACTGTGCTCTCTTACCTGCTCCAATACCTGACTAGGGGTTTTTTTTTGTGGTTGATGCTCTAGATCTGTGAATCAGCTCACTTCCCATTCTGACTGTGGAATGGAAGAGTTCTGTGTAACTTAAAAGCTTGCAGGCAATTACAATGTTTGACTCAATCGAGATACAAGACAGTTTACCATGTGGAATACTAGCTTAGTGTCTAGATTTGTCTAGCTTAGTGTCTAGTCTAGCTTCACAGGCTGACAGAGGCTCCCCAGGGTCTCAGGCAGTCTTTCTCAGCCCTACTTGGAGAAGCCAGGATTGAGCCCAGAATCTTTTGCATGCAATGCGTGCTTTCTGCCATGGAGCGATGACCTCTCCCTTGCAAGATCATGGCTCATCCCATCCACCCCACCTCCAAGGTTTCCTAAGTCAAATTGGCATTTCACGGCTTCTGCAGTAAGTGGTGCATTTGGACTATCAAAAGTGTTTGTTTTCCAGCTTATGTGGCTGAAGGGTAATTTATGCATAGCAATTCCTGCTGCATGTTTTTCTATGTATTGCTGGAAGCTTGCCTTCTGAGCTGCATCAAGCCTGGCTGTGGTGCAAAACTGAGCAGAGTCAGACCTCTCAGATCAGGGCTAGGCAACATATTCGATTCCCGTCAGGGCGGGCTCTCCAGCCAGTTCCAGCTAAAGCAGCTCCTTGGGAAGAAATCGGGCTCTCTGTGTTCCTAAACACAATGAACCTGACAAACTTAATATTCTGCCACAAGCGATTGGAAGAAGGTGTCATGGGTACCCAGAAACAGAGACATTTATGAAAGAGTAGGTGGGCAGCATATGGGGGACAAGCATCCTACATACCGCCACTGTTCCACCCCCCCTCACTTCATCTCCCCTTGCCAACCTGCTAGCACTGATCCAATCATAACACTACATTCTGCCAAGTAACTAGTCATGAGTCCCCCAAAGCCAACAGACTTCATTCTGTCTGACTCTAATCAAAAGCCACCCTGGCCTGCCCTCATCCCTGAACTATGAGATCCTGTATTGTTTCCCTCCCACAATGTACTAGATTCTCCCAAACTCTGCCATCTATCAGATTCTCCTTTGGTTTCAACAAAATGCACTGTTTTCTCCCTGCCTTTGATCTACCACCAGCCCCAGTGATGTAGCTAAGGGAACTGGAACCCAGGGGCACAATTTTTTTTAACACCTCCAGGGGGTAGGAAGGGCTGAGCAGTGGCATAGCTAGGGGGCAGGGGATACATTGCCCTGGGTACCACACCTTGAGGTAGTGCCAACCCACACCCCAATGGTGGACACACACGGCGTCTGCTGTCAGGGTGTGGATTAGCATCCCCTCAAGGCATCATACCCAGGGCAATGTACTGCCTGCCCCCCCGTGGTTTTGCTACTGCCCAGCCCTGTAAGGGAACCATATCTTTTCAAATCAAAAGTTGGCAACTTTTACCCCACATCTCTTCCAGTTTCTGGCTCTGGTGCAAGGCACTTTCACCTGCCTTTGCTCTCAGCTCTTCTGACCCCACTCCAATTGCTCCACCTCCTGATCCTGCTTGCCTGTGTCACTGGGTCTGTGGCTGAACAAGGGGCAGATATGGTCCTTCAGGTCCAGCACCATCCTGCCGCGAAATCAGAGAGCACGCTTCCTCTGAGTTAGGGGCAAAAAGTGACCCTGTTTCTCCAGCTTTCCACTAATCCTCAGCAGGATGGGGAGCACATACTTGGGTCACTGCTAGACCTGCCGTTTTTCCTTCTGCCCCCAACCCCACTCTTTCCACCAGGCTCTATTCGGTGCCAGATTTTCCATGTCCCCCATTTATCAAGCACTAGCTGTTTTGTGACATCACCAGGCCTCAGGTTTTTGGAATGCATCCAACCTGGCAACCCAATCCATGGGCACCCTCCCGAGTGCACCCGCAGCCCACACCAGAAGGGCCGTGCAGACTGGGAGTGCAGCCAGCTTCTGTGCAAAGCAAGTCCATCCTAGTACGGAGAGAATTCTTTAGCCGGCACAGAGTAAAGCAGCTCTGTGTTGGGCCAGAAGGCCAGACACGGAGCTTTGGATCCAGTGGAGCTCAGGCCCCTCTCACCACACTCCCTCCCTATCATGCCTTTCCCCACCCTCCCCCTGCCTTGCAACGCCTTCCTCCCTGCCCCGACTTACTGTTCCACTGTCTGGAACTTGCACAAAGCACCGGGTGGCATCTGGCCCGCCTCTGACCAGTGCTGGCCCAGTGCAGGCTTGCGCTGAACCAGCTCCGGCACTGGGCTAGAGCTAACCGCCACAGGTGTGCATTATGGCATGTTTGCGACAGTGCACACCAGTGGTAGTCCAGTGCTAGCCCATTGGAATTTGGCTCCCAGGCCACAATCAAAATGCATTTGCCTGCACCTAAAGCCTTCCTCAGTGCTGCCCTGGAAAATTACCAAATTACTTTAAACTCCCCTGATGTTTAAAAAAAAGAAAAGAAAGCCCTTTCAGGACAGTATGCAAGAGATTTTCAGAAGGGAAATGACACCCATGTACATTGCTATTTCCCTTTTCAAAAAGTTCTCACTTCAAGTCCCCAGACTCTCTTACATACTGAGAATTTAACTTCTCTGTGTCTGCAATGCTTTCAGAAGGCCACAGGCATGGCAGAACTGTGTCTCCAAGTGTCACTGATTCTAAACAGCGTGGAAGTGAAAGGCTCCGACCCAGACTTTGCATAAACATACGGAAAGAGAAACACACACTCCTGGCTTGCTATGAAATCAAATTACAAGGATTCGGGACGGGGCACTTGCACTCTATAGGAGCATGTGTGCACAGGGGCTTCACTTTCCCCTGCAAGCAATTATTTTTTTCTGAACAAAGCGTTCATTCATCACATGTGCACACAGGTTCCCCCCTCCCCAAACTCCCCCAAATTTTAAAAAAAACAACTAGCAAGCAAAGTTGATTTATGCCTAACATTAGTTATCCTTATACAACAGGACTGTAAGCTGTTTAGTTTCAAGAACTACACATTATATAAGACCCAGGCTGGACTGAAAGCACTTTTTGTTCATCGCATGGAAGCAACAACATGATCTGAATTTTTTTTCCTGCAATAAAACAAGGCCCATTATATAAATAGGATGCTAATTCAGAAGGAGTGGGTTGAATGAAAGCTGCTTCCTCAAGAAACTAGCGCCTTTTAAAAAAAGAGGCTGCTTCAAGGCACCCTTATGCAATGATTTACACCTCAGGTACACTCGACTTTTCATTCACTGAGAAAACCTGCATAGCTTATTTCCTGGTGTTGCCTCCAGTGCAATGTTGTGCCTGAGCTGCTGCCCATGGGTCTGATGTACAGCAGGACCCACCAGGTGGCATGGAGGCACTGAGGGTGGGATAGGGGAGTTCTCTGAGCAGCAAGTCAGGGAATGCGCAGGAGGAGCCAGTCTCAACAAATCAAAGAGGCACCTCCGTTCCTACAGAAGGTAGAGGCAATGTGGCTGAAAGCTCCCAGTAAACTTCTGCAGACAGGGTCCCTTGCTTAAAGTGACACGGCTCCTGCGAGGACTTGAACACCTGGGTGATCATCTTGCAAGTAAGTGAATTTATTTCAGTTTGGCTTGTTTCTGACCATTTCACCAGCACTCTCTGGGCAAAACGTGTTACTCTTGCACAGGGAAAGAGCCTGGCATGCAGCTTTAACCTAATGAGCAGCACTAAGCAGCCAACAAGAGACAGACAGAGATGTACATCTGCTGAACATGTTTGCCACAATAAATCTGGGTGTGGTTCAGTGCCACAGGACTCTTGTTGATTTTGCAACAAGAGTCTCCAGCTACCCTCCTTGGGTTTGCTCTAGCAAGCTCGCAAATGGCTCTGATGAATAGGATTCTAAGTTCTGCAATCAGGTAGGCAACTTTGAGCCCAATCTTATGCATGCCTACTCAGAAGCATGTCCCATTATCTTCTAACCAACTTTCCAGCACTGAGGAAAGGGCAATGCAATTCCAAGGTAAGGGAACAAACATTGCCTTACCTTGAGGAGGCCTCCTTGACTGCCCCCCAACTTCAGAATGCAGCACATGCCCCACTGGCACAGCTATGCCAGCGCTGGAAAGTTGGTTAGGATTGAACCCTGAGTTTACTCCCAGGTAAGTGTGGATAGGACTGCACCTAAATTGCTTCAATTTCCTCTCCACAAACACATCCACTCCCTGGATCAACGTCAATGTCAGGCAACAACAGGCCATTTGAAAACATGTACTTAATTCACTGAATTCACATAAGTAACAGACTCATATTCTCTCCATCTAAGAGACAGAGCAACCGTATTTTGAAAGTGCCTCTAGAGCTAAACAGTTCCTATGAGAAATGAATTAGTGACAGCTAAAAAAATACTTTAAATGCAAAGTTTTCTTCAGCAAACTTAATTAGTTAATGTGGGCTAAGGAGAAGGAACTGACTGTATCAAAGAGGTTGATTTCACACCTGCATGTATATATATTACTTGAGTTCTCATCACACAGTTACTCAGCCTCTGAATATGTGAACTGGCTCCACTCCAATGACCTCTGTTTGTGATGGAGATTTAAAGAAAATCTGTAGTGTGATTTTTCTGTAGCTTATTCAGACATGCGAACCATAATCTTATCAGTGATGTACACACAGCTGTGTGTGTGTGTGCGCGTATGGGGGGGACACTATGGGAATGGTTTAAACCAGGGCCAATTGGAGCAATTGCTCCCAATTGGATCTTGCACCTAAGACATCCCCATGCTAGGGTAATACTCTAGTGTATGCAATTTTATATTAAAATATATTTGGTCCATTAACTCACCTGCACTTTTTAAGTGCACATTTTGATTGCTTTCCATTATACCACAGAGATATAAAGTCCATAATATTTTATTTATATCTCTAAAATTCTTCAGACCTTGGTTGTGAACCTGAGTCCCCCAATATTCCACCCCATTTTTCCCCACTCCTATCAAGAAAAAGAACCCCAGAGAGTTCCTTCCATGCAGATGGAAGGAACAAGTTTCAATTTACTGGTGTGTCCAAGAGCAGGGGACAGCCCACATCCCATTGGTGGCCCCGAGTGAACCTTACTTGTTTTTATATAGGAGTACCAGTAACTCCTGTGGGGGAAAAAAAATCGCTGCTTTAACTATTCGATGCTTGCTTTTGGCTGGACCACAGCCAGAGCTGGCAACCTCCTGACTCCTGAAGTGGTGCACCAAAGGCCATCTCTCCCCCTCCGCACACACGCATTGCACAGTGCCCTGCCAAATGCTGCCCTCCTTGCCTGGTGACACAACAGCTCCCTCCACCACTCCTCTTCCCTGGATTCAAAAAAGAAACAGTTAAGGGAGCAGAAGAGGAAGCCCAGAGGAAAGGAGAGTGATGAGTTTAGAGCACTGGAGACTAGCCCAGAACTTTCCTCTCCTCCACTCCATTCCTCCACTCCATTCCTCTTTTCATGTTCAAATCACGTTCAAAGCAAGAGCAGAAACGGTGTAGGCAAGTTGGGTCCCTGCCAGTCCAACACCTGAAGCGATGACCTTATTCTGCCTCATGGATGGGCTGGCCTGATTACATTTAATCAGTGGCATAGCCAGGGGCCTCGGCACCCAGGGAGGCATCATTGTGACATCGTGTGATGGCACTTCCAGGTTCTGCCGCTGTGAGCGCACATGCACTGTACTTGCTTCCTGCGCATGTGCACTCAGTTGCAACTGGGACTGATCTTAGCTGATTCTTGGATTCCGCCAAGCCGCTGTAAACATCCGAGCGCATTGCTGTGCTGGGAGGTTTGCAGCAGCTTGGCAAAAAAGAGGTGGCAGCAGCCATCTTGGCTACCCTCATGTGCCACCCAGTCATGTGATGCTCTGAGGTACCGAGGTGGCCCACCCTAAACCCCCACTAGCGTTGCCACTGCATTGAATAACAGTCAAAATAATAGCAAGAACCGCTTCTTGATCCTTCAACAACATCCACAGGACAAGGCGAACAAGGACAAAATTGACACACGTGCCCGGTGGCGTAGCTGGAGGGGGGCCACATGCCCGCCACACTGAGGCTCCCTGCCAGGTTGGGTGCTCGGCCCCCCTCCAGCTACGCCACTGCACACGCCCCCAGCAGGAGAATGAGCTGTGCTGGGCGAAGACAGATGGCTGATGAAAGCCAGTGTAGGTAAGTGTGAGGTTATGCAAGTCTGGAGGAAGACTGAGAATTTCACTGATACACTCATAGGTTCTATTTCTAAATTAACCACGGATGAGAAAAAAAAAAAAGGCAATCTTAGGCGTTACTGTGCTCTGCTCAGTGGAAACTTCTGCTCAGCCACACAGCAGTGGTCAAAGAAAGCAAAACAAAACATTGGGACTCTATTAGAAACCAGACTGGGAAGAATAGCTGCTCTATTATAACACTGCTCAATAGCTGCATAGTAAGCATTTCATTTAAAGAAGTAGAGTCAACCCCACTTAGACAAGGTGAAAGAAAAATCCGAAATGGGGAGAAGGCATGGAAAGGAAAGAGAATATGTGGCATTTCTAGAGCTGCGTTTTTCTTTCTAGTATTTGCAGTTCAGACATGGATTATTTTAGTAATCTTGGAACCCACAAAGTCAGAGTCAGATCATCGGTCAAGCTAGCTAAGAATTAATTGATTTTTCACATTTTTATACCACCTTGCCTCCCAAGGTGATGCACATGGTTCCGTCCCTCCTTTTCTCCTCTGTGAGGTAGGTGAGGCTGAGAAATGGTGACTGGCCCAAGGTCACAAAGGAAGCTACATGACTGAGCAGGGATTTGATCTTCCAGGTCAGAGTCCAACTTCCAAACCACTACTACACCACCCTGGCTGTCAGGTCTTCACAGACTGACAGTGGCTCTCAGGATTCCAGGGAGGGTTTTTCCCCAGCCCTACCAAGTGAGTGATCAAACCTTCTGTATGTAAAATAGGTGCTCTTTTGATGAGCTGTACCGCCCCTCCAGCAACCTCCCAACATGTCAGCGGTATTAACCCCATATTGCAGATAGGAGATTGAGGTTGAGTGACAATGTTTTGCTGAACCCTCCTGGCTCACCAAGTTGAGTACAAAAACAAGATTTGAACAATGGACTTCATGGTTCGCATACACTGTACTGGTTCTCAGGGGAAAGAAGGGATCATCTATAAACCATGCTACATATCTTAAGGTCTTTTTAAATGCACTCCCCTGGTCACTTTTGCCCCATTTGAATCAATACCCAGTTCCTTCTTTGCCCCAGCTTTGCTACTTCCTCTCCTTTGATGTGTGACTCTGACTCCCTGTGGAAAGCTCCCTTACAGCTTCCTGGCAGTCATTCATGGGAGCACTGCTGCTTAGTTTTTGTTGCTACTCTAACATGTGCCACTGCCAGGAAGCCGTAGTGGTGGTTGTATCCATGGAATGATAAACTTGGTCAGACCTCTCTTCTTCCACGAAGCACCATCTGGACCACTTTGGCTGCTCTGCCTCAAGGGACTGGCAAATATCTGAGACGGTTCCTATTTGGTTGGCGCTTTTAACGGAGAAAGCTGAAGCAGGGAGCCACCCATCAGTGCTTCCAAGTAGCAGTTGCTCCAGCAATCAGAGTATCCACACAGGAAGTGCGACAGGAAGCATTTCAAAAGTACAGGTATTTCCTTGTGGGAGGGGGCTTGGAGTGATGGCGACCAATGAGTAGTGACCATCTCTGCACTACAGAAAGGACAACTTAGGAAAGAGGTGCAGTTCAGTAGCAGAGCATATTTTTGCATGCAGTTGGTCTCAGGTTCAATCTCTGATATATCTTCAGGCATAACTGGGGAAAAGTCCTGACTGAAACACTGGAGAGCTGCAGGAAAGTAATACTGCCAGTCAGGAAGGGAATACTAAGTTCGATGCACCAATGAACTGATTCAGTATGGTTGCTTCATAGAATTATATATTCCAATCTTACTAACCAGTAACTCTGAACATGAGAGCCCTGCTCTTGTGAAAAGAAGGCCTTTTCTTCTAGAAATCTGTCCAATCCACCTTTTAAAGGCACCTAGGCCAGATGCCATCACCACATCCTGTGGCAAGGAGTTCCACAGACCAGTGGTATGGGGACCACAGTCATACCTCAGCATCTGCAGGGGTTCCATTCCTGGTATCCCCACGGAAGTTGAAACTCATGGATAATCAAATTATCCGGCTCTGCTCAAATTTGGAGGGTTCAGGTCAGGCCTGGTCAGGGCTCAACAGGGTTGGGGGACCCATGTTGAGTCAGATCCACAGATGAAAAATGCACAGGCTCCACCTGTACCAGTGTCTCCAGCATATGTGGAGTGGTCTCAAGGAATACAATGAAAACAACAGAAGAAAATGGTCTTGAAGACCTGGCGTTTTCTTTGAAAGCTGGCACGACAGTCAAAGAGGTAAGCTGCTCACCAGTTCAGTTTTAAAATATAAAAGTAGTAGAAACTTTAAAGATCCCTTGTTGTATGTATACAGCTTTGTGGAATCATGGTCACAAAGGGCAAGTGCAGCAGCAGAACTGACATTTGGAAGCGTTTCCAGCAACCTCACACCCTGGTTAATCGGCCCATTAGGGCTAAAATTCTATGAACACATACCCAGAAATAAGCCCCATTGAAGTCAAAAGTTTCAGACTGCACAGGATGGCCCTACAAAGTTTGCTGCAGCTTTAATTGTTGATATTTTAATTACATAAGAACATAAGAAAAGCCCCACTGGATCAGGCCACAGGCCCATCTAGTCCAGCTTCCTGTATCTCACAGTGGCCCACCAAATGCCCCAGGGAGCACACCAGATAACAAGAGACCTGCAAGGCTTCCTGGGAACTGTAGTTAAGAACATAAGAACAGCCCCACTGGATCAGGCCACAGGCCCATCTAGTCCAGTTTCCTGTACCTCACAGCAGCCCACCAAATGCCCCAGGGAGCAAACCAAATAACAAGAGACCTCATTCCGGTGCCCTCCCTTGCATTGGCATTCTGACATAACCCATTTCTAAAATCAGGAGGTTGTATGTACACATCATGGCTTGTAACCCGTAATGGATTTTTCCTCCAGAAACTTGTCCAATCCCCTTTGAAAGGCATCCAGGCCAGTCGCCATCACCACATCCCGTGGCAAAGAGTTCCACAGACCAATCACACGCTGAGTAAAGAAATATTTCTTTTGTCTGTTCTAACTCTCCCAACACTCAATTTTAGTGAATGTCCCCTGGTTCTGGTGTTATGTGAGAGTGTGAAGAGCATCTCTCTATCCACTCTGCCCTTCCCGTGTATAAGTGGTTAATTAGTAGTTAATTAGTGGTTAATCACTCTGTTAAATGGTGGAGAAGGAGAGGCAAAGTCTACGGTTATGTTGAATTGTTCATTAGGAAGTGACAAGGTCAGCGATGAATCTGGCACACAAGAGCCATTAATTTTTGAAAAGTGGATCTCTCTTCATGATTGCACATTCCAGGTGGAAACCTGGCCCTGTGGTTTGCGGTCAGCCCACCTCCTTCGTGGATATCCACCCCCCCCCCCAGTTACTGCAAGAGATACATTTTCTCTATAAATAGCTACCAGATTTGCCAAGCTTCTGTTGTTTAGTCTGAACCTAACTGAAGAAAATGGGAAATCCATCTGTACAGCTATGGCCTGGAGAGGGTGTGGTTGGAAGTAAAGTTGTTTTCTGCTGCAGAATCTGTACTTTTATAACCAAACCCTGAAATATCTGGAGGATGTCACAGGGTCCTCTTGCAATGCCCAACTATGAAAGCAAGAGAGGAAAAAATTAACCAATATTGAGTTTTATTTTGGGGACAGAACGTGCTTTGTGCTTTCCACAAAAGGCTAAATCCCTGCGGAACTTTAGCTGCTTCCTAAGTAAACTTTTACAGAGACTTTAAAGCCTTATTGTGAACACTTTGGGGGAGGGGATTTGTGTTTTGATGGATGCTAGCACCCAACCTGGACACTCTGCCCCTGAAGCCAATATTCAGGTCAATATTGACCCCTGAAGCAGGTCAAGCTCTTCCCCCCTGTTGATCATAGAACACCTATATTGTACCAACTGCACTGCCTCCCAACTTGTTTGTGGATCCAATTCAAAGAGGTGGTTTGAATGCTAAATGGTTTGAAATCTGGGAATCTGAAGGACTGCCTCTTTATCATATAAACCTCTATGCTTTAGTTGCTGGAGGAGATGCAGCTCTAAAGCCCTGTTGGATCAGGCCAAAGGCCAATCTAGTCCAGTCTTCTCTGTTGCACAGTAGTCCACCAGATGCTTCAGGGAGAACACAAGATACCTGTATCCTTTTGCCACTCCCTTACATTTATAGGCATTCAGATATAGCCTACTTCTCATGACTTTTAATCTGTGATGGACTTTGCATTCATAAATCTATCCAATCCCTTTCTAAAGGCATCTAGGTCAGACACTAATTGTCACATCCTGGGGCAAGGAGTTCCACAGATTAATTACAGTTATGGGTCCCACCAGCATCTTTGGCACAATTAGTGTGCCTAAGGGCCTTCTCAATAGTGGCACAAAGACTATGAAACTCTGCTGCGAGAGATCCAACAGGCCTTCCCTCTTTGCGCCTTCATATACTAGTTAGATGTGACTTTCAGTAATGTGCTCTTTAATATTTTCCTTTTTTTGCTCTGGGTACTCACCCTTTCTTTGTTATTCTCCACTGTGTTTATAATAGTCTGCGGCTTTATGGATTTATAGTGAGCCCTTTTGGGGCTGTAGTTCAGAACTGAAAAGCTATAGCCAAATGTATTTGTATACAAACACAAGGTACGAGTGAACGATGAAACAGAGTTTGCTTTAAAACTTTTTTTAGTTAGCTGTTCTATGTTAGAAAAATCAAACAAAAAAAGTTTTAAAGTGCTTTCTGTTGCATCAGCTATTTATATTACAGTTTAGTGCAGCCATTTTCACCCACACTGCCTTGTGTCATTCAGAATCTATTTATTTGCAGTGCTGTTCAGTTGTTTTTAAATGTTTTTTTAAAATTTGAAAATACTGATACTCAGAGATGGAGGCAGGAAGTAGGAAAAGAGCACACAAACCCACTCTGTAAAGCACTGCCTGAAGCAATGGCTTCTCATCACTTCATAGGCAGGCTGGCCCTGATGCCTGTTAAATATAATCCTCAGGTTGCTCAATACAACACAGAATTGCTCAATCAAATCCATTCAAGATGCTGAGGGTGATGACTTTATTGTTCTTTGAGAAAGAAACATCTGGTCTAGAACGTGGATGGATCTCAGGCTATTCATTTGTGTGCCAGAACAATCCAACCCCTTTGTGGAAGATCAAGCACTGTAACTAGAGCACTGGCATCATCCAACAATAAAAGGCTTCACACATATCTATATAGCACCTATGTTGGGACAGTATGAGGTCATCCATTGAGGCCATGTTCCATGAGGTCATTGTTCCACTGATTGAGGAGCAAATGTGCTTCCTGAAGTCCCGTCCCCCCAAACTGTAGATGGACAGTGGTCTTGCCAGGGCCTAGGAAAGGGGGCTTTAGTAAAGGGGGTAATTTGTACCTGGGCCCAGGGTCAGAAAGGGGGCCCAGCAGGCAAAGAAGGGGGCCCAGAAATTTCCAGAGATCTTACATTTTCCAATCTCATCCAAACTCACTGCCCATGTGGGATGCCGAGGACATTACTGTGAGCACATGGCAGTGACTGCTCCCACAAGCCGTACACACCAGGCCCAGGAATGCAGACATTCTGTAACAGTGTCACACCTGAGAGGAAACCGACCTGCTACAATAGTTCTTTGGCTTGTGGATCTGCTAAGGAGCTCAGGAACACAGCTGTGGGACTGCAGTTGTTGCAGAAGTCGGTTTTGGTGTACACAGTCCATTCTAGTGTGAGCCCAAATACAATGATATTAATCTCTTGCAATGATTTTCTTTATTTGAAAGATTTTAGAGAGACTTTAGAATGTGTTAGGAGTGTGTTTGGTTTTCTATATCTAGCTGCCAATGCCAGGCAGATACATAGACCTGCCTGCTCTGCATTGGGAAGCCTGGTAGACCTGGGCTCCAAAGACTATTCTGGCTGTTGCCACTTTTACCTTGCCTGTTTTGTTCTCTTTCTGCCTCTGCCACCACCACTCGCTTTGGGAAGGAGCCCAAAAGAAACTTTGTACCCCCTGATAAAATTCCTCTCAGAGGCCCTGCTCTTTGCCATTCCAGGAAGTCATCATTGAACATCATCAATGTGGTCCAATAGCCAGATTATTGGATTTGGAGACCAAAGTTTAATTCTCAACTTTGTATTAAGTGAAGACTGGATAACTGTGTTCTTCTAGGCCCAAATCAAGAGGCTTGTTTTAACCTTCAAACTCTTGCATGATGACAGACCTAGACAAACTTTAGGGCTGGGGACAAGGATCAGCATTATGGGCAAGTTGTTGGCAACTTTCAGTCTCGAAAGACTACGGTATCACGCTCTGGATGATGGTTCTGGCACAGCATCTAGTGTGGCTGAAAAGGCCGATTGGGGAGTGACAATCCCTTCCACACTGGGAGCAAGTGCAGTCTGTCCCTGGTCTGTCTCCCTGGCTATGGGCCTTCCTTCTTTGCCTTTTTGCCTCAGTCTGTTGGCCAAGTGTCTCTTCAAACTGGGAAAGGCCATGCTGCATAGTCTGCCTCCAAGCAGAATGCTCAGAGGCCAAAGTTTCCCATCTGTTGAGGTTCATTCTTAAGGCTTTCAGATCCCTCTTGCAGATATCCTTGTAGCGCAGCTGTGGTCTACACGTAGGGCGCTTTCCCTGCACAAGTTCTCCATAGAGGAGATCCTTTGGAATCCGACCATCGCCCATTCTCATGGCATGACCAAGCCAATGCAGGCCTCTGTTTCAGCAGTATATGCACGCTGGGGATTCCAGCTCGTTCCAGGACTGTGTTGTTTGGAACTTTGTCCTGCCAGGTGATACCGAGGATGCGTCAGAGGCAGCGCGTGTGGAAAGCATTCAGCTTCTTCTCCTGTTGTGAGTGAAGAGTCCACTGCTGCTTTGCTGATGTGTCTGTTTAGCTTGGTATCAAGGGTAAGAGTATTGGAGATCATTGAGCCAAGGTACACAAAGTCATGGACAACCTCCAGTTCGTGTGCAGAGATTGTAATGCAGGGAGGTGAGTCCACATCCTGAACCATGACCTGTGTTTTCTTAAGGCTGATTGTCAGTCCAAAGTCTTGGCAGGCCTTGCTAAAACGATCCATGAGCTGCTGGAGATCTTTGGCAGAGTGGGTGGTGACAGCTGCATCGTCAGCAAAGAGGAAGTCACGCAGACATTTCAGCTGGACTTTGGACTTTGCTCTCAGTCTGGAGAGGTTGAAGAGCTTTCCGTCTGATCTGGTCCAGAGATAAATGCCTTCTGTTGCAGTTCCAAAGGCCTGCTTCAGCAGGACAGCGAAGAAAATACCAAACAAGGTTGGCACGAGAACACAGCCCTGCTTCACTCCACTTCGGATGTCAAAGGGGTCTGATGTGGAGCTATCAAAGACTACATGCCCTTCATGTCCTCGTGGAAAGACTTGATGATGCTAAGGAGCCTGGGTGGACATCCGATCTTGGGGAGAATCTTGAAGAGGCTGTCCCTGCTGACCAGGTTGAAAGCCTTCGTGAGATCTATGAAGGCTATAAAGAGTGGCTGTCATTCTCTGCATTTCTCCTGCAGCTGTCTAAGGGAGAATACCATATCTGTGGTGGACCTGTTGGCTCGGAATCTGCACTGCAATTCTGGATAGACGCTCTCTGCAAGTACCTGGAGCCTCTTCAGTGCAACTTGGGCAAACAGTTTTCCTACAACGCTAAGGAGAGAGATGCCGCGGCAGTTATTGCAGTCACCCCTGTTGCCTTTGTTCTTGTACAGCGTGACGATGTTTGCATCCCTCATATCCCATGGTACTCCACCTTCTCTCCAGCAGAGACAGAGGATTTCATGCAGCTCAGTGGCAATGATCTCTTTGCAGCACTTTAGGACTTCAGCAGGGATGCTGTCTTTCCCAGGTAACTTGCCAGAGGCGAGGGAGTCCAGGGCCACGTGAAGTTCTGCTAGGGTTGGTTCATTGTCAAGCTCCTCCAACACAGGCAGGCACTCAATGTTGTTCAGCGCTTCCTCGGTTACTGCATTTTCTCGGGAATACAGTTCAGAGTAGTACTGCACCCAGCGTTCCATCTGCTGCGCCTGGTCCTGGATGACCTCGCCTGTGGCAGACTTCAGAAGGGTAGTTTTCTTCTGTGTTGGACCTGAGGCCAGCTTGATACCATCATACATCCCCTTGATGTTGCCCGTGTCAGCTGCTATCTGTATCTGGGAACAGAGTTGGAGCCAGTAGTCGTTAGTACATCTCCTGGCAGTCTGTTGGACTTTGCTGTGAGCAGCTTGGAGGACCTGCAGGTTGCGCTTACTGGGACAGGCCTTGTATGCTGCTTGAGCTCTCCTCTTTTCCTCAATGACTGGTTGCAACTCCTCAGAGTGGGCTTCAAACCAGTCTGCCATCTTGTTGGTCTTCTTGCCGAATATGGACAAGGCATTGTTGTAAATGGCATTCTTGAAATGTTCCCATCTGTTGGATGCATCGGCCGGGCCCAGAAGAGATTCCTCAAGCGCTGGTGCAAATTCCTCCACTTTTCCCTGATCCCGGGTCTTGCTGGTATAAATGCGAGGTCTTCCTTTTTCGTGTGATACAGTTGCTTAGTTTGCAGTTTCACTCTGCTGCACACCAGGGAGTGGTCAATGTCACAGGCAGCACCCTGATAACTGCGTGTGATCTTGATGCTGGGAAGGCTGGAGCGTCTGGTGAGAATCAGGTTGAGCTGGTGCCAGTGCTTTGATCTTGGGTGTCTCCAAGAGACTCTATGTTGGGGCTTCGTGTTGAAGAATGTGTTGCTGATGCAGAGACCGTGATGACAGCAAAGCTCTAGCAGGCGTTGGCCATTTTCGTTCATCCTCCCAGTGCCGACCTGGCCTAAGCAAGTGGGCCATGAACTGTGATCAGCACCAGCTCTAGCATTGAAATCACGGAGGATGAACAATGGCTCTTTTTCGGGGATTTTCTTGATAGTGGTGGCCAGGTCATCATATAATTTGTCTTGTACCTAGCACCTATTATGCCATGGTTCCATGAGTGAATGCATATGGGGTGGGTGGCCTTGTGCAAATCACAGGGTCTCCACCTGTAAGATAGAAATGAGGAGGGTGAAGAAACAATGCCTGTAAAGCTGTGATGTTCAATGCGCTCTATGACTGACTAATAATTGTGGTTTGAGACAGGGAAGAGCTTTGCAGGTGAAGGGAGCATGGGGGGCATTTGTCACTTGCAAAAGCTCCCATCTGGAAGTGCTCAAGAGGTAAGAGCTCTTAATAAAGGAGAAGTAACCAAAAAGGGCTTGATTTAAAACAGCTGAATAAACTCTAAAGCCAGCTAAAGAGAGTTGGATCTCTCTCTCTCTCTCTCTCTCTCTCTCTCTCTCTCTCTCTCTCACACACACACACACACACACACACACACACACACACACACCCACAACATCCTACATTAATGGTTCCACAGAATATTTACGTCCCCGTCTACCCCTGCCACATTAGTATCGCTGGCCCCAAAGAAAGTTCTTGAGGGGTTTGGGGGTCAACACACACATCTTTCCCCTCAAATTGAGCCCTTCTGTTCATCACACAGACTTCATTCACCAAAGAACAGCATTCCCCCCCCCCCAGCAATTCCTTTAAAACAGACTTCTATGAAAGACGTTTTCACGAAGGTTAAAAACGGATGCAGTGTGTTCAGTTTCTCTCCCTCTCAACATCTCTGGAAAAATAGTAATAAATGAATCATTTCATTTCAACCTTGGGCAAAGAGTTAGAGGTGTTATACTTGAAACGAACCATGCCATTGCATAAACATAGCAGCAGCCAGTTAACCAGTGAATGGCAGGGCATGGATGCTGGAAGATTATCTAAACAGTTAAACACATTTTCCATGTGTGCCGAGAGAGAGAGAGAGAATGAGAGAGAGAGAGAGAGAGAGAGAGAGAGAGAGAGAACGAACACCCTTAGAGGAGTCATACCTCCTCTACTGTACAGGCAAGAGCTGGAATAAAGATCCTAATGGTTTTCAATTTCTGTTTGTGGAACAGGAAACTGGTCACGACCATCTCGATGGCAGATTCAGTGAAATAACATTGCCTGTACCTACGGCTGACTCCTCGAGCAAACAGGGCGGTAGAGTGGAAACCGACTGAAGCAACCAGCCAATCAACCTAAAGCAGGAAAGCATAAAACATTTGCCACTGAAGACAAATGGGTTAATATTAAGACGTTACTATAGGTGCCCGGGAGCTATGCCTGAAATACCTCAAAACTTTGGACTTACAAGGCATTAAATATTGTTTTTTTCCTTTAAAAGAAAAAAAGTTTTAACTACTGCAAAGTTATTGGGTGCCTTTCTTCCCACCAGAACTGAGTCACAGCTACGAAATGCAAAGGATGGTTTTTGCAACTTGAGAAAGGTAAGTGAGCCTATTTTCATTTATGCGGGTCAGTCTTGTAGGGTCAGTCTTCTCAGAACATTTGCTGGAGTGTAAGCTCCATACTGAAACCCGTGGGTTTTTTTGGGTTACTTTCAGGGTAATATATGTTAGACCCTGGGAAAAGATTCCAGAAGAAAACTTTGGTCTTCAAAGGGATGATGGGATCAGAGTCAAAAGGGTTTGTGATGCAGAAACCTGCTAGAGAGCAAATCTGAGGTTTTAAATAGGCATTCAGGGATGATTCTTATTCAGTGAAATAAAAGCACATTTGTGATTTTAGGATGAGGTTTTGGTTCAGCTCTCATGAAGAGTGGATGGGACCGATTTTGCAGGAAGTTTTAAAACATAATACTCAATAGGAAAAAAAGAAGTACAGACTCAGATGAGATGCAGATGCCCCAATGAAGCAATATCTCAGTGAGGCCTTGGCAGTGCTCTTGCGCGAAGTGTGGCCATTGGTTTAGGGCCTCCGAGAGGAATTTTATCAGATGGTACAAAGTTTCTTTTGGGCCCCTTCCCAAAGGGGGAGGGAAGGGGACAAAACAGGGCAGGGGAGGGCAGCAACAGAGGCAAGTAGAATGGGATGGGGAGGGGGCAAAACAGGGCAGAGGGAAGGTGTTGACAACCAGAGAAGTCTCTGGAGCCCAGATCTACCTGCCTGGTAGATCTGGTCTCCCAATCAGTCCGACTTCCACCTTTTGCTCTCCATGAGGCCGGCTGAGATCCCAGGAAATTTCTGGGTATCAAAACTTACTTCTGCAGCAGCTGTAGTCTCACAGTGGGCAGCAAGTAGGAAAATGTAAGATCCCAGGGAATTTCTGGACCCCTTCCTTTGGCTCCTGGGCCCCCTTTTTGACCCTGGGCCTGGGTATAATTTACCCCCTGCACCCTCCTTCTCATGGGCTCTCCCCCATGCCAAGGGGCAAACTAGTGTCCATACAATGGGCTCACTGGAACCGCCTTATAAAAAGCAGGTCGTCTCTGAGACCTCGCTGGTGGAGAAAAGGCACAGCAGAGGTCTTAGTATCCCACTTGGGAGCTTCCAGGTGCATCTTTCTGTTGGAAATTGAAGCTGGACCTGACTCATCTTGGTCTAATCTAGCAAGCCTTCAACCCACATTTCACCAGTTCAAATGGTGACTCTTACAGGCCTTGAGTTAGCATCGGCTATTCTGTTCAGGTCATTCACAGCAAAATTCTGGGCATGTCTACTTAGAAGTAAGCTCCCTTGAATTCAATGAGACATACTCCCAGGTGAGCATGCATCAGATTGTAACCTAAAGTATATAGTTGTTGGGAGACTTACAGTTTTGTTAGCGAGCACAATGACATAAGTATAATATTAAGGCAATCCAGAGACCATGAATTGTCCACAGTGGTTATAAAAAAAAAAAACTTACCTGTTGAATTATATTCGAAGATACAGTATGCTTTTATCTAGTGTTCACCTCACTTGGAATATAGTTGTTAGGGTAGCTATAAGGTGTAGGTATAAGTAAAGTTGAATAGCAGTTAGCATCAAGTCAGAGGGTTGCAAGATTTTTTTTTTGTGCAACCATGGATCCTAGCATTGCTTTGGGATGAGTTTGGCTTACCTGAAGTGCCAGGTCAGCAAAAATGTATAACAAAGGCACTATAAGTTTGCAACCCTATACACACTCTCCTAAGTCTCATTGAACATAATCAGATTTACTTCTGAGTAGTTACCCTGCACATGCCTGATCTCGTCTGATCTCGGAAGCTAAGCAGGGTCAGTCCTGGCTAGTACTTGGATGGGAGACTGCCAGGGAATACTGGGTGCTGAAGGCTTATATCATAGTCTTTCGAGACTGAAGGTTGCCAACCAGACATGCATATGATTGCACTGTTAGTCTCAAGTGCTCTTCTCTCCAGAGGAAATTACATGAACTTCCTGATTGTTGGCAACCTTCAGTCTCGAAAGACTATGGTATCGCGCTCTGAAAGGTGGTTCTGGAACAGCGTCTAGTGTGGCTGAAAAGGCTGATTCGGGAGTGACAATCCCTTCCACACTGGGAGCAAGTGCAGTCTGTCCCTGGTCTGTCTCCCTGGCTATGGGCCTTCCTCCTTTGCCTCTTTGCCTCAGACTGTTGGCAAAGTGTCTCTTCAAAGTGGGAAAGGCCATGCTGCACAGCCTTCCTCCAAGCGGGCCGCTCAGAGGCCAGGGTTTCCCACTTGTTGAGGTCCACTCCTAAGGCCTTCAGATCCCTCTTGCAGATGTCCTTGTATCGCAGCTGTGGTCTACCTGTAGGGCGCTTTCCTTGCACAAGTTCTCCATAGAGGAGATCCTTTGGGAACTGGCCATCATTCATTCTCACGACATGACCGAGCCAACGCAGGCGTCTGTTTCAGCAGTGCATGCATGCTAGGGATTCCAACACATTCCAGGATGTGTTATTTGGAGCTTTGTCCTGCCAGGTGATGCAGAGAATGCGTCGGAGGCAGCGCATGTGGAAAGCGTTCAGTTTCCTCTCCTGTTGTGAGCGAAGAGTCCATGACTCGCTGCAGTACGGAAGTGTACTCAGGATGCAAGCTCTGTAGACCTGGATCTTGGTATGTTCCGTCAGCTTCTTGTTGGACCAGACTCTCTTTGTGAGTCTGGAAAATGTGGTAGGTGCTTTACCGATGCATTTGTTTAGCTTGGTTTCGAGAGAAAGAGTGTTGGAGAACGTTGAGCCAAGGTACACAAAGTCATGGACAACTTCCTACTGCTCAGGAAAGATGATGAACAAATGGTATTGATTGATTACACAGGCCAACACACATTTTATTGTCCTAAAAGTTAGACTTATTCTTGAGTATATTTGGGATGCCAAATCCAAAAATGGCATTGGTCTTGCCTGATTGGTTCGAGCAGCTTCCTCAAGAGGAAGCTATGGTGTAGGCTTCCTCTTGAAGAAGCTGCTCGAACCATTCACTAACAAGGCTATGCCATACCCCCAAAACTGGAGCCAATAGGGCAAAACCAATACCATTTTTGGATTCAGCACCCCCAAAATACCTTAAATTCATTCCAACAACCCTGGCAAGTAAAAATAAAAATTTTGTAGGCCTGTATGCACATCCAATATATTAGCTGTGACAAAATTTATGAAGTGTATCTCATTCAATCTCACAGCAGCTCTGTATGGCAAGTCACTGGAATAACACAGATGGGAAAGGAGAGTGAAACCGAACAAGATGTTGGAAAGCCATGATTGGATCTCCCATCGCTTTCCCTCTCTGCCAAAAGCTGGTATCCGTGGGTGGGAAGTGCATGATTCAGACCAGAGCTGTGATGCTGGATGGGGAGAGATTAACCCCTTTTCATCCCTGCTAACTGGGCAAAGAGGAACCTAGGAAAGCCTTGGCTCTCTTCTATTTACCAGGGCAGGGCAAATGTCTCTCTTCACCCAGTGTAGTATTTTTTCTAAGTGGTTGTTTGCCGGCGTATCCCTTCTGTCTTCTCTTTTGGGAAGAAGATACAGGAACTTTCTTCTCATCCCTTTTGCCATGTTATGTGGATTTATCATGGTTGAAAAACAGCATATTTGTTATCACCATCACCGTAAATCTTTTCCCTTGTGCCATTTTCCCCAATAAAAACAACCTTCTCCAAAGATGCTGTCCAGTTCCCTCATCCAACACAGAAACAGGCACAGCTATGATGGACTGTCTGAAGGAAAGATTTGAATACCTGCCTAAGCTGCCATTTGAATCCAGGTATCACAGCCAAAATCTACTAGGCTACATCTCAGCATCAGTGGTGTCGCTAGGAGGGTGCAGGGGGTGCGGACTGCATCAGGTGATGCGCAAGAGGGGGATGACAAGCACTGGGAGGGTGAGGAGCTAAAATTGTGGTGGTTAGGATCAATACCATCATGTTATATACCGTTGGATGTGGAATTTTGAGCAGAATACAATGCAAAAAACAGCAATGAAATATCACCTTTCTATCAAAAGATATTGGCAAAAAACCAGAAAACAAAAAATGCATGGAGCCTAATAAACATAAGAACATAAGAACAGCCCCACTGGATCAGGCCATAGGCCCATCTAGTCCAGCTTCCTGTATCTCACAGCAGCCCACCAAATGCCCCAGGGAGCACACCAGATAACAAGAGACCTCATCCTGGTGCCCTCCCTTGCATCTGGCATCCTGACATAGCCCATTTCTAAAATCAGGAGGTTGTACATGCACATCATGGCTTGTAACCCGTAATGAATTTTTCCTCCAGAAACTTGTCCAATCCCCTTTTAAAGGCATCCAGGCCAGATGCCATCACCACATCCTGTGGCAAGGAGTTCCACAGACCAACCACACGCTGAGTAAAGAAATATTTTCTTTTGCCTGTTCTAGCTCTCCCAACACTCAGTTTTAGCGGATGTCCCCTGGTTCTGGTGTTACGTGAGAGTGTAAAGAGCATCTCCCTATCTACTCTGTCCATCCCCTGCATAATTTTGTATGTCTCAATCATGTCCCCGCTGAGGCGCCTCTTTTTTAGGTTGAAGAGGCCCAAACTCCGTAGCCTTTCCTCATAAGGAAGGTGCCCCAACCCAATAATCATCTTAGTCGCTCTCTTTTGCACCTTTTCCATTTCTACTATGTCCTTTTTAAGATGCAGCGACCAGAACTGAACACAATACTCCAGGTGTGGCCTTACCATAGATTTGTACAATGGCATTATAATATTAGCCGTTTTGTTCTCAATACCTTTTCTAATGATCCCAAGCATAGAATTGGCCTTCTTTACTGCCTTCGCACATTGGGTTGACACTTTCATCAACCTGTCCACCACCACCCCAAGATCTCTCTCCTGATCTGTCACAGATAGCTCAGAACCAAGTGAAAGTGAAACCAAGCCATATCACGTGTTTACTCGCAAGTAGGTGAACGTGCCTTCATCCATCTGAAAGGACAGGCTGAGAGGAATCCAACAACATCAGAATGGTCCTGATCCAATGAATGTTGCCCCCCAAAAACACTCGAGAAGGAGGTCCCTCCCTCCAAGCTAGCAAATGTATCGAGCCCTATGGAAAGCGAAATTAAGCCACATGGTCGCATTTATTCATGAGTAAGCAAATGTGCCTTGGTCAGGCAAAGGGAAATGTGAGGCCACCAGAATGGTCCTGATTTGATGCAACTGGAGCTCAACAAATACTCCAGAAGGTAGTCCTCCCCCCCCCCCCCATAAAAGAATGAAACAGAGGCTTGACAGGGTAAGGTGAATTTTTTTTCTGTTTTAGGCTGAAATCCTATCCACCCTTTCCTGGGAGTAAGCCCCACTGACTATAATGCGACTTACTTCTGAGTAGACAGGCATAGGATTGGGCTCTCAGACTTGTAAAGCCAGGTGGGTTCTGATAGTGATATGCTTGAAATATAAGAACTTAAATTGAACTGGGTACTGGGTAGGGGTGAAAATCTTACTGATGCTTTTTTTTTGGGGGGGGGGGGTGTTATTGAAGGCAGGCTACAGAAAAAATTCACTTGGTGGAACAGGGCTGGCTTTCCCTTATTTATTTATTTAACTTTATTTATAATTATTTATTTTAATTTGCTTTATGATGGGTCCTGGACAGATGGTTATTCTAAAAAGTGGGTTCCAGTGCTAAAAGTTTGAAAACTGCTCCAATAGGGTGCTAGTAAGTTGACACCCGGGGGGGGGGAGTGACTCCACTAGTGACTCCACTAGTGACCAAAATATCTAAAATCACAGTTTGCACAAATACCATCATGTTATATATCAGTCAATGTATAGTTTCATGCAGAATGTGATGAATCAAACTGCATTGACATATCTTTATTCTATCAAAAGGTACAGCCAAAAAAACCAGTGGGGGTGGGGTGATGGTAGATCACCACGCCCACCACCTGGAGTGTTGCCCCGCCCACTGCAGGGGGGTAACACGCTGGCCTCCCGCACCGGGCGATGCGAACCCTAGTGACGCCACTGCTCAGCATTATACTATATTTAACAATCACTGGCTATAAAAGCTGGGAATACTCCTGTTTATGCACTCTTTTATAAGGTGGTACAAGAGACTTTTTTCATACTGTGTAGGTTACCTGGATAAGAAACCAGCTGCCTGCCACAGCTTAATAGCAAAATCATTGTCAGCAAAAACTTCCCAAATGAGTCTTCACTACCACCAACTTATGGGATATTGTTGAACAACTGGGGATAAAGAAGAGAAAAAGCAATGTGAAGGAAGATTTCAAATCCAGGGAAGACAAAGAAGGAACATTTGAACTGAGCAGCTCTGAGCAGGCACACAAGTAGTACGACAGAGACTTAAAGAATCGTTACTGTTAAATCCTTACAGCTGAAATAACAACGGCTCCCGCTGTAAATTCTTCCTACTCGGCCCCAGACAATTTAAGGGGGAAAGGGGGCTACGACATTCTCCACTGAGCAGGAGAGGGGGAAATCTTTCCTCTCCAATGATAATACTAAATCCTGGAAAAACCTGGAAGGAGCTAAATTTAGTCCCCGCCAGTTTCGTGTGGGCCTCTAGATGCCCTGGCTTGCAAGCAGGCAAGAAGTGGCTTCGGGAGCCCCTGAGCATTACCTCCCAATTGCATCATTCATTGGGGAATGTTCGGTCTGGGACACCGAGAGCTGCAATTTGATGTAGTCGCGGTAAGAGCCAAAATCCACCTCCGCTTCCGTTATTTATTTTAAAATTAATAAGCCACTTTTCAGGAAAATAAAATAGAAATAGGATGGCAAATATAAAATGCCACCCCTTCAAGGGTTTCATAAACCCCCAAGTTTTGATGCCTACCAAATTGCAGCAAGGGGATTATCAGACAGATCATAAATCTGTTGCAGCATATGACTGCTGGGTTGCAACTGACTTGGTGGGACATAAGTTTTGCAAGTCTGGCAGAGCTGACCGCAAGTCTACAAAAAAACCCAGTTTGGTGGTTTTAGGATCTTGGGACATAATCAGAAGGCATGAGATGGAGCAGTCTTGCCAAAGATAAACAAGTCTGGGTTTACCTTGTACCTGGATAGAAGGCAACCAGAGAACCTTCTGTTATCTTGAGTTCCATCATGGAAGAAAGGCAGGATTTACATTAGAGCTGAGCTGTATTCTCTGTGGCCTGCTCTACAGCAGTGAGATCTAGCATGGTCTCATCTAGTGGTTAGCCAGATAAAGACTTGAGAGACCCACACTGAAGTCCCCTTTCTGCCAAGAAACTCACTGGGTGATCCTGGCTGGTTACACTCTCTCATTGAAGCCTATACAACAGGGTTGTTGTGAGGACATAAGGCAAGAGCTCCTTGAGGGAAGAGTGAGAGAGACAAGTTAATAATATGGTTTTTTGCTGAAAATATTCCAAGAGCAAGAGATTTCATGACCTGCCCCCTTACTTACCTTTTTCGCTGCCCACATTATTTGTTTGGTAGCAGCGCAACTGGATCACTCCCAAGAGTGCTGGTAAGTTGGGAGCTGCCACCCATACAATGAGTTGGGAAAATATATATGCCACTTTGAGCTCTTTGGTGGAAAGGTGGGATATAAATGTAACAACTAATATAAAGTATTTTGTGACCCAAAACCGCTCTAGAGGAAAACAAACAGAGCTTGCAAAATGTATGGGAAAGAACAGCTGGTGATCAAGGAAAGCTACAGGAAGTTGGAGCTTTTTCGCTTTGAAAGAAAGATGATGGGCAGAGCCCACCATGGCACTGGGTCTCCACCAAGAAAAGCATCTCAGTGTCGAGCACTCTCTAAAACATAGTTACTTGACTTGTGATATCACCACACTTGCGCATTTCCCCATCTCTAAAAGCCAGCGATGGGCGGTGGAGGCAAAGGAATGCACACAATGACATCACCATATGATGTAAGTGTCAACCACATGCTACTGAGAGCAGGGGAGGGAAGCAAACCATTTGATGATGATCCTGTTTTTGATGGCAGATCTGTGTTCACATGTAACTCTAGGTCTGCGCCAAGGGAGGTACATACATGAGAAAAGTTGATGACATTTTGAACAGCCTGGAGAAGTGGACAGAGATCATTTTCCACATTCCTCATTCGCAGAACTTGGGACACCCAATGAAATCACTGGTTTGACTGCAATTTCAGGACACACAAATGTATTTATCCATTGAACGCGCTGCTAAATGATGAAGTCTGCTACTGCACACCGTAGTGGTGGCCATCCTTTTTGAAAGGATGAGAGAAATTCATGGAGGTCTAGCAATTGCTTTTAGTTAAATAACACTTCCATGTTCAGAGGCTGTATGGATCTATCTACCAGATGCTGGTAGCAAAGAAAACCATCACCCCATGCCCTCCTTGTGAGCTTACAGGGCAGTCGTTTTGGCCATTGTTTACAATTGTACCAAATTGACCCTTGAGTCTGATCCAGCAAGGCGCCTCTTAAAAGGACATTCTTACACCCTCCCCTTCTGCCAGCTCACCCACAGAACCTCCACCTCCACAGAGACACTCACTTAAAAAGCTCTGTTAACAGTCACATTCCTAGCATGGCACACATATTTTGCCAAACAGCAAGGATGTCTTTCTGAAGTCATGGAGGGATTGGACCCTCACACGCCTTGCAAATGCTGCAGTTGTTATTACTTACTCATCACATGGACCACCACTTTTTTTTTT
Source organism: Tiliqua scincoides (assembly GCF_035046505.1). Taxonomy (NCBI): domain Eukaryota; kingdom Metazoa; phylum Chordata; class Lepidosauria; order Squamata; family Scincidae; genus Tiliqua; species Tiliqua scincoides. The sequence goes on from NC_089828.1 coordinate 10,204,421, forward strand.
TTTTTTTAAAGGCCGGCACATTTCACCTACACAAAAACTAAACCACAACATCTTCCAGGCTGCCAAAGAATCTGGCTTGGGGAGGGTTAGAAGAGGCTAAAGCACCATTGATTATCGTGCAATCTCTCTTGGTAGCAGTAGCTGCTCCATCTACAATAAACATTTTCTGTTCCATAAATCCTTTTATTCTGTAGAACATACTGAGGAAAAAAAACCAGCCTTAGCTTTGTAGCAGGCTTTTGATGTCCCAGAACACTCCATCCAGAAAGAAAAAGAGGACAAATCCTAATACAACAATCGAGGACGGTTTCCCATATTAGTGGCTGCACACCTGAATGGCATTTGTGTACCTGCTGTTAAGTACCCTGTAACTAGAGGTGGGTTTTTTCAGCAATAACAAAATTAAAAAAATAACATCACTTTCTGCCCTTCTCGTTTTGGAGAAAAAACCTCAAACATGTGAACAAATAAAACCATCCTCTAACACCTCTACATGCATGTGACTGCATCTGCTGACACAATACCACCTAAATCACCTACCTAGTACATTTTAAAAAATTTTGTTATCACATCAAATTTGCTGCTTTAAAAAAAAATGTTTGTAGAGGGCACACTTTGCATGTGACAGGTTCAGTCTCCAGCACCTCTGCTTAGAACAGATCTCAAGTAGTAAGATGCTGGGGGAGGCCTTTACCTAGGACTCTAGAAAGCTGCTACCAGTCAGAGCAGAAAACTCTGAACCCGATGGACCAGTGACTTGACTCAATATAAGGTAACTTTGGAACAGTGGCATAGCTAGGGGGTACATGGGGGTACACTGTCCCTATACTGTGCCTTGAGATGATGCCTTTTGGTGAAAACCAGACATGCTTTTTGGAGGCCTTGAAGATACCCCCTCAAAGTTCAGAGGCCTCTAAGGTGTCATCTGGGTGGGTTAAATTATTTTGGGGAGTTGAAAAAAAACTTTGGGATCCCAGGCACCAGATTTCTTAGCTACGCCACTGCTTTGGAAGGATATGGAGTGGCAACGATTAGCAAGGAGAAGCTCCCAGATTCGGGCCCCAGCATCTTCAATTAAAAGGAGATCAAGTCGCAGGTGTTGAAAGAGATCCCTGCCCAAGACCCTGCACTGCTACAGCCAGTCACAGTCAACGTGGTCTCAGTAGATGTAGTATAAGGCAGCTTTCGGTGTTCTTGGTGCACCAACCACAGCGAAGAACGGACATCCCACCTTCAGTGTTATGGGGTACGCTCTTGTCAGCCTCCACATAGAACTGCAAAGCTCTGGCATGAGGAACTGCCCCGTCACAGCAAATGGATGGCAAGACATCACTTAAGGGAAAGGGGCGCCTGGCTTGGTGCCCCGCATGCAGAATTTCACTGGGTCCGTTCATCACTTCTCGCTGCCCCTCCTTGCATTTGGAAACAATAGCCTTGTCCTATAGCCAGTCCTGCACAGAATTACTGAAACCAAGTCATGTGACATTCGGAGGGTGTGTTTCCAATTATTGCACTTGAGTCCCTCTGCCAGGCCCGCGAAGAAAAACAGCCTTCTGAAGGAGTCTGATATTTCTGCTTCTTTGTTGTAAGTTCCTTTTAATATTTTATGCTTTTTAATGGTTAGATGGCGATTTTGCCCATGCAGTCAACCCCAGTTCTCCCAGATGAAGTTGTAAGAACGGGGAACCTACTGATTGGATGGTCTCAGTCACCCTCTTATACTTTCAGTTTTATTTATGCGGCAAAGCTCAAAGCAGAAAGCGACAAGCTCTGTAGGTTGCATGAGGTTATATTACATCGCGTGTGCCAAACGGCATTAAAACCATCTTGTTCTCACCACTGATGGAGAGATCTTGCATTCCTGCAGCTTCATTAAAGAGCAATGCTCTCCAGCTCTCTCTCTCTCTGTTGCGCCAAACATTTGACGTCTTGCAAATGCTCGGTGAGGTACCAAAGCCAAATGCAAACCAAATGGACACTGCTCTGTGCACATGCGTTGTTTACATCAAAGAGCAAAACAGGTTACAGCGATTTAATGCACAACGGGGGGGGGGGGAGGAATAATCAGCCAGTGAAACAGTTTTCACATTTGGTTTGGATTTACAAAACCCAAGACAACTTTGAGTCAGGAGTGCCGGTCATTGAAGGAAAGCGAAAAGAATGCAAGAAGCAGAGAGGGCATCAGCGTGTCTTGACTGCATAGACTAGGGATGACGAGGCAGGCAACGTATTTGAATTAATTAGTTTGGGAAACATCAAGTTTAGCTTGAGATCAGCAGACACCAATCACGGTGTTTGGCGCATGTGGGGTTCTTTTCTGAATGATTGCAAAACAAAATGCACTTCACAGATCTCGTTCTGTGAACTACTTATTCCCCGAGTAGTAGGAGATCCAGTCAGCCTTTCTGGGTAAGTTTCCAGTGGGGATGGGCACAAGGGCAATCTGGGGAACTATGGTACCTTAGTAAGCATCTCTTTATTGACAAATGATATAGGTTGAGCAGGAAGGGTTCTACTACAGAGGCAGACAAGCAGGGCAGAACCAGCCTGGTAAGGAGGTGACTGCCTCCAATCACCTCAGGTGACAGATTCCTCCCAAAGTCCTCTTGGTCACTCTGCCAGTCCAGGCACAACCGGTTCACGCTCCTATCTCCAATAGGCATCTCACAATGGGTCCCAGCTCCAGTTGAGTCCAGCTCCCACGACAACTGGAGGCCCCGGGAAAGTGCTAGTTAGAACCCAACCAATCCCTTGTTGGGCTGGGGCTTTCCTCTCCTCATCTAGGCCCACCTGGCCTCTTTCCATCCCTTCTTCATCAGCAGTGACCTGCAGCTTGTTTTATTTTTTTTTCCTGAATGCATTCCAGGACAGGGAAGATTGATTGGAGGGCTTCCTTTCTCCACCTTCTGAGATTGTCTTCAAAGGCAAGAAATACAACATGCTTCCAGAAAGCCGCTGGATCTGTTTTCAACACCAGGTTAGATTCTGCTCTAATTGCTTCCATTGTGGTTGGGGTGGCAGTTCTGATTTATGATGGGGCTGGTCTGTTTCCATTCTGCTGTGTGGTGATTCCCTTTACCCAAGGATGAGCAGATCCACGATTACCTGGGATTTATGGGCTGAGCCACAGAGTATTTGGGTGACTGGCTGGCAGTGCAGAGGGTTGAATTTTATACACTAGGTTCAGTTCTCTTGGTTACTGTCTCTTGTAGCATCAAAACTGTACGCAGCAGACAGACTCCCCTAGACATGTCACAGTTACCAGGAGCACAGCTTTTTTTGGGTCAGAATTCAAATAAACAGCAATTGTGCCCTTTCCCCCTACTTCTACATCCTTCTCAGGCAGTTTACACTGCCTGCTTTGGAAGACCCGTACACACCACCATACATAGATCTAACTAGTGAACTCTTCCCTCCAGCCAGTGGTGTAGCTAGAGGGGGTGCAAAGCACTCAGTTTTGCAGGGAACCTCACTGTGGCATGCAAGCAGCCCCTCTCCCTTACAGCCAATCCAGGCAGGGGGAGCAAAACAGAGGTGAATTCCTCCATTTTGCTCCTGTCGCCCAGAATGGCAGCTTGCATGCTGCGGTGAGGCTTCCTGCAAAACTGAGTGCTTTACACCCCCTCTAGCTACTCCACTGGCTACAGCCACAGCTACAAACCATGCACATGTCTGTGCACGTGTGTTTTTAAGAAATGCAAAATCTTTGAGACCTGATTGGGTGACACACCAGGAGAGAGGAAAGAAAAAGAAGCTAATGTCTGGGGTAGGTGGGGGGGTGGGTGGGTGGAGAAATGATGTTTATTGCATATTTGTGGCCTTGGGGCTAAAATGTTTAGCCTTTGACATAATTTAATTTCATAAGTCTTCAATGTTTGCATCACATAATTAGTTCTTAGCCCTATCCTGTCCTTAAGATTATGAGCATTGAACTCGGGCCAGTACAAACATGCTCTATCCCTAAAGGAATGAATTGCCAAACCATGTGTCAGGAGCAGTGCTCGCACTGGATTTCTGGAGGTCCTGGGTCAAAGCCATGCACTGGGGCCCCCCACAGTGCCCTCTACTTGCTCCTCAATGATATTATCAAGTACTATGGCTGTCAGCAGTACAGAGCGTCCAGGGGTCAGTCTGAGCTGGTGAACCCTTTGGTGGTGAACAAGAATGACTCTTCACCCTGATATAGCTTCTAGAATGTTATAAGAAATGCAGCTAACTCAATAATTAAAGGCTGCTGGGAGCCCAGAGCACCAACAAAAAGAGCCTGCCTGTTGTGTCTCTTTATGATTTCTGACCTCCTCCCAATCAACCTCTGCTAGGGGTGTGTGGTGAGTAATCCCACCTTGTGTGTCAGATGTGACAGGAACTTTCCATTATTCCTGATAACAGAGAGGGAGCAGAATTAGGTGCCCTTCATCACTCCGTCCCTGCGTAAGTCACTGCATTGGGCTTACCTTCTTCTCCACAGAAGGCACCTGGAGTAGACACAAAGAAACACAAGTGCCAGGCTTATTTGGTAGTACCGATTCTTACTCTTATCTTTTCTAAAGAACGAAGCACACATCGTTCAGGGGTTAGTCCAGGGGTGTCAAACATAAGGCCTGTGGGCCAGATGTGGTCCCCAGAAGCTCTTTATCCTGTCCATTATAATTCAACTCTTCAAGAGTTCCCTTTCAGCAGTGCTGCTTCCAGTACTGCTTCATAGAGCACCTCTCGGTTGCAGAGCTGCAAAGTGATGCCACGGCAGAAGCAGTGCTGCTGAAAGGGTGGCCCAGCTGATAATTGGGCTCCCCCCAGCTTGAAAATACGATCAGGATCTGCACGTTTTCTCTTATCTCATTTACAACTAATGAGTTTTTCTGGCCATCATCTGTTTAATGACATCACTTCCTACTTAATGATGTCACTTCTGGCCCTCAGCAGGTGCCCTGAATGTTATTCGGCCCACTGCATGATTTGTGTTTGACATCCCTGCGTTAATCGGTTATCATTCAGAATATTCTAGAACAGTGCTTCCCAAACTTTTTAGTTTAAACTTAAAAAGACCCTTAAGCTAAAAGTTTTAGCTTAAACTTAAAGAGACCCACTTTTTAAAATGAGAATCTGTTGCAAGCTATCGACTAGACAAAAAAAATCTAGTAATACTTTTATTTATGAATAATAAATTAATAATTGGGGTCTATGCTTCTGAGGTTTCTAGAGACCTTACATATAGTATATCCGTCTGTAGACATTTGCTTGACTCTCCTTAGAAACAGAGTTCAAGGAATGTTCCCCCGAACCTTTGCAGTCATTCCAGAGTGCACAGAAGGTACCCTGAACTGGAGAGCAAGATGTGCAGTTAGAAACCTCCGGGACAGACAAAGGGCTGAAACTGTGTTCACATGTGATCTATGGCATGCCAATTACCAGGAAAAAATTAGAAAATGTGGCATTTTTAATTTGGGGGATGAAGATTACCTCATACCAGCTAACAATTTTCCTCTGCAAACCAAGCAAGGGTGTTTGCAAAGATTTTTTTTTTTAATGTTTTAAAAACTTTTCATGACCCACCAAAAATTGGCTTGCGACCAACTGGTGGATCCCAACCCACAGTCTGGGAAACACTGTTCTATAACTTGAATAACTGAAAGAGCTGTGAGGAGTTACCTAGTTAAGGACCACAGTGGTGGTGGTTTCTTCTCTCCATGCTACGATTCTGGCAGAAACTGAAGAGGCTATTAGTTTCAGAGGAGAATCTTTCAGTAATGGCTACTGAAGCTTTCCTCCAATGTTTCAGGGCTGGGTCATGTGCAGCAATGGTGGAGGGTCACAACCAGTTGAGAGCAGGCGAGGATAAGAAGACAAGCCAGAGATCAAACTGTGAGTCCTAGGAGACAAGGAGACCCAGTGCAGACAGGAGAGAGAACCAAGTTCTTCCTGTCCAGAGAGGCCCATTTACCAACCTGCGCAGGTGGGGCGAGTGAAGAGTCTGCAGCCAGATTCCTATGCACGTTTACTGGGAGGAAAATCTCATGATATACAATTGAGCTTACTCCCAAGAAACTATGTATCTAATTGCAGCCTGAGCATCTTGCCACAAGGGGCAGCTGCTAGAACCTGCCCAAGCAGTTCCTGACATGGAGTGGGTAAAGGGGTTATGCCACAGACTTGTTCCTCCTCACCTCTACCCCATGGCTATTCTTGTTGTTAAAAAGACGAAAGCCCTAATCGCACATTTAGCATCACACATGGTTTGACCTTGAAAATAACCCTTTTGGGGGTGTAATGTGTGAAAAACACTTTCTGTTTTAATTCAGAAAAAAAAGAGGACTCCTCCACTATCAGAAGTTTGGAAAGGACTCTATGGCAATGACAGGCTCTGTATCTTTTTCCAAGGATTTGGCTAGATACATGTTAAACAGTCTCCTTCTTCTGCACCAGAAGTGGGGGCTAAAAGAAGCTTAGGGCAAAATGCATACATTTCTAGCCACACATTCCTCCTTACCATCCAGAAAATCTACTTTTGTTAAACCACTTACAAATCAAGTGTGCCCAGCACAGAATCTCAACCGAGGGATTAGCCTTACTTGAAGGGGGAAAATGATTTCTTGTGAAACCAAAACCCACGTTTTCTTTCCGTGGTGTCAGCTCCAGGCTTTTTTGTGCGGGGGGGGGGGGGGGGGCGTGGGGCGTGGCGGCAGGTGTTGTCTTCAGCAAGATCCTCTCAGTGGGTCCCTCACCTTGAGTGGATTTTCCTTCTCCCTGTTGCTGTCATCACTGCTCATTTGCTTGTCCACTCCCCTATGAGCCCAATCAGCACCAATGCCCAGGGATTAATTTATTACTGGTCCCTTTACTGCCTGTTTCCAGAAATCTTCCACTGGATTCATGTATTATCTTTCTCTGGTTTTTTTTAGTCTGTTTTAACTTGTTTCTTCTTTAAGACTGGTTACCTCACTTTTGTCTAGTAAGTTTCTTGGTTATTGCTACTGTCATTTTACTGACCTACTTTCCATGCAAGAGGTCTCAAATTCAATCCCTGGCAGCACCTTGGGTCAGGCTGAAAAAGAGCCCTGTCTGAAATCAGCCAGTGCAGGCAATCCTGAGCTATATTGCCCAAAAGTCTGACTCCGCATAACGCATGAACATGTATCCTTAAGTATAATTCTTTCCCTTCCAACCATGCTTCTCTTCAAATCCAATCACCTCTCATACCAAAACTACTTTTCTCTCCAAAAGTTATGTGTGTTTCCACCCTCTATCACAGTGATTTTCAATCTTTTTCATCTCATGGCACACTTCAAAGGCACTAAATTGTTCAAGGCACACCGTCCGTTTTTTGACAGTTGACAAAGTACACCATGCTGCCAGTTGGGGCTCACATCCCCATTGGCCCTACTAATAAATGACCCTCCCTCAAACTCCCATGGCACACCCGGGGACCATTCGCAGAACACCAATGTGCCACAGCACACTGGTTGAAAACTGCTGCTTTATCATGTGTGTCTGTAGGGTAGATGCTTCAACACACACCACATTTTTCACTGCATGTATTTTTTAGGTGCACACTGAAAAAAATATACGTAATGTTCAGAGACTGCTAGATCTGGAGGACACTGATACGCATGGTTTGTTTTCAAGTCTTCCTCAGTGCCTGGAAACAGAGGCTGCAACACCATAAAGTCAAGAAGTGAAGCAAAATCCTGCCTAGCGCTTCCCTAAACAGAAAAGTACAGAATTAGCAAGTCATGAGACATCACATTGCTATTCCTGAACTGAAGGCCTCTCTGTCTTAATCACAAATTTTCAGTGGTGTGTTATTTGGCAAGGTGGGGGAGAGGAAAGAGCACGCGACAATCCCTTTTAAATTCGTCCTTCTCTTCCTTAGGATATTTAGCTGCAATAAGCGGAGAAAGTCATGGCAAATTAACCAGAAGAGAAAGATCTCCAGGTTGACCAATATGGAACGGCAGAACAGCACAAAAAGTCGCAAGTCCAAAACCCTGCGCTCGCTTTCGCGGTCCCTGATCCTTTGCAACAGCAGGAACAGCGACGACGGCTCAAGTCCCGAGGAGAAGTACCCCAACCCCTTTGAGACTCCGGCCACCTGGGGCCAAGAGGAAACCGGCTACTGCCCTCGCCTCCAATTAGCGTGCGCGTCGTCCAACGAGGAGGGCCACCCTGAGCCTCTTATGATCGCCAGCATGATGCAGCTGAAGGAAGCAGCCAGTGAAAGCTGCAAGAACATGAGGAAGAAGTTCTTTATCAAGGTAGGTGGGTTGCAGACCCTGGTCTGCTTCGACTTCCTAAGAATCGGCTAGCAACCACTTTTCTGGTTGACCCACGAGCTGCCTCCAGATCAGGGATTTGCCATATCAAATTCCCCACCAGCAAGCCGAGTCAGCACAAATAGCGTGCCAAGGATCTTGCACCCCTACTGAGCAGCTGGCTCATCCCATGTGCTCAGTAGGGCACTTGTCAATCCCATCTGCTCAGCAGCACAGCGGGACCAGCACTACCTGGAATGCAGCAAGAGGATTGCTGCAATACAAAGCTGTCATTGTAGCACGCACAACAGGGTTAAGCTGGGATCTTGAAGGCATCTCTCACGAACGGTTCAAAACTGTTAGCTTGGAGGGAAATTCTGGGACAGTGGTCTTTGCCGTAAGGCTTCTGAGGGCTTCCTTTGGGGGTGGATTGCTAGGGGCTGGAGACTGAAGACAGGCTATGATGTCTCGAGGGCTAAAGGCAGTATGGCAGGAGCATGGCTGCCATTTCTTTTGTCCAGCTGTCACCTCTGATTAAACAGTTTGCGTAGGCTTTTCAAGTCAGGGGCAGTTCCAGTGTCTGTGTTTGGGGGGGGGGCATGTGCATAACCAACTCCAGAGCCCAGGTCAACCTGGTGGGTAGACCTGGGCTCCTATTACAGCCAATCCCACTGGCACACACCCAGTGGGCATTCCCCTCTCGCCCAATTTTGCTCCCCAGCCCGGCGAGTGCTCTTGCCTGCTGCCAGACACTGGGGGGGATGGCCCTCCCATGGCCCTCCCCTTGGATCCACCCCCATTTCAAGTAGACGGGAAAGGGGATACCTCTGTGATGGAGCACCTGCTGGGCATGCAGAAGGCCCTGCTTCAGTTTCTTATAAGTTGAGCTGGGTGAATAAAATCACCCTGGAGAGCCACTGCTAGTCAGTGTAGACCCGGCTGAGCTAGTGGGAACAAAAAGGTCTGGGATCACAGGAAGAAGGCAGCTTCCTGTGCTCATATAGAGTCAGTGCAAAGTGGAACTGGCAGACACTTGCCAAGGGGACAGAGCTTTGTGGAGGACTACCACAGACCCCTGCCTTGTCCCTGCCCCCCCCCAAGAGAAATGGGCCTGGTCAGCAAGCAGTGGCTATCAGCTAAGTGAGACCTTGGTGGTAGGCCAGTGCTGCATTACTCAACACTCCCATCTGCCTCACACCCTGCCCTGCCTCCTTTGAATTGTGAATTACAGGGAGGAGAGGAGGAAGTGGCAGCAGCATGGCCATTCGACCGCCTGATGGCTGGGTGTGCTGCAGCAGTCAGAGGTGTGATGCGGTGCACCAGTGTCCACAGCAGTGATGAAACAACATCATGTGACATCACTTCCGGGTTCTCCCCAACGGAGGGGGTGCTTGATGCAGTGGCTTCACACCCCACCCCCATTCCTCCTCCTGTGTAGGCTCCCCTTCAAACTGCAAAGCCACCAGCACTTACCCTTTAACAAGGGCGGAGCCTGAGGGTCAATCATGCACCCCCCCCCTTGGTGTAGCTCCTGGGGCAGGTGCCTCTCAGGCAGTACTGGGCAGTGGCCCAATTCTGTCTCCACCACACTGTGGGGCAAACTGGGCAACTGCAAGAGTCACCCACAGCTACCCAAGCGCAGCCTGACTTTCAAGTCATGAGTCTCCGCTCCCTGCAACTCAGCTTGAAAATGAGTCCTCACAGGAGGACTATCCGAGTTCACCCAGAGCATTTTTGTGACTCAGAAAGATCCCTTTAAAAACCCAGCTGCTGGAGTGTGTGTGTGTTGGCATTCTCTTTAAACACTTCCCTGCTGTCCCCATCCCATCTGTAAACAAGGCAGGAGGGGGTGGGAAGGACTGCACGACAGTGGGGATAGAAGCGGCAGGAGAGTCGTGGGCAGCAGCTGGGAGGCTTCCCAGTATGACCCAATCCTTTGCAGCTCTACTCAGAAGTAGTTCTATTTGTGCTGGTCATTTAATTAGGCTTCCTCCCCCAAGTAACAATGAAGCCCATAGGAGCCATGAGGTTGGAAAGCAAAATCACTACAAATCACATCCCTCTGGTTTCCCTGCCTCCTTTTTCCCCCTTCCTGGTTGTCCAGCCAATTCTGTGTCCAGTTCTGGTCACTGCATTTCAAAAAGGATATAGTGGAAATGGAAAAGGTGCAAAAGAGAGCGACTAAGATGATTATGGGGCTGGGGCACCTTCCTTACGAGGAAAGGCTAAGGCGTTTGGGCCTCTTCAGCCTAGAAAAGAGGCGCCTGAGGGGGGACATGATTGAGACATACAAAATTATGCAGGGAATGGACAGAGTGGATAGGGAGATGCTCTTTACACTCTCACATAACACCAGAACCAGGGGACATCCACTAAAATTGAGTGTTGGGAGAGTTAGAACACACAAAAGAAAATATTTATTTACTCAGCGTGTGGTTGGTCTGTGGAACTCCTTGCCACAGGATGTGGTGACTGCATCTGGCCTGAACGCCTTTCAAGGGGATTGGACAAGTTTCTGGAGGAAAAATCCATTATGGGGTACAAGCCATGATGTGTATGCACAACCTCCTGATTTTTGCAATGGGCTATGTCAGAATGCCAGATGCAAAGGAGGGCACCAGGATGAGGTCTCCTGTTATCAGGTGTGCTCCCTGGGGCATTTGGTGGGCCGCTGTGAGATACAGGAAGCTGGACTAGATGGGCCTATGGCCTGATCCAGTGGGGCTGTTCTTATGTTCTAAGGCAAGAACCCCTTTGGACTCATTCTTTTGCCCTACCTCAGCCAAAGGAAAATATCAGACTGCCCATCCTTTGTCCAGTGATCATCAGTTCCTTCAGAGATGGACAAGAGAGCCCATTTCTGCCTCCCTGCCTGCCGGATGCAAAAGCAAAACACTAACCCTTCCCTGCCTCCTGGCTGAAACTTTTCTGCTGCTCGCCTGGTCTGAACGATGGCTCCACAAGTCTTTCATGCCACATAAAAAGCTAGCAAGCACACCCAGACAGACTCCCTTTTGGTCCCCACATGTGCAGAGTCAGTGGCCTCAGTCTTGAGTCGGTCCTTGCGTCATCAATGCAGGTGACTAGAGTCTGCACAAGTCAGCAAACATGTATTTTTGAGACTGACTCGGATCACCTGACTTGAGTCCCCATCCCTGTAGCTACCCAAAGTCACAACAGAAGGGAGGCGAGGCTGCGTCTACCTAGACCAGGGCTGTCCAAACCCTGGCCCTGGGGCCACTTGTGGCCCTCAAGGCTTCTCTATGTGGCCCTCAGGGAGCCCCTAGTCTCCAATGAGCCTCTGGCCCTCCAGAGATTTGTTGGAGCCCACACTGGCCCAACGCAACTGCTCTCAGCGTGAGGCCGACTGTTTGGCCTCTCAAGTGAGCTGTGGGATGAGGGCTCCCTCCACTGCTTGTTGTTTCATGTCTGTGATGCAGTAGCAGCAGCAAAGGAAAGGCCAGCCTTGCTTTGTGCAAGGCCTTTTATAGACCTTGAGCTATTGCAAGACCTTCATTCATTCATATAAGTTCATCTTTAATATATTCATTTATGTAAGTTTATTCAAATTTGAAATGTAAATTAATTCGGCCCCCGACACAGTGTCAGAGAGATGATGTGGCCCTCCTGCCAAAAACTTTGGACACCCCTGACCTAGACAAAAGGGGGACCACTAGAGGCCATCTTGCCAAGGACACTGAAACCTGAAGCTGACCCCAACTCTACCTTCTTTTTGAAAAAGAAAGAAAAGAGAGGGAGAGAGACACACAAATGGGAGCATCATCAGAGCACTAACTAGTTTATGAGAGAACTATTAGTAGAACTTCTTTTGGTGGGAATATAATGCAGTTCATCTCTTAGAACCTATCTAATCCTGCACATGGGACCCCATTAAGTCCGGTAAAGCAGGAACAAATGCATTCCAGTTTTCAGTCACTGCCAGCATTGTGTTTACTTCAAACAACATCTGAAACTTGTTGTTTCACTTTGCTGTGCCCGATGAAGAAGTAAATGCACATTTTTAGATGCAAAAAACCCCTACTGGACCCAATCCAGCACGGGGGCGTACCTACTCTCTTGGGTTCTCTTATGGATTTGTTGGATTTCCGTCTTGCTGCTCTCCTCCAAATGCAACAGATCTGGGTGGTGGTGGGTGGTTTGGTTTACACAATTCAAACAAGACACTAGAAATCAAAACAATGTACTCTGCAGTGTTTCACAGCTGAGCACTTGTGATGGACTGTAAAAGCCAGTTAGCTGACAAATAGTACATCAGAAACATGCATCTTTACCTTAAATACGCCCCTTGTTTTCCAAACCAGGACAACTGCATCTGGAAGCTTTGCATAGCCACAGGGAACGATGGTCTGGGAATTCAAGTCTCCAGGACGCCCAACTGCTCTACTTTGGGCAAAGAATTCACAGTTAGCCAAGTGATTGACGGAGGAGCTGCCCAGAGGTATGCTACAAGCACACTTAAGGTTTGAAATTTGCCCTGCCACCAAAATAATGACATCAGCAGCCCAATCCTACCTTGCACTGGAACAGGCAGGCCGAGTGGCCTGCGCTGTATCCAATGCAAGGTAGGTACCAGCTAGAGTGCTACTTGGAATAAGAGGTTTTTCCCCCCTTACCCCATGTTGCACCCCATGTGTTTACTTGGATCTGCACCAGTGAAAACGCTGGTGCCAATCCAAACAGCCCTGTGTAAGACTGGGCTGGCTGGGAGGGGAAGTTATGATTCAGCCTGCGGTGCTGTGGCCAGTCCCAAACTGCCCAGCGTCCTACCTTCCCCCTCCCAAAAATGCTCCCTCCCCACTTCCATCCTCCCGCCACCCCTCCACACCATCCTCTTTCAGTCGGCATTAACTCCCCTGCTCTGGCCACGGATCCAGTGTCCGTAAGCAGGACCTGGCCTCAGCACTGGCCCAGCCTGCTCTCAAGGAGGTAAATCTGTGTTTTATGGTATGTTTACGACACTCCTGGGCTGGCACAGAGGACCTGTGCTCAGGTTTGCACTCTAAATGAAAGTAAATTCCAAATTTTGCAATGAAAATTTAAATTACTACAATACATAATCGAAGTAGGCATATATTGCAAAGTTCACCTCAAAACATAGAGCTGTGTGCATCCTGGAGAGTGAGAGTGGTCTCCTAGAAGACCTATACCACCTAGAACAGTGATTCCCAAACTGCGAGCTGTGGCTCCCTGGGGAGAAACAGAAAACAGCCAGGGGAGCCGCAGAATCCTCACAAAAAAGCTGCTGCTCTATACAATGTATAGAATTGTAGCCCTAATGGGGAGCCACAGCCAATGGTGCAGTAGGTCAATGGCGACAAGTTTGGGAACCACCAACCTAGAAGATCCAGGTTCAAATCCCTGGTCAGTCCTGAAGCTTCCTGGGTGACCTTGGTCCAGTCACTATCTCTCAGCCTAAGGTACCTCACAGGTTTGTTGTGAGGACAAAAAGGAGAGAAGGAACCATGTATGCCACCCTGAGCTACTTAGAGGAAGGGTGTTATAAAAATGTGGAAAACAAGTAACTGTATCCTAAGACAGCAAGGATTTCTAAGCCCCACCAAAATCCATGAGACTTCAACATGCTAAACTTGTCTCATCAACTTCTCATTGGTTCACTTAGCATGAATTACTCTTGCAGGATACAACCAATATATTTGCAAATAATTGAACATTTTGATATTTCTCCCTCCCTCAAAGCCAAAGGAAAATTGGGATTCCTTAAACTTTTACCCCAGAAACTACACCATTTGACTGAAGCCTACTGCAGAAGCATGTTGTCTTGACCAATTACAGTGAACATTCTGTGACAAAACAGCAGCTCAACCAATGACAACAAGAGTTAGCAACATAGCAACAGCCACCACTGATGCCACATGTTTAGAATCTCACTCTCAGATGGTGATTCATTCCCATTATCTTCCAGGTCAAACTGGACATTATTTAAACCATGTGCTTTGCAGGTGAGGATTTGATTTTTGAAAGATAAATGGTAGCCAAATGACGACTCCAGTGGAGAAGATCCAAGTTTGGATCTGACAAGGGATAGGATTAAAGCCCCTCTTTCCCTGTGTCTCGCTCCACAGGGGATCTGGCTGCTACTTAATTTTTTTTAAAAGCACACCCTTGCAAAGCATGTACTTAAAGCAACACATAGTTTGACCCTGAGGTATGTACCACCTTTCATGCATGTGATGACACGGCCTAGGACTTATTTTTGCCACAACACACCAAATAGGCAGAGGTGCCACAAGCCTTCCAGCCAGGCTTGAAACACACCTCTTCTTTTAGGGCTGATCCACACATTAGCTCAACAACATCAGAGCCTATTGCCTGCAGCATCTTCCCATCCCACTCAGCAACATTTAGATAGCCTTCATGGAGGCAGCAGAGCAAATCATGTGGTTTCCCACCAGGGCTAACAACCAGCCAACCAAAAGTAAAATAAAATAAAATAAACATAAAACAGTTGACCCTTAGGGCTGTAGCCAGAATATTTTCATGCTGAAGTCAGAACTTGGAGCTGATGACTCATAAAATTTTGGCAAATCGGACTTAAAAAAATTTGTAAAAGCCAGCATCATCGTCATTTTCACTTAGGACCAAATTAGATGCAACGTGGGAATGTTCAGGACTCTAAGAGTACTTTTCTTCCTCTGAAAACAGATGGGGAATGGAGGAGGATTTTGTTTGGGCCATGGCATGCGGGAGACAGAAGGAGGGCATCCCCCCCCATCCAAATTGTCCATCCCCAACAAGTGCTGTTCCCCATAAAGGAGAACACTTATGGGGACTAATTGTGCCAGTGTTGAATGGCCCCTAATAAACAAGCCCCAGAGTGAGCCCCTGCTGCAAGCTTGAATAGGTTGACCACAATAACCTGCACCGGAGAAGCTTAATGCTGGTCACCCCATAATTGTCTAGCAGCCCTAGCCTAAGTGAAACAAAGGACCCGGCAGAAACCACTGGTACCCTGCTGGGGTGTTGCTCACACCTGTTCATTGGTCCAATCCAGGGGTCTCCAAACCCCAGCCCAGGGGCCAGATGCAGCCTGCAGCGAGCCTCTATCCAGCCAGCTGCCAGCCTCTTGTCCCCTGAAAGCCTCTGGCCCACTCGACTGAACATGACCAAAGCTGTGCTCCGATTGCATCTGGAACGTGTTCTGAGGGTCGGAGAGGCTGAGTGAATGAGCCCACAGGGCCCAGTCCTATCCATCTCCCATACAAATGTTCCCATACCTTAACAGGGCCTCTGTGACTGCTGCCCCACCACAAGATGCAGTGCATACCCCATTGGCACAGCTGCACCGGCACTGGAAAATTGGATAGGATTGGGCCCTCATTCATTTATTCATCTAAGTTCCATCTCTATTTTTTATATTTAAATTTTTTTCCAGCCCTCAGCACTGCACCAGATATTTCATGCGGCCCTCTGGCCAAAAAGTTTGGAGACCCCTGGTCCAATCCTTCCATCTGCCCACAGCCAAGGGGAGGATCAAGAGGTTGACCCCAGGTCTTCTGCCTTGGGATAAGTCAATCAGAGGGGAAAAATCTCAATGCCTCTAAAATCTCATGTAAGGTTACCTGTAAGTGCTGACTGCCCCTCTTGCTCCCCTTGGAGGTGAACAGAGGAACTGCAATCAAGTGAGTACTTTCTAGACAGAGCTTATACTGTATTTAGATATTTGCATTAGGTCTTGGTGTTTTCATTTTACCTCCATGTTCACTCACTGAAACCTAAGCCACAAGTGTAGGCAGAACACTTTTGCTCCGCTAACTCTGATCCTAGTCTACCAGATGACACCCCATGAACTGTTTCGATCTGTGCCCTTGACTCTGCAAGGATACCAGAACATCCTAGCCGGATCACTTGGCCCAGAGTGGGAGCAATGTATGGATGGAAAGGAACCGGCTTTCCCCATGTTGTTTCAGAATCCTAACCATTACCAAATTGGCACAGGAAGGATCCATCACAAACTGTTTCCTATGCCACCTCAGTCATTTCTTAGGGCAGAATTCATACATTACATATTGCATTTATTTAATTTTTGTTGTTTGTTTTTTAAAGGGATGGTCGCCTAAGTCTTGGTGATGAACTTTTAACTGTCAACGGACAACCTCTTAAAGACCTCTCCAGCAAGGAGGCAGAATCACTCATTCAGTCAGCAAAAGGCCTGGTGAATTTAGTAATTGCCAACAAGGTAAGCAGGAAGGTGTAGACAATACATAATACAACCAATTTTAACTTTGAAATGTTCGTGTTCCTAATGGGACCTGTGCCTTTAGAAGCCCTGGGACAGGCAGAAATTCAAGCAGTGCTGCTTTCCCCAGGATTTCACATCCACAGTGGGAAAGGCATCACCTGTTGAATTCCTGACCATCCTACAGCTGCTTTAAAAAAACCAAAAAAAATTCTATTAAAAAATAATGCCAGGAAAAGAAAGTGGTAACTCAATATTAATGTCACCTTTCCCAAATATTTAATAGGGGAAGATGCCCAGAAAGACAAACTTGCATACATGCCAAGGCTTTCCTGGCCAGAATGGCCAATAGTCCAATTAAAAGCGTCCAGACTTGAAGTCCATGAGCCAACAAAATATCTCTCAGCTGACATTTCAGCCCCATCTGTGGAGGGCATCAAAGATTCCATGATTCAAAGATCACACCATTCCACCCCCAAGAAAGCAGAGTTTTAAGTCCTACTGATTGCTAGGCATGTGTTTTCAATCAGCACCTAAGCATTATGTTATCTATTAGCCAAACCAGCCACTTGCTATCCTAGATTCTTTAAGTAGTACCACTGTTTTTTCTTTTTTCCTGGTTCTTGCTCTGTTAAAGAACAGAGTGACAGTGCTGTTTTTACTCTCACCTTGGTGCTTTCTTTGCTATATGGCCCCAGATCTTTGTGTTCTAGGGCTGGGAGCCAGCAACTAAATTTGATTTACACACCAAAAGTGACACCTGCTGTAGAAAAAGGAAGTTACCTTTGGATACAGCAATTCCTCAAATCTTGCCAATTTTTTAAAAAACCCATTTCTGCTCAGCCCACATGTGGACACTTTTGATCCCTGTTGTGGACATGCAACGCTGGGCAGAAATGGCTTGAAAAGCTCATTTCAAGAACTTTGGTCTCTTTCTCTGCTCCATGTGGTTCTCTGTCACTTCTTCAACTGTATAAAAAGTTTTCTGAGCACATGCTTAACTCCAGTACCAGAATAATTCACCATTTCCATGTCTCAGACCATATGATGCTGTTGTTTAGGGCCAAATTAGCTATGAGATCAGGTTTTTTTGTTTTAACATATAAAGTATACAGGGGAGGTACATTCCTCCCCCCAGCCCCTAAATCCCAGTGTTTCCCCTTTCACTCCACCTCTTTCCTTTCTCTGATGGATTGGGACCCCTCACTCTGCTGCCTACCTCACCCATCCAATGTGCTCTTCACAGTCCTTTTTGCTCTGCAGAGCTCCAAGAAACATTCAGAGGGCTACCCATGTGTGTGTGCTGGTGTCACAGGGCCTCTGAGAGGAATTTGATCCATTTCTTTTGGGCCCCTTCCCTTCTTCATTGGATTATTGGAGCGTAATTTATACATATATAAAAAATATGTAGGCTCACACAAAATGTGAATGCCAACCTTCACAAGACACATGCAAACATTTTCCAGGAAATTTCTGGCTCCCCTCCTTTGACTCCCAGACCTTCTTTTTTTTTTTTTAATGTCAGACCCAGCTACATGCTAACCCCTGTACTCCCTCTCATGGGCCCTGGTAATGTTGGAAAATGTAAGATCCCAGGAAATTTGGGCTTTTTGGCTCCTGGGCCCCTAGGCCTAGGTACAATTTACCCTCTGTACCGCCTTGTTATGGGCCCTGTGGAGAGACAGTGGATCCCTGGCAGAAGCCCATTTACCCACTACCTGGCCATATCAGCATCCTGAAGAACCCATGGCTCTCACCTTTCTCTCCTGATTTTACACCCAGGCAGCAGGGAAGCTTGTCTTAGCCCAGAGCTCTTGATCAGGAAGCCCTGGGGGCCGCTAGAGAAGAACTGACTGGAGTGAGAGAGCCAGTCATCGTGCAAGCAGCCCTAAATTCCTAAGACATGCAGAATATAGCATGATTAACCCTTTGCCCCCATGTCGATTCCCCTACTTAAATGACAGAGGAATGGGGACCATCTGGACATATCCCCTCTGTTTCTTTTGGGTCAGGTGTGTTATCCATGTTTTGTACCAGTTCCCCTCCAAATCTCAGTTCCCAACCTGCATTTGGTTCACAACTCTTTTTAAAGTAAATGTGGTTCTCAACCTTAAAATGTTCCATGTTAAGACACTAGAGGGCGCCAGCATTCCTGTGGTTTTTTGTTTTCCTCTGTTTGTGTGTGTACAAGTTCAAAGCAACCTTAACTTTCTCACCTTTAAGTAACCTTTAAGCAACCATCACTTTTTCATCTTTAAACTGGAGCAGGTGCGTTGCATTTATGACATTCTGGATCTGTTTTGTCCCCCCACCAGGAATCCTCAACTTGTCCTCGCAAAGAGCAGCCCAGCAAACAGTGTGGGCAGAATGGATCCATTCTACAGACCAAAGCCAAGTGCCAAAAGACTCGCAGCAATTCCGCTAGTAAGATCCCAAGCAAAGCGATATCAAGCATTTATGTAGCACTGTGAAATGCCGAAAGATTTGCATGCGTAGTGTCTCGGTAATGCTGACAAACAACCCTGTAAGGCAGGTCACTATTTACTATTTTTTAATGAGTTCATTTTATTGGCCTTCCTTCCTCCCAGGAGCTCCCAGTATACATGCGTCTCTCCTGCCCCTGCCACTTTATCCTCTCAACAACCCTCTGAGGTAGCCCGAGAGGAAAGACTATATGCTACCCTTGAAGCCAGCTGTACATAAAAATACATAAAATGCATACATACATAAAAATGTACAGTAAATAATATTATTAGTTGTAAAAAGATGTTGAGAAAACAATGTTCAGTCATCAATAATGGCTATGATACCATATCATTGAAAATCATACAATGACAATAAAAAGATACGTTCTGTCAGAGGACAAAGACTTTAGCCAATTCTATAAGAATTATAGAAATATAATATTTTCCAACAATGTTTGTCTTTGTTTTTTTTAACTCAACTCCTTTTTAACTCTTTTAATTCTTTTTTTAACTCTTACAAGCACTAACTCTGAACTCTTTTAAGTTTGTTAACATGTTTTTTTTAATCTTTGGCATGCTACCTCTTGAAGCCTGAGGCAGCTGTCCCCCTTACCCAATGATGTGCCAGTCTCTGCTCCTCCCACTCTCCAATGTTCTAGCTTAGCACTCTCCTCTCTGCCCCATGTCCTTTTCCAGTCCAGGGAGTGGAAGGAGGAGAAAGAGTAGTGGAGGCAATTAGCTGGGCACCCCACCCACCCACCCACCCACCCACAAATCCGCTACCTGAGGCGACAGCTTCAGTTGGCCTCATGGCTGGGCTGGCCCTGGATAGAATACAGAATACAGGTGATACTTAAATCCAGGGGATATAAACAGATTCAGGTGTATCACACAAACAAAAACTGCAAACTTAAGTTTAAGAGTTCTACTTCAGGAGGCAAGGAAGGAGTTCTGGAGCAGAGAGGTAACAAATTCTCACAGCCACACACCAAAATGATATACTGTAATTCCTTGTTGGTGCAGACCTTCAACAGCTGTACGGCAGTCAGAAATTTAACAAGTGTCACTTTTCTTCCTCACCATCCCTCCATGTCCAGGACATTTATAACTATACAATTTATGTAACACCGCTGTCTATTGCAGGGGTAAATGGCAGGGAAGAGGAGGGGCAGATAACATTGCTACTGTTTGAAAATGGACCAGATGAGTCCAAATGCTTGACACAACAGAGTATTTTTTATTTTCAGTGTCTCTTCTGTAATCTGGTGCTCATCATACAGCATGTTGGTTCTGTACTTTCTGCCTTCGACAGGTGTGAGTCCCTACTGGATAGGGGAAGTCGACGGTCCTGTAGCAAAGAAGGCAGCCTCCCGATATAGACAGTCTCTTTACGGTAACAGGAAGTCACTCTCACAGCAGCTGGACAGTTCAACAGGAAGAGCCACCGTAAGTGGAAGAGGAAATCTACCTGAATACATCGAAGCAGGGCTCTGTTTGTCAGTCTCAGTACAGAGCAAAGGATGGCTGCTGCATACATTCATGGCTTAAGATTGTCTTTTGATAATCCCATATCTCAAATAACTATAAGAAACTGGCCTACAGCGAGGCAGACCATGGGTCTAAAACAGGGGTGCTCAATAGGTGGATCGCGATCTACCAGTAGATCGCGAGGCAAAATGAGTAGATTGCGGAGTGCCGACCCCCCCCTTCAGGTGCCTCTGGGAGGAAACGCCGGGAGTAAGGCCCATTGTACTCAATGGGGCTTACTCCCAGGTAAGTGTGGCTAGGATTGTAGCCTCACAGCCTAATCCTAGGCATGTCTACTCAGGAGTAAGTCCTGTTATACACAGTGGGGCTCAAGGTACACCAACATACATTGTACACATAAATGTTATATGTTATGATGGCGCGAACATTGTAAAAAAAACTGTGGTAGATCTCCGGGCCTTGTTGGGTTTCAAAGTAGCTCTCAAGCCAAAAAAGTGTGAGCACCTCTGGTCTAAAATAACCCAGTCCTGCCAATTTTCAAGGATCTGCTGAAACCCAATTTATTACTCTGTTAAAAACTGGGTTTCCATTTATGTCCATCAGGATTTTAAAACTCAGAGTTCAGGAGCAGTATGCCCAGGGGAAATCCACCCAAGAGGCAGACTGGATCACTCACTTCAAGCAGCACAGTGGAGGAGGTGGCAGACTTGTAGAAGGTACTGCCAAAGAACATGGTGCTGCAGCTGGAGGAGGAGGTAGGGTTGGCTGCTATCTTGATCATGCTCCAGCAATGGGGATCATTGTATCTCCTCTACCTCTCCTCTGTGCCTTCACCAGGTTGGAAGGGAGGATCATGGGAGAAGAAGTCCTAGGTCCTCCCTGCCAAGACAGCTTTGAAGACACAGTAGGCATAGAAGGAGGAGGATGTGGACATGGCAATGGTTTTGGATGCCACCTTGACTCAGGTTGGGCCTGTATACCTCTGAATCTCAGATGCTAAAGACAAACAATAGGCTTCCACCTTCATGCCCAGCTTGAGACCTTGCAGAAACAGAAAGGACTAGATAGACTCTGGTATTATCCAGCAAGGCAAGCAACTATGTTAGCATTCAAACCCTGTCTCTAAAATTTGGAACATATTGAGATTAAATAAGTGCTAGCTACCAGCATATATATCAAGATCTCTCTTATCCACTCTAGATATTTTTCAACTCTCTCTCATATGGTGAGCAAATCCACTGCTGATTTGCTTGTAAATTCTAATATTTGATGGACACACAGCTGGCTTTTGTCAAGGCTTATTTTGTTTAGTTAATGTGCCAAGGAGTTCAGTTCTCACAAGGCTCAGCTTAATCTCACACTTCCATTTTTGCAATTCCTGCCGACTTGCTTTATTCACTTAGTTAGGAAATACCAATGATCTACATCTGTATAGCTTTAAACCTAAACCACAAAAGCATAGCAGGTAATATTCAAACACAGATGGCTAGATTAGCTGTCAGACTAATAGTCTACCTGTTCACGCACATTAACTTCTTCTCCCTGTTGTTTTTTGTGTGCAAAGCAGCCTCTTTCTAGGTCTTCACGATCGCTCAGCACAGCGCATCTAATTCATGCATCCTGTGGTTTGCAGGCCTCTGTCATCTCCAATATCGTTTTAATGAAAGGTCAAGGGAAGGTGAGATGCTTATGTCTATCATGTACCTTACATTCTGACCCTTGACTGGGGAAGAAAGGCTAGACTGCTTTGCAACACTGTTTTATGCTCATAAAGTATACTCCATGTTGTAAGACTAATAGCCCAATTCTGTCCTGCAGTGGAACAGGAAGCCTGACAGGCCTGCGCTGTATCCAGCACAGCGTAGGAGGTGGCTGCTGCAAAACTGATCCTAGCTGGCACAGATCCAAGCAGCCCGGTGTAAGGCTGGGTTACTCGGGAGGAGGGTTAGGGTACAGACTGGGTTGCCCAGGCTGGCCCCACCCCCACTGGCCCTCCCTCCCCCCAAAAACGCTCCCGTTCCACCCTCCCACCACTGTCTCCGACCCCTGCACTGGCCTCCCCAGGCTGGTGCTAACTGACCCATCGCTGGTCTGAATCTGATGTGGGGAGGCCAGCGTTTGTTCTTGTGCCAGCCCTCCCAACTCTGATGTTGTCTTGGACATGCCTTACAGCATGTTTGCATCACTCTTGGGCCGGTGTAAGGGACTTATGCCTGCCTATTGACCAGTTAGGATTGTGCTTTGTGTTTACCAAGAATTTGCAAATCCTGTCCTTTTCTTATGGGGCTATGTTCAAACAAACAAATCTCTCCCAAGGTATTTCTGCTCACGTCTGCGCTGCTGTGTGCTGGAAATTGAGTGGCATTTGTTTGTCGGAAGGAGATCTGGCACAGGAGGTACCCCATGCCCCTGTGCAAACCAGAGATAGAACAAACTGGATGTAGTAGTGTGCTGAAAAAAAAATGTATTGTCTTCAGAAAGCTTCCAAATGCACGCTTTATTGCTAGGTAGTAGTTCGCAGTATGCATAGTTTCAACGTCCGTAGGCCAAAATCGTGTGGTTGAATCTTCAGAAAAGAATCTGATAATTGACTGTGCAGTCTTGGTCTATGCACATAGACTGTATTCAAACACAACAGCCCTATATAGACATGTGGGAACACTGGAGAAAGGCGAGATGCACGTTTGTTTGCTCTTCTTTACATAAGAGGTCAGAATGGGGGGTGAAGCATCATCCAGCTCATCTCCCTTCCTCCAGGGTCTGAAAAATGCACTTACCCCAATACTTCTGTTATAGGCAAATATACTATAATTAATTGGTTAAGCATGAATAAGGAAGACAAACTATTTAAAGACACAATTGCTTGAGAGCCCTAAATGAAAATGTTTCCTTTCTTTCATCCTCTGTACCCTCCAATCAGGGGCTGGG